>NC_090922.1:1308744792-1309053586 GCF_040938575.1 Ambystoma mexicanum
CTGGTGGAGGGTGACCCGCACTGCTGGGGGGTGGGGGTGGTGGGAAGACATGAGTTGGACATGGGTGGGGGCCTGCGGGCAGGTGCCCCACAGTGCTGGGGGGTGGGGTGGTGGGAGACATGAGTTGGACATGGGTGGGGGCCTGCTGGCAGGTGCCCCACAGTGCTCGGTAGACATGGGTGGGGGCCTGGTGGAGGGTGCCCCAGCACTGCTGGGGGGTGGGGGTGGTGAGAGACATGGGTGGGGGCCTGCTGGCAGGTGCCCCACAGTGCTGGGGGGTGGGGGTGGTGGGAGACACGAGTTGGGCATGGGTGGGGGCCTGCTGGCAGGTGCCCCACAGTGCTGGGGGGTGGAGGGGTGGGAGACATGGGTGGGGGCCTGGTGGAGGGTGCCCCTGCACTGCTGGGGGGTGGGGGTGGTGGGAGACATGGGTGGGGGCCTGCTGGCAGGTGCCCCACAGTGCTGGGGGGTGGGGGTGGTGGGAGACATGGGTGGGGGCCTGGTGGAGGGTGCCCCACAGAGCTGGGGGTGGGGGTGGTGGGAGACATGAGTTGGACATGGGTGGGGCCTGCTGGCAGGTGCCCCACAGTGCTGGGGGGTGGTGGGGGGTGGGAGACATGGGTGGGGGCCTGGTGGAGGGTGCCCCACAGTGCTGGGGGGTGGGGGTGGTGGGAGACATGAGTTGGACATGGGTGGGGGCCTGCTGGCCAGTGCCCCAGAGTGCTGGGGGCTGGGGGTGGTGGGAGACATGAGTTGGACATGCGTGGTGGCCTGCTGGCAGGTGCCCCACAGTGCTGGGGGGTGGGGGTGGTGGGAGACATGAGTTGGCACATGGGTGGGGGCCTGCTGGCAGGTGCCACACAGTGCTGGGGGTGGGCATGGTGGGAGACATGGGTGAGGGCCTGGTGGAGGGTGCCCCACAGTGCTGGGGGGTGGGGGTGGTGGGAGACATGGGTGGGGGCCTGGTGGAGGGTGCCCCTGCACTGCTGGGGGGTGAGGGTGGTGGGAGACATGGGTGGGGGCCTGGTGGAGGGTGCCCCTGGTGGCTGGGGGATGGGGGTGGTGGGAGACATGGATGGGGGCCTGGTGGAGGGTGCCCCACAGTGCTGGGGGGTGGGGGTGGTGGGAGACATGAGTTGGAGATGGGTGGGGGCCTGTTGGCAGGTGCCCCACAGTGCTGGGGGTGGGGGTGGTGGGAGACATGAGTTGGACATGGGTGAGGGCCTGCTGGCAGGTGCCCCACAGTGCTGGGGGGTGGGGGTGGTGGGTGACATGGGTGGGGGCCTGGTGGAGGGTGCCCCTGCACTGCTGGGGGGTGGAGGTGGTGGGAGACATGGGTGGGGGCCTGGTGGAGGGTGACCCGCACTGCTGGGGGGTGGGGGTGGTGGGAGACATGAGTTGGACATGGGTGGGGGCCTGCGGGCAGGTGCCCCACAGTGCTGGGGGTGGGGGTGGTGGGAGGACATGAGTTGGACATGGGTGGGGGCCTGCTGGCAGGTGCCCCACAGTGCTCGGTAGACATGGGTGGGGGCCTGGTGGAGGGTGCCCCAGCACTGCTGGGGGGTGGGGGTGGTGAGAGACATGGGTGGGGGCCTGCTGGCAGGTGCCCCACAGTGCTGGGGGGTGGGGGTGGTGGGAGACACGAGTTGGGCATGGGTGGGGGCCTGCTGGCAGGTGCCCCACAGTGCTGGGGGGTGGAGGGGTGGGAGACATGGGTGGGGGCCTGGTGGAGGGTGCCCTGCACTGCTGGGGGGTGGGGGTGGTGGGAGACATGGGTGGGGGCCTGCTGGCAGGTGCCCCACAGTGCTGGGGGGTGGGGGTGGTGGGAGACATGGGTGGGGGCCTGGTGGAGGGTGCCCCACAGAGCTGGGGGTGGGGGTGGTGGGAGACATGAGTTGGACATGGGTGGGGGCCTGCTGGCAGGTGCCCCACAGTGCTGGGGGGTGGAGGTGGTGGGGAACATGAGTTGGACATGGGTGGGGGCCTGCTGGCCGGTGCCCCACAGTACTGGGGGGTAGGTGGGGTGGGAGACATGGGTGGGGCCTGGTGGAGGGTGCTCCTGCACTGCTGGGGGGTGGGGGTGGTGGGAGACATGGGTGGGGCCTGCTGGCAGGTGCCCCACAGTGCTGGGGGGTGGGGTGGTGGGAGACATGGGTGGGGCCTGGTGGAGGGTGCCCCACAGTGCTGGGGGGTGGGGGTGGTGGGAGACATGAGTTGGAAATGGGTGGGGGCCTGCTGGCAGGTGCCCCACAGTGCTGGGGGGTGGGGGTGGTGGGAGACATGAGTGGGGGCCTGGTGGAGGGTGCCCCACAGTGCTGCGGGGTGGGGGTGGTGGGAGACATGGGTGGGGGCCTGGTGGAGGGTGCCCCTGCACTGCTGGGGGGTGGGGGTGGTGGGAGACATGGGTGGGGGCCTGCTGGCAGGTGCCCCACAGTGCTGGGGGGTGGGGGGCCTGGGAGACATGGGTGGGGGCCTGGTGGAGGGTGCCCCTGCACTGCTGGGGGGTGGGGGTGGTGGGGAGACATGGGTGGGGGCCTGCTGGCAGGTGCCCCACAGTGCTGGGGGGTGGTGGGAGACATGGGTGGGGGCCTGGTGGAGGGTTCCCCACAGTGCTGGGGGGTGGGGGTGGTGGGAGACATGAGTTGGACATGGGGTGGGGGCCTGCTGGCCAGTGCCCCAGAGTGCTGGGGGGTGGGGGTGGTGGGAGACATGAGTTGGACATGGGGTGGGGGCCTGCTGGCCGGTGCCCCACAGTGCTGGGGGGTGGGGGTGGTGGGAGACATGAGTTGGACATGGGTGAGGGCCTGCTGGCAGGTGCCCCACAGTGCTGGGGGGTGGGGGTGGTGGGAGACATGGGTGGTGGCCTGGTGGAGGGTGCCCCTGCACTGCTGGGGGTGGGGGTGGTGGAGACATGGGTGGGGGCCTGGTGGAGGGTGACCCGCACTGCTGGGGGGTGGGGGTGGTGGGAGACATGAGTTGGACATGGGTGGGGGCCTGCTGGCAGGTGCCCCACAGTGCTGGGGGGTGGGGGTGGTGGGAGACATGAGTTGGACATGGGTGGGGGCCTGCTGGCAGGTGCCCCACAGTGCTGGGGGGTGGGGGGGTGGGAGACATGGGTGGGGGCCTGGTGGAGGGTGCCCCTGCACTGCTGGGGGGTGGGGGTGGTGGGAGACATGGGTGGGGGCCTGCTGGCAGGTGCCCCACAGTGTTGGGGGGTGGGGGTGGTGGGAGACACGAGTTGGGCATGGGTGGGGGCCTGCTGGCAGGTGCCCCACAGTGCTGGGGGGTGGAGGGGTGGGAGACATGGGTGGGGGCCTGGTAGAGGGTGCCCCTGCACTGCTGTGGGGTGGGGGTGGTGGGAGACATGGGTGGGGGCCTGCTGGCAGGTGCCCCACAGTGCTGGGGGGTGGGGGTGGTGGGAGTCATGGGTGGGGGCCTGGTGGAGGGTGCCCCACAGAGCTGGGGGGTGGGGGTGATGGGAGACATGAGTTGGACATGGGTGGGGGCCTGCTGGCAGGTGCCCCACAGTGCTGGGGGGGTGGAGGTGATGGGGAACATGAGTTGGACATGGGTGGGGGCCTGCTGGCAGGTGCCCCACAGTGCTGGGGGGTGGGGGTGGTGGGAGACATGGGTGGGGGCTTGCTGGCAGGTGCCCCACAGTGCTGGGGGTGGAGGTGGTGGGAGACATGAGTTGGACATGGGTGGGGACCTGCTGGCAGGTGCACCACAGTGCTGGGGGGTGGGGGGTGGGAGACATGGGTGGGGGCCTGGTGGAGGGTGCCCCTGCACTGCTGTGGGGTGGGGGTTGTGGGAGACATGGGTTGGGGCCTGCTGGCAGGTGCCCCACAGTGCTGGGGGGTGGGGGTGGTGGGAGACATGGGTGGGGGCCTGGTGGAGGGTGCCCCACAGTGCTGGGGGGTGGGGGTGGTGGGAGACATGAGTTGGACATGGGTGTGGGCCTGCTGGCAGGTGCCCCACAGTGCTGGGGGGTGGGGGGGTGGGAGACATGGGTGGGGGCCTGGTGGAGGGTGCCCCTGCACTGCTGGGGGGTGGGGGTGGTGGGAGACATGGGTGGGGGCCTGCTGGCCCCCCACAGTGCTGGGGGGTGGGGTGGTGGGAGACATGAGTTGGACATGGGTGGGGGCCTGCTGGCAGGTGCCCCACAGTGCTGGGAGGTAGGGGGGGTGGGAGACATGGGTGGGGGCCTGGTGGAGGGTGCCCCTGCACTGCTGGGGGTGGGGGTGGTGGGAGACATGGGTAGGGCCTGCTGGCAGGTGCCCCACAGTGCTGGGGGGTGGGGGTGGTGGGAGACATGGGTGGGGGCCTGGTGGAGGGTGCCCCACAGTGCTGGGGGGTGGGGGTGGTGGGAGACATGAGCTGGACATGGGTGGGGGCCTGCTGGCAAGTGCCCCACAGTGGCTGGGGGGTAGGGGGAGTGGGAGACATGGGTGGGGGCCTGGTGGAGGGTGCCCCTGCACTGCTGGGGGGTGGGGGTGGTGGGAGACATGGGTAGGGGCCTGCTGGCAGGTGCCCCACAGTGCTGGGGGGTGGGGGGTGGGAGACATGGGTGGGGGCCTGGTGGAGGGTGCCCCAACAGTGCTGGGGGGTGGGGGTGGTGGGAGACATGAGTTGGACATGGGTGTGGGCCTGCTGGCAGGTGCCCCACAGTGCTGGGGGGTGGGGGGGTGGGAGACATGGGTGGGGGCCTGGTGGAGGGTGCCCCTGCACTGCTGGGGGGTGGGGGTGGTGGGAGACATGGGTGGGGGCCTGCTGGCCCCCCACAGTGCTGGGGGGTGGGGGTGGTGGGAGACATGAGTTGGACATGGGTGTGGGCCTGCTGGCAGGTGCCCCACAGTGCTGGGGGTGGGGGGGTGGGAGACATGGGTGGGGGCCTGGTGGAGGGTGCCCCTGCACTGCTGGGGGTGGGGGTGGGGGAGACATGGGTGGGGGCCTGCTGGCCCCCCACAGTGCTGGGGGGTGGGGGTGGTGGGAGACATGAGTTGGACATGGGTGGGGGCCTGCTGGCAGGTGCCCCACAGTGCTGGGGGGTAGGTGGGGGTGGGAGACATGGGTGGGGGCCTGGTGGAGGGTGCCCCTGCACTGCTGGGGGTGGGGGTGGTGGGAGACATGGGTAGGGGCCTGCTGGCAGGTGCCCCACAGTGCTGGGGGGTGGGGGTGGTGGGAGACATGGGTGGGGGCCTGGTGGAGGGTGCCCCACAGTGCTGGGGGGTGGGGGTGGTGGGAGACATGAGCTGGACATGGGTGGGGGCCTGCTGGCAAGTGCCCCACAGTGCTGGGGGGTAGGGGGAGTGGGAGACATGGGTGGGGGCCTGGTGGAGGGTGCCCCTGCACTGCTGGGGGGTGGGGGTGGTGGGAGACATGGGTAGGGGCCTGCTGGCAGGTGCCCCACAGTGCTGGGGGTGGGGGGTGGGAGACATGGGTGGGGGCTGGTGGAAGGTGCCCCTGCACTGCTGGGGGGTGGGGGTGGTGGGAGACATGGGTGGGGGCCTGCTGGACCCCCACAGTGCTGGGGGGTGGGGGTGGTGGGAGACATGAGTTGGACATGGGTGGGGGCCTGCTGGCAGGTGCCCCACAGTGCTGGGGGGTAGGGGGGGTGGGAGACAGGGGTGGGGGCCTGGTGGAGTGTGCCCCTGCACTGCTGGGGGTGGGGGTGGTGGGAGACATGGGTAGGGGCCTGCTGGCAGGTGCCCCATAGTGCTGGGGGTGTGGGGGGGTGGGAGACATGGGTGGGGGCCTGGTGGAGGGTGCCCCACAGTGCTGGGGGGTGGGGGTGGTGGGAGACATGAGTTGGACATGGGTGGGGGCCTGCTGGCAAGTGCCCCACAGTGCTGGGGGGTAGGGGGAGTGGGAGACATGGGTGGGGGCCTGGTGGAGGGTGCCCCTGCACTGCTGGGGGGTGGGGGTGGTGGGAGACATGGGTAGGGGCCTGCTGGCAGGTGCCCCACAGTGCTGGGGGGTGGGGGTGGTGGGAGACATGGGTGGGGGCCTGGTGGAGGGTGCCCCACAGTGCTGGGGGGTGGGGGTGGTGGGAGACATGAGTTGGACATGGGTGGGGGCCTGCTGGCAGGTGCCCCACAGTGCTGGGGGGTGGGGTGGGTGGGGGCCTGGTGGAGGGTGCCCCTGCACTGCTGTGTGGTGGGGGTGGTGGGAGACATGGGTGGGGGCCTGGTGGAGGGTGCCCCTGCACTGCTGGGGGGTGGGGGTGGTGGGAGACATGGGTGGGGGCCTGCTGGCAGGTGCCCCACAGTGCTGGGGGGTGGTGGGGTGGGAGACATGGGTGGGGGCCTGGTGGAGGGTGCCCCACAGTGCTGGGGGGTGTGGGTGGTGGGAGACATGGGTGGGGGCCTGGTGGAGGGAGCCCCTGCACTGCTGGGGGGTGGGGGTGGTGGGAGACATGGGTGGGGGCCTGGTGGAGGGTGCCCCACAGTGCTGGGGGGTGGGGGTGGTGGGAGACATGGGTGGGGGCCTGGTGGAGGGTGCCCCACAGTGCTGGTGGGTGGGGGTGGTGGGAGACATGAGTTGGACATGGGTGGGGGCCTGCTGGCAGGTGCCCCACAGTGCTGGGGGGTGGGGGGGTGGGAGACATGAGTTGGACATGGGTGGGGGCCTGCTGGCAGGTGCCCCACAGTGCTGGGGGGTGGGGGTGGTGGGAGACATGTGTTGCACATGGGTGGGGGCCTGCTGGCAGGTGCCCCACAGTGCTGGGGTTGTGGGGGTGGTGGGAGACATGGGTTGGGGCCTGGTGGAGGGTGCCCCACAGTGCTGGGGGGTGGGGGTCGTGGGAGACATGGGTAGGGGCCTGGTGGAGGGTGCCCCTGCACTGCTGGGGGGTGGGGGTGGTGGGAGACATGGGTGGGGGCCTGGTGGAGGGTGCCCCTGGCGGCTGGGGGTGCAGGGGGACATGCGTTGGTGGGGAGTAGTGCAAGTTGACATGTGGGTTGGCTGGGGGTCATGGCCATGGTGGATGGTGTGCCTGCAGGACATGTGCAGGGTAGGCCCCTGTGGTGTGAGCCACCTGCAGGGGCCGTGGAGGGTGTAGAGGGAACACCTGGGAGGACCCACACGTGCAATTCATGTGTGGTGCTCCCCGCGCACCCCTGTAATACATGTACCCTGATGGAATCGCGTGTGGAACTCCCCGCACACCCCTGGAATACACGTACCCTGCTGATGTCGCGTGTCGAACTTCCCCCGCACCACGAAATACAGGTACCCTGATGAAATCGCGTGTGGAACTTCCCGCGCACCCCTGAAATACACGTGCCCTGCTGATGTTGCGTGTGAAACTTCCCCCGCACCCCAAAATACACGTACCATGATGAAATCGCGTGTGGAAATTCCCGCGCACCCCTGAAATACACGTACCCTGCTGAAATCACGTGTGGCACTTCCCGCGCACCCCTGAGATACGCGTACCCTGCTCGCACGGGCCCAATCGCATGTGGAAATTCCTGCGCACCCCTGAAATACACGTACCCTGCTGAAATTGCGTGTGAAACTCTCCCCACACCCTGAAATACACGTACCCTGCTGAAATTGCGTCTGGCACTTCCCGCGCACCCCTGAGATACGCGTACCCTGCGGAAATCGCGTGTGGAACTTCCCGCGCACCCCTGAAATACGCGTACCCTGCTCGCACGGGGCCAATCGCGTGAGGTACTTCCCGCGCACCCCAGTGATACAAGTAAGCCCGCTTGCCGTGCTGGTACAGGGTTAGCGCAGCCCTTTGCGCTGGATTGGGTATATTGATGGCTTTTCCCTGCACGAGAGGCGTTCTTGGGGGCGTAACTGGCGCTGCTTCAGGGTCGCTGCGCCACTGTGCGCCACGGCTGGTTTTGGTGGCTGGAATCCATGAATACGCTGTGCGCGGAAATGGATTTTAGCGCACGCGGCTGGCGCAGGGATTCGCACACTGTGCGCCAGCCGCGTGCGCCACTTGTGCGCTGAATTCTATGAATTACCCCCTAAATCTTTTTTTGTACAGCCCATACAAACATTGAAAATAGTACACCAAAAGAAATATTGGATAAGACTCTCCAGCGCTTGGAAGAAAAAATGGACATGCTCATGGCAAATTTCAACAATTTGAAAAACTTTGTGGAGGACCTCTTGAAAGAAAAAACTAGATACCATTGTCCTACATGTACCTGTTCCCCCTCACCATATCCCAGTCAATTATCCCCAAACCCTCTCCATGAACAAAAACATTTTGATGAGACTTCCATTCCTTCTTCACCTCCTATGAATCCTCTTGAAACCCCCAATTCTCCTGTGTTTGTCTCAGTTTCTGCTTCCCCTTCTCTTTCATAAGTTTTACATCTATATATAATAAAGTAAAATTATTATATGTGTCCTAATTCATTTCTTGTTTCTTTTTTTTTTAAAAGCAGTTGAGGTGTCCGCGGACAGCGCGGGTTTCCGGAATGTCCATAATCAAACGAAAATGGGGGCGTCCTAAGGACACTATACCTGTCCGTACTGTTCGCAGGTAAGTTGAAACTGTTCTAAGAACACACGAGATGTCCAGGATGTCTGCAATTAACCAAAATGGAGGTGTCCTAGGGACACTATACCTGTCCGTAATGTTCGCAAACAAGTCAAAACTGTTCTAAGAACACTCTCGGTGTACTGGATATCCGCAATTAACCAAATTTGAGGTGTCCTGAGGACACTGTACCTGTCCGTACTGTTCGCTGGCAAGTTGAAACTGTTCTAAGAACACACGCCGTGTCCGGGATGTCCATAATTAATCAAAATGGAGGTGTCCTAAGGACACTATACCTGTCCGTACTGTTCGCTGGCAAGTTGCAACTGTTCTAAGAATACACTCTGTGTCCAGGATGTCCGTAAAACCCAAAATGGAGGTGTCCTAAGGACACTATACCTGTCTGTACTGTTCGCAAACAAGTTGAAACTGTTCTAAGAACACAATCGGTGTCCGGGATGTCCGTAAAACCCAAAATGGAGATGTCCTAAGAACACTATACCTGTCCGTACTGTTCGCAAGTAACATAGAACCGTTCTTAGAACACACTCGGTGTAAGGGCTGTTCGCCATTAACCAAAATGGAGGTGTCCTAAGGACAATATACCTGTCCGTACTGTACGCTGGCAAGTTGAAACTGTTCTAAGAACACACGCCGTGTCCGGGATGTCCATAATTAATCAAAATGGAGGTGTCCTAAGGACACTATACCTGTCCGTACTGTTCGCTGGCAAGTTGCAACTGTTCTAAGAACACACTCTGTGTCCAGGATGTCCGTAAAACCCAAAATGGAGGTGTCCTAAGGACACTATACCTGTCTGTACTGTTCGCAAACAAGTTGAAACTGTTCTAAGAACACAATCGGTGTCCGGGATGTCCGTAAAACCCAAAATGGAGATGTCCTAAGGACACTATACCTGTCCGTACTGTTCGCAAGTAACATAGAACCGTTCTTAGAACACACTTGTTGTCAGGGCTGTTCGCAATTAACCAAAATGGAGGTGTCCTAAGGACAATATACCTGTCCGTACTGTACGCTGGCAAATTGAAACACACTCATGTCCGGGATGTCCAATTAACCAAAATGTAGGTGTTCTAAGGACAATATACCTGTCCGTACAGCCTAAAGAACATCTACGCACATGCGCACCACATCTGTAAGTTTTACAAACATTGCGCCTGTCCGTTAGTGTTTGTGTCGCTTGTGTCGCACTTTTAATTAATTTCAAGACCCGAACACTGTCCGTAGAACACCCGTGTGCATGCGCACAACCGTTCCCGTGCATTTCATGTCCTGCGAACACCGCTTCCTTTCCCGGACATGTTCGCGGCGCCATCATGTGACCGCACCCACGCTGACCATGTGTCCTGAATTGCGGACACTGTCCGAGTCCCTGAACATTTTAAAAGTAACTTTTCAGGCAATCCACAGTATTTTGTACTAAAAATGCACCATAGCTCATCTCCCAGAAAATAACCCTGACTTTCTACATATTTTTTAAAACTTTTTAGCACTGTTTGGATGTTCATCCTGTCCACAGACAGGGCGGTTGTCCGCCGACCGTGCACCAGCACCCCTATAAAAGGCCACACCCCAGAGCTCATCCTCATTGTGTTTCTGTCTACCTTACAGAACACAGTGCATTTTGCTGCCAATTTTGGAAGATTTTCTTCTGAATCCTGATGGCATCCATGGCTCCTCTACTGCCACCTGCTGCTACATCTGCTTCAGCTCCACCACCATCCCCTCCACCACCACCACCTCCCCAAGGGCCTGAAGAGGGGAACAGGCATGAGGATGCAGAGGAGGATTAAGAGGATGATGAGGATGAGGTAGTGGAAGTCCCTACTACCAGCACTCACTGTGATTCTTGGGTGTGGCGGTTATTTACCATTCATGGTAACGTATCCAAGGCACGTGCGAACAAAGTCACCTGCAACAAGTCAAAATGGTACTGAGTCGTGGGAGGCCTGGTTCGCAAAGCTTTGGTACGACTACTATGAAGCGTCACCTAAAGTCGTTCCACGATAGGGCTGTTCATAAGGTTGTACCTTGCAACGAGCGTAGTAGGTTGAGTTCCTCTACTTCATCCTCTGTTTCTGCTCCTCTCACCACAAGAGACACTCCTATGGGAGAGCGCATACCTCCAGCTGCCTCACAGGCCATTCACAATGCTGATGACCCTTACCTTTCGAGGGTCACAGTTTTGTGTATGTACTGCGATGCAGTACTCTGCAGGGCGAGAGACTTCAAAGTTCTTTTGAGACTCTGGTCTCAGAGCACGAGAAGACCTGCTCACTACCTAAGTAAGGCTCACCCTACATCTTCCTCTCTCCACCCGCCCTTTCTTATCCCTGTGGTTGGTGTCCCCCCTCACTCTCCTTTCCCCTCCACTCCTAATGTGTTGTGTGTAAAAAACCAAAAAAAATACAAAACAACAAAAATAAAAAAGGCTCTTTTCAGAGCCTCCTTTCACAGTCAAAAAATAGAAGTGGGAAATAAATTGAGCAGGCTAATGATTTTTTTTTTAGAAGTCCGCGGACAGTTCGAAGATTTTGGGGTGTTGCCCTATCAAAATTATTGCACTTTTATCTGGGAGGAAGTGGTGGCTCTGAAAAGAGCCTTTTGTGGTATTTTTTTGTATTTGAAAAACTTTAAAAAAAATCAACACCTACTGGAAAAAAAACTGGCTGAAATTTCACAAAAGGACGCAATGCACCTTGTACATTTCGCAGAAAAATCTGATTACCAGCATAAGTAAGATGGACTCCATCTCTACCAAAAATGTTGTGCTACGAAACATAATATTTTCATTGTGAAAAGAGGACATGCCAACATCTCTTAGAAAGGCACAAACAGCCTTATTGACATTATGCCTTGCTTTCTCCATTTGTGGGACAAATGAAGAAGAACGCAGCCACATTTGTCTTTGCGCAATACGAGAAAAAATTACTTGGGAATTTGGAAACATATCCATGACCTTCCCAAGTTCTTCTTTCATCGCAAATTGCAAAGAAATTCCTGACACATGTCGCAAACTGTTCCCTCCACAAAGAATTATAATAATGTCTGGATGATGGTCTGTCTGAAAACTAGCACAGAGAGGTAGCAAGTCTAGCCACTTCATTCCACGTACTCCATGCCAGTGCACTTCCATATGAGGGAATCCAAGATCTGCAGCTACTCCACAGCGTTGTGCATGCACCTCCAACCAATGTATCCATGAGTCTCCCAAAATCCAGACAATCTGTTTTCTGAAACACACAGCCATAGCAAACTGTTCTTCTCTCAGGAAAAATACCTTCAGACAAACTGTCTTCTTACACAACACACCCACCAAACGTTACTAACCAATCAATTCCTCTGCTCATTCTCATTTGCATGCCTCTCCACCCCAAAATCCCTGTAAGTAATTTGCGGTGTCCGCGGACTTCTGTTATGTCCGCAGACATATCATAACCTAGACAGCCCTTCTACCATTTCCACTTCACTGTCTGTGCCATTCCCTCATTGGATACAGCTAAACAGTCACATAACCATCCACCAATCACATTCAAGATCTCTACATCTAACTCGATCATCAGAGTTCAGCACTTCAAACATACTGTAGATTACTCTGAGTACAAGTCTCATATCATTGGAAAGCACCTACTTCAAAAACTACTGTACAAGTCTCCAAGATTTCTACTTGCAGCTGCATGTATATCCACATGCATGAATACAAACTACTGGTATGCATATTTTCTGCACAGTACAAGTACAACTCTTATGAATGCATATAAACCGAGTAACTGTCACTTAATATGTATAACCTATAAAATGAATTTACTGTCATGTTTCCCATCTGCTATAATCAACTGTCACTTCCAAACCTGTCTGCTATCTAAACAAATTTTTACACACACAGCTATCTAAAAAATTACACACAGCCAGGATAAGGTCCAGCACCTTCAAACTCTCACACAGATAAACACTAACATTGAAAAACTCCCAACTGCAATAACAACACTACCTGTACATCACATCCTTTTGATTTATTACCCACACCTTCACAAATGCATGCTGTCACGACCCTCGCCCAAAACCCCCTCTGGCAAACCCATTGGCCAGGTGGAGTTGGGACTCGGGCCTCTAGAGCCTGGCATCCTCTTCAAAAGCCCTCATGGGGCCAGTCCTGGTGCCTATGGCACTAGGCTCATACACCATGAACAACAATGTGCTTGGGAACTACTTTATTGTATTGTCAGCCAACATGGATGCATCCACATATCTTGGTTCCTAAGAACCAAGCTATGCGGTCTAGTGTTTTGGGTGTGGCAGGCCTGGAACTACTTTCCCTGGTACCACTTTACCTGGGCTATATAAACCACAGCATGACTGCCGAACATGCTTCGTGTTACTTTGCAGCTTGCAACCTGACGCTCACCATGTCCAGCTATTCCCTTGAACCTCGGAGAAGCAGAACCTGCAAGGAGACAAAAGGAACATCATTAGCATCATCAGATAGCAGCAGCATCTTACCTGCAGTCTTCATCTTTAAACACTTGCAGCTACTGAGAACAGCTTCCTCAAATCTGCACGCCTCCCGGACAGAACGACCTGAAAGAGGAAGATAGAGGCAACATTAAAGAAAGCTATAGAGACATTTACAAATTGCGAACTGCTCAAAAGGCTTAGCTGGCTGGTCGCCTCTCGGCTGGAACCACTCCGGACATTCCACTCACGCTGAAGAACACCGCGACCTACAAGGAAGGAAAACACAGGTTAGCAAAGGCAAGACTTCGCAGCGCTGCGCATAGCTCTTACTTACCGCATCATTGCGCTCTTAATGCACCATCATTTACCAGCGGGGCTCAACCAAGCCAGTTTGCCGCGCTGAGAAAAAGGGAGAAAAAAGAGACATTTTAAACAAAGAAAGGCATGCAGGATAGCAACAAAACAAAAGAACAGCAATAAGACCTACCTGAACAATATCAAACGGGCCGGCACCTCTAATTCTACCACAAGGTGAGGAGAGGGCGCCAGAGGGTCTGAAAGCAGACAGGGGTGGAGGGAGGATACTTACCCCTGTCGGTCATTCTTGAACACAGTCCTCCTGTGTTTTCAGGCAGAACCTTCCCCGCAGACCACATCAGGGCAAAGCTGAGAAGCATACCAGCGAGTAACCCAGCTGGGTGGCGTTACTGTGGATACCAGGTGAGCGTAACACATACATTCCATGCTTTTCTGTAGAGTATCTGCCATTTACCTTATAAAAATTGCAAAATAAGTATATCATTATTTCTTCTGTCTCATCCAATAACACAGCCTTAAGAAACCAAGCGCGTCATACACTTTCTATTCTGCTTATTTGCATACCATGTTGAACTAACAAAATGCAAATAAAATATGAAGGCTGCACATAGTCAAAGGAAACTACATACTATATACACACAAAATTACTAACTTCTTTCCTTTACAATTACAGTGAAGAGCACTCTCCTGAAAAGCAGCAGAATCCGAGGTACAAACAACAACTCAGAAGAAACATAATCTTTCCACACAAAAAAGTAAGTACAATACTACCATAATATTCTTACTGTTACTCAAACACACTGTGAGGTTGATTCATAGTATTTGTGCACCAAAAAAAAAGATTAGTGCACCATTCTGCCCACACATCCCCATTTGTTAAGCAGGGATTTGCAGGCAGAATGCTGTACAAATCCCCGTTTTTCGGTGCACAAATGACATAACTCAGCCTCTAGAATGTTATTATTGCAGAACAAAGAACTGTTTTAATTCTATACCATTGTATTTAGTATTTGTGCTTCTCCTCACCAGTACCTTACTTTCTACTGCCATCTGAACCCCACTATAGTAACACACAAATAGAAGAATAGCCTTCACACACCATATCATTCATCTCTACCATCATACACACAGCACACATGTATCACAGAACAACCCAACCCATATCTTCTTTATTTTTTCAACAGACCCCAAAGAATGCCTACCAAAAAGCAAGTCCGTAGAAAACAAATGTAGCAGTAGAGCAAATGAAAAAACAAGTATACAAAATAAGCATCCATCTCTAGCAGAATTTTGACAAAAAGATCAAACAAAACAGCTAATACAGTCATTTAGCAAAACAAAACATGCTTCAAGTACAGAATCTTTGCCTCCTCTATCGAAATGTAAACCAAAACAGAAAACGATTATCAAGAATTCAGCTACCACTACTGCTAAAACTGCTCCTATAAATCTTAATAAAATGGCAATGAAACATACCAAAAAAAATATTTTAGCAAAAATGTTCCGCCACAGAGTCCTTCAAAATCTTATAAAAACAGGAGAGAAATCATACACAAACCTTAAAGCCTTCTGTAGAAAATGTATATTAGAAGCTTTGATAGACAGTGCAATCCTACTCAAAGGAAAATTATTTTTTGTAGTGTTAAAAAGAATGAAACCACTAACAAAACTAATTAGTAAATTACAAAAAAGACTTCTCAATAAACGGATTGTCAACAAAAATAACTTCTTATATATCTGTGGAGGTGAACGGAGTCACACCACAAACACAGAACCATATTTTAATGAAGAAGCAAGCAAACAAAAGCAAACAAATCCGATTGCTATACATAGCAGTGGACGAGGTTATGAAAAAATTAATAATATCATTATGGAACAAGAAATACTGCTTACAAAAATATCCCCTGAAAACTCAGAATTACCTCTCCATTCGACTGGACAAAAACATCCAGTATACAAATGGTCATGCACGCCAATGTGTAACATTCCCAAAAAATCTTTCAAATCTTTACGCCAATTCCTCAATCAATATGTGAAAGGCAAAGACAAAATCAAAATGAAACTGCTGCAAAATATGGATACCTTTCCAGCGCGTAAATACACAGGGCTACAAGGACATTCATTAGCCTGCATTTCAGGACCAATTTGCAAAAGCACCTTCCATCATATCAAAATGATATCAACAAATCTTCCAACTATAAGAAATCTAGTCTATAAACTGTACTATGCTAAAAGTCCTGCATTAGCACTAGCCAATTTAAATAACAATCTTCTACATGG
This sequence comes from Ambystoma mexicanum, assembly GCF_040938575.1. Classification (NCBI taxonomy): domain Eukaryota; kingdom Metazoa; phylum Chordata; class Amphibia; order Caudata; family Ambystomatidae; genus Ambystoma; species Ambystoma mexicanum. Next base: position 1,308,760,373 of record NC_090922.1, read on the forward strand.
TACAGCCAAAGAACTACTTGAAAAAATTGACCATATCCAGAAAAAATATTTTGTAAGTGAAAGCCACTTACAAAATGCAATACCTTTACAACAAACTAGCAACAATTGTACACATGGCAACCTTCCACTACACACATACAAAAAAGAAATACTAACATTTAAAAGTACATCCGCTGAAATCCAAACCATGTGTGTGTGTGTTGTCGTATAACTTTTTATAAAACGAATACAAAAACTATAGACATAACATACAAATAGACAACAATGAAGATTCTAAATGGTTTGAATTAGCCCTCTACCTTATAGTAGAAAACAAATATGAAAAAATACTTTGCAGTTACTGCACTACAAAACTTGACAACAACCAAACTCCTTCACGTGCTATCACAAATAATTTGGAATTATTTCCACTACCAAAACCCCTGCAACAACTCAATTTATATGAGAGCATCATAATTCAAACAGTACACGCATTTCAAGCAATAATACGTCTGCAACCAAAAACAGCAAAATTACCTCCCTCTGAATTGGTGAAAGGTATTTGTGGCAAAGTAGTTTATTTACCATTAAATCTGACAGAAAATGTACACACTCTAGGAGTGCAATGTCCAATAGAACAATCTTTAATTATCTTAGTAAATGGTGTACCAACAAAAGACAAAAAACCTCTGGATCCAGCTGCAGTATCCAATATTTTAGACCATTATACAATTCATCCATTGCACTCTAAAGACAGCATAGATGATGCACTAGAAACGTACCAAATGCGACAAAGCAAAGGATCACCAATGAGCATATGGGAAAAAAGTATAGAAGCACATGCTTTTCCTCTACTATTTCCTATTGGCAAAGGAGGAAGATACGATGACAGACCCACTCAAATAACAGCATCAGAATACCGTTCATTACGAATGTATTCTGAAGATCCCAGATTTAGACAAAATGTGGAATACATTTTCCACCTACTCTTTGAAAGTGAACTAGCAACTCTATGTTACGGAGTTGCACACATATTGAAATCAGGAACACAGTTTCAAAATATGTCAGCTACACAATTAATACAAAAAGTGCAAGAAAAAGATGAGGTTTTACAATCAAGTATTACAAATCTATTTGCAAACATGCGTGGTACAGAAAACTACTGGTTCTGACGTCACGGAGATGTACGTTGTATGATCAGAAACCTTGGACCACCCACTTGGTTTGTTACATTAAGTTGTGCAGAATATTCATGGGAAGATTTACATGATTTCCTACACATATCAAACAAAAACAAAACAAACATAGATATACTAACACCTCGAGAACTTTGCTCTCTAAATCCTGTTAATTTTTCAAGATATTTCCATCATCGCTTCATTGCTGTGCTACACTTTATTTGTAATAAAACTGTTCCTCCCCTCGGAGAAGTGGAACACTTATTTTGGAGAAAAGACTACCAAGCCAGAGGAGCACCACATATCCACATGCTTTTATGGATTAAAGATGCTCCTAAATTTGTTCAGGACAGTGATGCCACTGTTTTGCAGCTCATCCGAAAATACGTCACTTGTGAAATCCCTTCACATTCGACAAATAGTGACCTTCTTGCACAATTGTACAAATTCAAAGACACAAATGTGGCCAATATTGTCGTCGCAAATACAAAGTCAAAGGGAAATACTACACCTAATGCTGGTTTGGTTTCCCTAGACCAGTTACAGAAACAGATGAAATAAACAACTTCATGTCTTCAGTTAGACATAGTGTTAAAGGTAAATCACCTAAGAACACGTATTATATAAAAAGAACAGAAGAATCAAAATATATCAATGATTACAATGCAATCATTGCCCACTTATGGAATGCAAACATAGATGTGCAGTACATTGCAGGCAATTCCACTGCAGTTGCACAATATGTTACAGCATGCTTAACAAAAGCAGAAAAAACAGAGCTTGAAGACCTCTGGAATGACCTATCATCAGACAAAACACTATCTCAGAAATTGTACAGCTTAGGCATAAAAATGCTCTCTCATAGAGAATGTGGCGCCTACAAAGCTTCAGATCGCTTAACCGCTACTGCTTTGCATGGAAAATCTGAAAATATAGTATGGCTAAGTCTTGGCCCAGCTAAATCTAGAAAAAGAGTTCTCAAATCGTATGACGACATAGAAACAAAAATGATCCAAACAGCCAAGACATTTTGAAAACAATTTACTAGACACATACTACCCAAACAGGAGTACCACTTTGGAAAACATGTGTCTACACCACATAGCCCAAAACTTTGCATACAAAAATAATATAAAACCCAATGAAAACAAAGGTAGATATACAGTGACAGATTGTGAAGGCAGCTTAGTAAAACTTACCAAGCCAAGTTTAATTAATCATATCAAATTGGCATTAAAAACTCTTCAACAGAAAGAACTATATTACATGTCCCTCCTACAACTTTTTAAACAATGTTGAAAAGAAGAAGAGTTACTAGATAACTATGACTGCTACGAAGACGCTTTCAAAGCAAATGAAAGTACTATCAAAACAATGTTGCAAAATGAACAGCAACATGAAGAAGAACTCCAGGCCCAACTAGATAAGGACACTCCCAACAGTAGTCAACCTTCTGTAACAGGAAGCCAAGAACCACTGGGATAGCCACTAATATCAAATGAGGCAGAATTAGCTATGACAGAAGTAGAAAACACCATGTGTCACTATGAAGAAGATACAGAAGACTTAACTGCACTACAATCAAAACTAAACAAAGGGCAGCGCACCATTTTTGAAGAAGTAACAAAAGAAATTGCACATGGTGTACAACATGAAAATAAAGAATGTACCTGGCAAAATTACAAACCTATACTACTAAACGTCAGTGGTGAAGCTGGTTCAGGCAAAACATTCTTATTCAAAATCATCAGCAAGTTCCTTCAACAAATGATAAACAACAAACTGTCAGCTGTTGTAACTGCCCCCACAGGTTTAGCTGCCTACAACATAGGTGGTGTCACTTTACAGCAATTACTACTCCTTCCAGTAGAACAACAAAACAAATTAGATTATTACAAACTTTCTACAGAAGCTGCAATGGAACTACGCAGAGTATTAAAACAAATGAAAATGCTACTAATAGATGAAGTGAGCATGGTCTCCAACCTAATGTTGGCTTTGATTCATCTCAGATTGCAAGAAGTACTTAAAACAAACTATGAAGAACTCTTTGGAGGAAAACACATTATTGTTTTCAGCGATCTTCTTCAATTCACACCAGTGAAAGGTGAACCTATTTTTAAAACCTTAGGACACAAACTCTGCCGTAAAACTATTGGCAGCATAGGAAATGTCAACCTTTGGCAACATTTCCAATACAAAGAATTAACAGAAAACATGCGCCAATCTACAGACCTCACCTACGCCAACATTTTAAAAAGTATTAGAGTTGGTGTACTATCTCAAGAAGCACAACCAATATTAAAAACCCGGCAAATCCATGCACTTTATGGCGATAACTCATGTGCTACTGATGTTATGGAACAATTAGCGCAAAAAAATGTCAATTAGATTGGCTTAATGCCAACTCTTGCAAGCTGTTCCAAATTCAATGAAACAATGTTAAAAAAAGAAATGCAATCAATAATTGAAATTTGCTCCACAGACAAACTGAACATACATGGTATTACACTACCAATGTGTCAACAAGCCACAACAAGATCAAATACCTTAGAAAATTCAATCTCCAACACAGCTGGTTTGGAAAAAATATTAAAATGATCCTTAAACTGTAGAGTAATGCTTAAACGTAACCTGGATGTGGAGCAATGACTAGTTAATGGGGCACTGGGTACAGTTGTTGGCTTTCAAACATACCCACGTGACAACAACATTCAGTTTGTCAATATACTGTTTGACAAGCTTTCAGAAGTAAAAAGGATAGCGTGCTCAACAGCTCGATTCCTTCCATGTATGTACGCAGAGAGCAATTTTCTCGAACTCTTACATATGTCGTCACCATTCATAAATCCCAAGGTCTTACCCTAGACCATGACCTTCGACCATGCACCCAAGACTCTAGGCCCTGGCAGCAACCACTGCAGCATATCACACCCATAGATCACACCCATAGAATCAAACATTTTTAAATATGATCACACCCATAGAATCAAACATTTTTAACTAGGCCTCATGGCATTTTTAATGTCCGCGGACACCTTGGGTGTCCTTGGAACAGTTTCAACTTGCCTGCGAACAGTACGGACAGATATAGTGTCCTCGGGACCCCTTCATTTTCATTTCTTTGCGGACATCCCGGACACGGCGTGTGTTCTCAGAACAGTTTCAACTTGCCTGCGAACAGTACGGACAGGTATAGTGTCCTCAGGACATCTTCATTTTCATTTATTTGCGGACATCCCGGACATGGCGTGTGTTCTGAGAACAGTTTCAACTTGCCTGCGAGCAATACGGACAGGTAAAGTATCCTCAGGACACCTCCATTTTTGCGGACAACCCAGACACGGCATGTGTTCTTAGAACAGTTTCAACTTGCCTGCGAACAGTACGGACAGGTATAGTGTCCTTAGGACATCCCCATATGGGACGATTGCGGACATCAAGGACAGCGCTACTGTCCGCGGACACAACGAACACAACAGCAGTGCCTACCACAAAATAGATACAAGATTCAAACCATGTCTTACCCCCACCATCCCCAAACAGGCTTACAGACCAACACACTTTCCAAAATTGTATTGCCCCACCATTTGACACCGCGCTGTCCACGGATGTCCACGGATACAAGATGGCAGGCGTTTCCAAAAATCTGACGCACTTCACGCTCTTCACCATCCAATCAGCGGACACATCGTATGTCCGCAGACATGACGCAAGCCGTTTGACCCATCAGGACACTGTCCGCGGAGCGAACAGGGAAAACTGTCGGAAGACTGAACATAGATATCACTAATTTTGTTTTACATACTTTTTGGTCACTTTAAAAAAAAATACTGGATGGATTTTCACCAAATTTACAAAAGCACGCTTTCAGGACCAAGCCGCTGCACCTGCTGCAAATTTGGTGAAAATCCGTCCAGCGGTTTGGGCTGTAGACATGAGCAAAGTTTTTCCCACATTCAGTCTATGGGGAAAAAAAGACGTTTTGGGACCCCCCCTATAACTTTGCCCCCGCTGAATGAAACTTTGCAAAAGAATTCAAAGTGGCCCATATACTTTTTCTACAAAGTTTGGTGGGGATTCGCCCAGTGGGAGCAGAGTTATAGGCCGCCCAAAAAGTGCTCTTCCTATGGAAACAGCAACTTAACTATAACTACACGGCCACTACCGTGGGCCGTGTAATGTATAGCAGGCCCTGTTGGAGTCCTGCTGCGGTTAAGTTCAAAATAGATATGTCATCAGCATAAAGAAGCATACTATAAAATGTACCCTTCAGAGAGGGTGGCTTAACTGTCCTAAGAGATGTACTAGAGTCAAGTCTGTAAGGAATAAATTGGGGCCAACTGACATCCCTGCTTTTCACTTTAATTGGTAGCAAAAAACAATGTATAAATGGGCTGGGAGGCTTGGTCAGGAGCAACGCATTTGTCTTGGAAGCAAGACAATGCAGAGCAACACAGGTTTGAATCCCAGTCCCGCATTTAGAGACAGGTCTCTGGTATTAAGTGTGTTAATTCCCTGATCTTGTTTATCAAACAGACGCTAAGGTATCTACAGATCACAGTTGGATAAGATTTAATAAACCATTAGGAACCCTAATAAAGTATAAATTACGTAACAAGATGTTTATACCAATTAGATCAAATGCCTTCTCTAAATCTGAAGAAAGCCACAAATAATCTCCCACCCTTCACCTTACTGTATTTCTTTATGATGGAGCTCAGAGTGAAGCAGTGGTCCACTGTACTAAGCCCTCCTCTGAATACCACTTGGGAGGGCTTCAAGGTATTGATACTTTGAGTTCACTCCTCCCTTCTGAGCAACAAACATTTGGAGAAAATCTTACTGGCAATATCCAGTAAGGAAATTGGCCTATAAATGTGGGGGGCTGCTGGTCCAAGCACTTCTTGTGCAAGGAATAATGATTGTCTCGACAATTGTATTAAACATAAAACAATTTGGTATACTTTGAAAATGCAGCCCTTTTTTGTTTTTTAGCAGTTTTTAAATGACATTTTCAAACTATAAATCTGGCGAGCGTGCACGCATCATTCAGTAAATCATAGTTCAATTTTTCTTTCTCAAGCATCTGCATTCTGCAGTGAACACGGGGCATCCCTTTCTATATCCTGGACCTCCTGAACTGGGGTCTGCTGTTTCCCAATAGCTCTGTGTTGGACAGTTTTAAGCAAAGACTCAAACAAATTGGCACTTTCCATTGCAGCCTCTGAACTGTTTAACAGTTTTAAGAGAATATCTTTTAAATTCTTGTGAATTAGTCATTCTTTCCAATGACTTCTTGTTGGGCGTAAGCATCACCAACCAGCCCTTCTGGCTGTCGGACATCTTTGTTGGGGTGTCTACCCCAGCCCATTGGAAAATTAACTCAAGAGGATAGTGATAACTCTCTGTTCAATCAGAAATGCAAAATGTCATAACATTTCTGAAGAACATACAGTCCACAAAACATCAATTACTGACAGAGGAACAGTATTACTGATCTTGTGTGCTTAGGAATGCACCATTTGCCACTAAAGGGATCAAATAATCCCTGGGCAGAAGCCAAAGTACATGTAAAAATCAGTGCTCCATTTGTGGCAATTTGTACTGTCCAAACATTTGCACTGCAAGTCTTAAAATGTTTTGCTTGAGATCCTGAAGCCCCTGGTGATGTTTATTTAGTCCTATTATATTTTCTTAACAATTTGACTGGTCCTAGCTGTCTAAAATGCCTTACTGATCACTCAATTTCCTCAACATTTCTGGTAAGCAACCACTTAATGTGAAATGATATAAAGGCCATCGCAAATTCCCTTTGTTAGAATTGCATGTGATCTAGGTAACTGTTAAGTACTGCAAATTAAAACATTATATTATCAATCTTCAGTTTATCACATTTCTGATTTGTGTTGCAATCCTTTTTTCGCCAACTGAGCACCAATATGTCTGTCAAAGAATTGACGTTGCAGACCATGTCATTTGGGATGCAAATTGTGCTCTTTGTGCACAAAAGGTTGTGGACCCCGTCTAATGCAAGCAGAACAAGAGTCCTGTCATTTTACTCACAATAATCATTAATCAAGGCCTCACAAAGAGATGTTTACCTACCTCCTCTGCTGACCACAAGACTCCCAAGTTGAATTACAAGTGATGTCCAAACATTTACATTTCCCTTGGTTAGAAACAGCACATGCTATTTACCATTAACTATATGTAAAAGCTAATATTGTTAATAATTCTGGAACTGCAAGACCTAGTTTTGAAGATGAGAAACTCCTCCTTAATAGAAAATGAAATGTACACTGTATACATTATTCAGAAATTATTAAAATAAGAAAAACCCATAATTATTTGAAGCAATGTGCCAAATAGTATGTTGAATACCCCAGGGGGCATCCGTGAGCACAGAGTCCAATTAGCATATTGCTGCCATCAGTTAATGAAGGAAAACACATTTGCTGTCAAAAGTATTGAGTACTTTTGGCCTACGTTCTATTTTGTGATCACAAATATAGAAATTGTGATCATCAATGAAGATTGGGCGTGTGTATTCAGTGGGAGTACTTGACTTTGGGTAAGTCAATAGAAGGATTAGGCCAATCAAATGTGTGACATCATTATTACATAAGTGTGGGAAATTTGGACTCTTAAATAATGGTGTGAGCACAGAGTAGAGCATTCTAACATTAGAAAATGTTGATGTAAAGGAACACCTTTTTATGATTAATAATACACTGTCTAACCAACTGGAAGGGTGCTGAAATGGGAATATAAGGAAATTAGTAGCCTTGTCCAAGTCGTACTAAAGCTGGTGGTGAAAGATTTCAACTGGGCCAAAGGGGACCTGCGATCAGGGCTGAGGATCAGATACCTAACTGATGTTGGTTCCATGAACTAAAATAATTATGCTGCAGTAAGCATACACAATCCCCTAAAGCAAATACGATTCTATTCTAAGTACTTGGTTGGGAGGTTTGGATGTGTATAGGAGTACTGTAATGGGAAATGCATTTTGATTCTCCTTAGGTAAGTGCCAAGTGAGGTTTCCTTTCAGGAAATGCAATTGCATGGTGCCGTTAGTATAGTGTCAAACAGATAGCACTTCTGAGCACTCATTAAAAATCATTATCTCATTAATATTGTACCTGAATTGTTTTAATAGAAATAGTTAACTTTGGGTTGTGATATGAAGAAGTTTGCAGCAGAGCCTAATGAAGATATGTGCAATATTGTTTATTCTGTGAAGACCATATCTATTTAATAAGGAATGAGAGATGAGCACAAGTTTAAAGGAGTCATATCTATACCCATACAAATAGTGTGAATATAAATCACATCCTTTAAATTTGCACAGTCAGATTCATATGCAATTTGAAAGGATAGAGGTATTTGTATATGTTCACTACAAGCTGAAAAGCATTTCCTCTGTTTGGGTGGCTGACTCAAATTAGCATGTGCATTCTAAATTGAATACATTACTTGCCTAATAGAAAACATGCAGAATTATAATGCAAGACATTAGAAGCAGTTTATAGACTGCACACACATGTTAGCAGCCTACAGCACTATATCTTCAATGGAAGCAATAGATTGGAAACTGTTCCTTGATTCTAGCCTGTATATGTTATGTTATGTTATGTTATGTTATGTTATGTTAACTTATACCGTGAACCGCTACCACCCAGGGGCAGTCTCCAGGCACTCACGTGGCTCTGCAAGAAAGAGGTTGGTGTCAGTTAATGAGGGTGAAGGGATAGGATAGGTCCAGAGCCAGGGGAAACTGGCATCTGTGTGTGTGTTGGGTTGCAGGTGGGTTGATTGCGTGCACTGGCTTTTTGTATCCGTAAGGGTGAGGACCATCACCTGGGTTTTTTGTTGTATGCGAATGTCTGTTATGTTGGGCATGTCTTTGTGAGTTTTATGTGTAAATTGCCTGGTATTTATGATTGTGTGCACTGGATTGCTGTGGTCGTAGGGGTAAGGTCCAGTGCCTGGGATTGTGGTTGTATGCAAGAGTTGTGTTGTGATTAACTTTGCATTCATCTGGTGCAAGTGACTAGAATCTTGAGATGGAATGCAGGGCTTAGAATGTTTATCTATGAGTGAGTTCCAGGTTTGTTAGTTGCAAGGATGTAAGCCCTGAGAGAGGATGCCGGTGGGTGTCCTATGTCCCCTTTTACTTACCTGACTCTAAGAACTGTATTTGATGTACCTGAACTTAAGTAAATAAGTTAACAGTTCACTGAGTGTCAGAGTCATTTGTGGCCGGACCCTGAATTCAACACTGGCGACGAGGATGAAGCTGGCTGTGCTGGGGGGACAGCACCAAAGGGAGACACCCACCGCCCCCCTAAGAGAAGTGATCCTTTCTCAGGTAAGAGCGCTGGATGGCTGTGAGGCACTGCAAGTGCAGTGAGGGCAATTGAGGTCCAGACAGAGGTGCTACAGAGGCAGAGGGGGCAAGAAAGGCCCAGACAGAGGCGCTACGAAGGCACTGGAATAACAGAGCAGCTATGGATGTAAAGGTGCTGCATGAGGCAGTGGAGAGGTTCTGCCAGGGCAGTGAGGCGCAACAATGGGCAATGAGATGTTGCAGAGGCAGTGAGGAGCTGCATGAAGAGGTGCTGCGAGGGCAGTTAGGCGCTGCAACAGGCAGTGAAGAGGTGCTGCAGAGACAGTGAAGCGCTGCTAGGGGCAGTGAGATGCTACAGAGGCAGTGAGGCGCTGCATGAAGAAGTGCTGCAAGGGCAGTGAGGTGCTGCGACAGGCAGTGAAGACGCGCTGCAGGGGCAGTGAGGTGCTGCGTTAGGCAGTGAAGAGGTGCTGCGTGAGGCAGTGAAGAGGTGCTGCATGAGGCAGTGAAGAGATTCTGCAAGGGCAGTGAGGCACTGCAAGATGCAGTTAAGAGGTGCTGCAAGAGGCAGTCAAGAGGCGCTGCAAGAGGCAGTGAGTGGTCGCTGCAGAGGCTGTGAAGTGCTGCATGGTGCAGTGAAGAGGTGAGGCGCTGCGAGGGCAGTGAAGTGCTGCACGGGGCAGTGAAGAGGCACTGCATAGGGAGTGAAGAGGCACTTCAGTGACAAGGGTGTGCTGCAAAGGGCAGTGGGGACAAGAAGTTCTAGTGTTGAAAGGTACAACGGTCTGCTGTAAAGTGCAGTGGGCTCTGTGAGACTTATGGTTATTAGAAGGAGCTGTGAAGTTCATTGGAGCAGCAAGGTTCATTCATTCATTGACATGGTGAAGTTCAAGGTGGCGGTCTCTCATAAAGCATTTAAGGGAATTGAGACTGTACAGACATTCAGAAGAGTTGGAAGTTGTTAATGGATCTAGGAGGGGCCTGGGGCCCATGGACTGTGCAAACATCTGTTGCGCCAAGGCTACAAGCTATTGGTCATAGTGAAGGCAGCTGAGATCACTGACAAAGTTATCCGATGTCAGCGCTTACCTTTGACTGGAACCGAAGGTTGCTGCGGTTGGCTTGAGTGGAGTCCTGGAGTTCGGCATGAGTGCTGCAGCGGGAGGCCTGACTCAGTTATGAAGTTTGATGGGGATGGGAGCTCTGTGTTCCTCCGCTACTCTCTATGCAATGGTGAAGTAGGAGAGAATGCAGAGGTGCAGGCGATTAGAGTTGAGACACTAGAGCTGATATATATTAGTTTATTAGAGTGATGTTGTAGGTACATGTCTCTCTCTTTAATTGAGTTATGTAGTTTAACATATTTCTCTCCACAGGCGGACTACTGTCCATTACATGTGTTGCATGTGTAAAAAGGTGCAATGGTTGAGGTGAACCGTTGAGCGGACTACTGTCCATTACATGTGTTGCATGTGTAAAAAGGTGCAATGGTTGAGGTGAACCGTTGAGCGGACTACTGTCCATTACATGTGTTGCATGTGTAAAAAGGTGCAATGGTTGTGGTGAACCGTTGAGCGGACTACTGTCCATTACATGTGTTGCATGTGTAAAAAGGTGCAATGGTTGAGGTGAACCGTTGAGCGGACTACTGTCCATTACATGTGTTGCATGTGTAAAAAGGTGCAATGGTTGTGGTGAACCGTTGAGCGGACTACTGTCCATTACATGTGTTGCATGTGTAAAAAGGTGCAATGGTTGAGGTGAACCGTTGAGCGGACTACTGTCCATTACATGTGTTGCATGTGTAAAAAGGTGCAATGGTTGAGGTGAACCGTTGAGCGGACTACTGTCCATTACATGTGTTGCATGTGTAAAAAGGTGCAATGGTTGTGGTGAACCGTTGAGCGGACTACTGTCCATTACATGTGTTGCATGTGTGAAAAGGTGCAATGGTTGTGGTGAACCATTGAGCGGACTACTGTCCATTACACTGTCTGTATAAAAAGGGAAATGTTGTTCCTAGACTTTGGTGCCATTGTTTTGGCATATGTTGGTTGTGGTTATATATGAAATGCTTTGAATAATCTTTTGTTTTTCAGGTGGGACTTTACTGGACAAATCTTTTGATGAAATATTGATCTTGCCACCGATACTTTACTGTTCTTGTTGTTGTCCCTATAGGGGAAAGATGTGTTGTGATTAACTTTGCATTCATCTGGTGCAAGTGACTAGAATCTTGAGATGGAATGCAGGGCTTAGAATGTTTATCTATGAGTGAGTTCCAGGTTTGTTAGTTGCAAGGATGTAAGCCCTGAGAGAGGATGCCGGTGGGTGTCCTATGTCCCCTTTTACTTACCTGACTCTAAGAACTGTCTTTGATGTACCTGAACTTAAGTAAATAAGTTAACAGTTCACTGAGTGTCAGAGTCATTTGTGGCCGGACCCTGAATTCAACAAGTTAGTTATGTTGCGTGTGTGGTTGCATGTAGTTTAGCTAGCACATGGGCGTGTATAGTACAAGGGAGGTGTGTAGGAGTGGAGCAGGAGTGGGGTGGTTAGTACATTGGGTACTCTCAAAGTTCTTCTAGGTGACTAAACTTTGCAATTCTATCTAAATATGACGCATGGCTAATCTTCACAATTCTATCTAAACGTGAGGCATGACTAATCTTCACAAATCTATCTAAATGTGACGTATGAAAGATAGGTTAATCTTCTCAGTTCTATCTAAATGTGAGGCAAGGCTAATCTTCACAATTCTATGTAAATGTGATAGATGTATGTGACACATGCGACGCATGGCTAATCTTCACAATTCTATTGAAATAGGAGGCAAGGCAAATCTTTACAAATCTATCTAAATGTGATGCATGGCTAATCTTCACAATTCTATCTAAATGTGATAGCTGTATGTATATATGTGTCATTGAAGAAGTTTTGGCATCATTTGCAAATGTGAAATTTGAAATTGTTTAAATGTAAAGGAAGTGTTGACATACTGGCCAATACGTGAAAGAAGTGAAATTAGCAGACGTGTTGTAATTTAGATCCTAATACAGATATATAACTGATTGTTTAAACGGATGATTGTGTGTGAGAAATAGAGTGCCAAAAAATGCTTGTCAGCTTGTAGTGAACACATATAAAAACCTCTCTTCTTTCAAATTGTATATAAATCTGACTGCAACTTCAGAATGCTGGGCAGCATGTAAATAGATATGGCCTTCGCATGCAACTCATTTACATTTTTGTAGAACAGCTGTTTGTGATTGTTTATCATTGCTGTGATTTCCCCTGCATACATCTGGAGACCACCTTTGTCATGATCTCACTTTTAATTCCTTTATTTAAATAAGTTCGAGGTGGATAAAACCTCCTGTTTCTTATCCAGAATCGTGGGGTGAGACTGTAAAATTAGGTGGTATTAGGTTGGGGTTTCCCACCTGACGTAATACATATACATTTACCAAAATATATATTACAAATCCTTACATATGTAAACTGCTAAGCCATTACTGCTTGTACGTGTTGGGTCTTGTGTATGTGTATATGACTCACTGATTTTTGGGGGGGGGGTTCCTTAATAAAGTGTGCTCAACTACATTCTATCCCTGGGATAGCTTCTGCAATCCAAGATGCTGTTGCATGTTTTAAATTGGTCCTCTAGAAGTATGTTGAGTCTTTCTTCTGTGTTATAATCAAATAGTGTAATAATTAGGATTCTAAAATGACAACTAACATTTGGGCCCTTATTCAATGTTGAACTCTCACATTTAAGGCTCAAAAGATGCAATATTTTTCTCAAACTTCATTGCTTGAAAACTACAATCAGGCCTCCAATTTTCTAGTTGTTACAAAATAGTGTTTAGAATACAATTTGTCCTGTGCATAATATATCTCTCCGTGCCATAGTTGTAGCATAAAACATTCATACAACAGACCTAAGCAGAAAAGTGTGCACCTTTTTGTTTTTTGTAGTCTCAAATAATATCAGATAAAAAGAGTTCATCGTAGGCACATTTTCACGCACACGGGGGATGAGTGATAATGGCATGAGAAATTCACTGCACAATCTGTGAAATAGAGAGGCATCTTTTGGGACTTTCCTCTCCATTGTTTTCGGCCAAGGTTTACATTATTGATCTTATAAGCTACAATGTTGAATACAGAGGCCATATTTCACAATTTGTTTACCCTCAGCACTGCACTATATACCAGATTTTATTGAAAAATCAAAATGGTGCAGCTACTAATTGTCCACATGCCATGTACATTCTGGCTTTTTAATCAATAGCACTATGCAAGCAGGGACCTTTAGGACCAACCCGTAGCGGGGCAATCAGAAGTACAAGTCATAAACTACAAAACTACCATTGAGTAGAAATTGAATATTGGATGAAGGTGCCACACACTAGTTGTATCCACATTACTGAAGTGTATTCAGCCACATCAACACCCTACAATGAAAAAGCACTCCAGCACAGACAGCATTACATGCCACGATTTCCTTAAAATCAATGTCTACACATTTTCTTCAGGAAAGAATTTCTCATTGTATGTTCATGAGTATACACACCTATGGCTCTGTATTATGTGCTTGATGATGGCACAGTATGATTTTTGTGCTAATATAAAAGATTGCACCAGCATTTGTATGCTTTTTGCACAAGCCACATTTTGCACTGGCCCACAAACTACACAGCACCAATACAAAGAAAATACCAAACAATAGGGTCCCTGATAGCATGAGTGAGTAAGTGCCAGTGGGTGGCTAGTTTCTCTATTGGCAAACTATACCATTTACAAATCACCTTGGTTAATTCCAAATGTATCACAAAAACAATTTGAATGATGTTTTGAGTTTGATATGATTTGGGTTTGTAAAACATGATTAATCACCCACAGGTGTACCCAGGTTAAGCTGGTGCTCAGAAATATGAGTAAAATTCAATAGGGCAGTAGATAAGTGCCTAAAAGCATATGCCATCAAGGATTTTCGGAATGGTCATCACTGGCATGCACATCTCGGTGTGAAGTATTCCATAATGTGGAATCTTACATGACGAAGATCAACAAACTGCTTAAGGCAACATTTTGGGATTCAGATGATCGATACAACACAGATTGTGTGAAAACAGACATGGATGAAATTGTTTTCCGAGAAAAACTCGGCCAATTTATTGAAACACTTTGTGCACCATACTCAGGGTTTTAAAATTGAGTCTTGTTGCCACTGCGATACAATTCAGGTGTACCTGGCATGGAGAGATATGTGATCTGGACAAATAGCTGATCCCTGCAGGACCATTCAGGAGGACTGCTTCAGAGTTCCAGTTATACAAACATTATTCAGTACAAAATAAATCAGGGATGGTAACCAACATTGTATTGGCAGGAATTAAGTAGGTACCAGGCCCATGATGTAACTGATTTCGATTGGAGTGATTATACAGACAGGAAATTCTACTAAACAAGTAACAAAGATTATGTACAGATAAGATAACCTTTCACAGGCCCACATTGGAATGGTTGGGGATCACCAGGAATGGCTAGAGCTGGCTGGAGTCTGTAAAAGTGCTATTTGGTGTAGAGCTAAGTGGTGAGGATACTGTGGGGCATGTCCAACAAGGAAAAGCCATGCTGTCACAGAAGAGGGCCTTAAGTGTAGGGTTTTTGGGTGGGGAGCCAACATGTCTGATTATTGTTCCATCTATTGAGGCTGTGTTCTGTTTTTAGTTTGAGAGGAAGGTAGTTCCAGTGGTTAAAGCCTAACACTACCAAAACCTCCTCCATGACTCATTCTCTTGAAACTGGGTAGTATCAGATCATTGTTTGGTGAGGACATCCACACTCTCCTATGAATGTATTTGTTTAGATAAGAGTTCAGATAGTGTGTTCCCTAATTTCCCAACAAATGAGAAATGAGACAGAGTACTTCGTATCAAATCCAGTTCTCCATTGGGAGTCAACTGAGGGCTTCCAAGCCTGGTGAGCTATAATGCAGAGGTTTTCGACCCAATGGAAGCCTTGCTGCTTTGCTTAGGATTAGTTGCAGTTATTTTCTGTTAAACCCTAAAAAGAGACTGTTAGGACTGGCCACCGGGGGGCACACGGATGGCAAGCTCCTCTGCGTGAACTCCGCACCGAGGTCTATTAAAAGTGGTAGGAGCCCCCACTATTGGACCCCCCCTTGGTACATGACCGACTGATCCGGATGCCCCAAGGCTTGCTGCACGCCCCGTGAAAAGCACACTGAAAAACGGAGGTGTTTTCGTGGAGATATCGACTTGTGAAACCCACAGCGGCAACTGCGTAGGCGGACTGACCGAGGCCGCGGTTCCCGCGCCCCGCCTCTAATGCAAAGACCTCCCCTCGGCACCAGCCCGGCCTGTCCCAACATACTCAAGGCTCCGGAGCGGCGGACCCATCCACCCGCTGGCCACCCTGCACGGGACCCACACCTCGCGGGAAGCGACCAGGGAGCTTGTCGGTCGGAGACCCGGCGGCCCGGACCCCACAAGCTTCTGAAGATGCCCACACTCCTCACAAGAGAGGTACAGCTGGCACGGGGCGCGGCCCGGGGGGAGGTCCCGCCTCACTGACCACCACCAAAGAGGCTCTCTGCTGTGAGGACCCCTCCACCCCCCCGCGCACCTGTTGAGATCGGCTCACTGCGACGGCCCCTCCGCGCGGGGCTCTGTTCCAAAGCCCCACAGTATCCTTAGGCCAGCACGCCAGGCCCCACTTGCGAAAAGGGAGGCACGTGCCCGGACCTCTCTGGAGGGAGAGCGCGCACGGGCCCTGCGCGGAATAGCCCCCCATGGGACTGCTCTGCACAATCCACTTAGCCCAGTGAGCGACCGCAGGCAATTTCCTGAACCAATTTCGCCTGGGTACTTGGCTCCGGATCCGGTGGCAACAATCTAGGAGGGCCTCCGCCGCCTCCCCCCACTCAGGACACCATAGTAAACCGCGATAGGGGTGGGTTTCCAGTGCCGGACAGGCCCTCAGAATCTGTGAACAGGGACTATGCCACTGGAGGGCAACCCAGCACAACGCCACAAAACCTGCCGACCGAGGGGGCAAATAGAACATCCCTGACCCAACAGCTGGACATTGAAAGGGGTCAGCAACCCACAGAACTTGGAGCGAAAAGCAGACTGAATCCGCACCTCTTTGAACACCTCTGGGAAATCCTGAGCTCATTTTGCTGAGAGCTGGGCCCCTGTGTTGCAGGGTGTGTGCCCTTCTCAGATCTGCCCCTCTATTCACATCTCCACCCGCTGAACAACTCAGGGAACCCCGGTGAACTCAAAAGTACAGCAGAACCTCTGCCCCACCACCCACCCTTCAGCGCATACCGAAAGGGCCCACTAAAACAATCATCTCACAAACTGTCACATGAACGCCAAGGAGAGATTGGCCCCATACCACTTCTCGCCACAGTCGGATAACCACTGCTCACTTCGCTCCCCTACGATGGCATTACAAAAACCTGAAGCAGCTTCGACTAAAGCGGATGTTGCTGATATCCTCGCTGAGATGAGGAGTATGAGAGTAGATATCGGTGGTAAGATAGACAAAATCACCCAGAGGATGGATAAGATGGAGGACAGACTAGAGGAGGTAGAGCATAACCAGACATCCCTGACCACTCTAGAGACCCAAATGGATGAACGCATTACGGAGCTTGAAGCCAGAGAGGAAGAATTCCGCCTAAAGATTGACGATCTGGAAAATAGGGAACGGCGGAATAACATACGCATCTTTGGCATTCCAGGAAAATGAAGGCGAGACTGAGATGGACTTGAAAAGAACTCTGCACACCTTAATGAAGGCGTTGTTCAATGATGACTCGGTTGATGAGCCCAAAATTGACCGCATCCACAGAGCCGGTGGAAAACCAGGAGGTCCTAGATAAGTCCTTGGCAGGTTCCACAATTACCCAGACAAAGCCAGGGTCTTGGAAAAGACCAGACACACCCCACAAGTGAGGTTGGGCACCGCAAACGTCACCATCTACCAGGACCTCTCCCCACTCACCTTGGCAATGAGAAGAAAGTGCCTCCCTCTCACCAAAATGTTGAAAGAGAAGGAGGTGAGATATTGCTGGGGATGCCCCTTCTCACTCGCCTTCGAATGGGAGGGCCGCGCCATAAAACTAATCACCAAAAAGGACGTGCAGAATTGCATTGCCGACCTAGTAGGAACCCATGCAGAAGAACCATCGCAGAGTGGGAAAAGATCTGAGGTTGGGGAATGGCACAGTAAGAGCCCACGAAGAAAGAAGATGCTCGGTGCTAGGAAATATAGGCGGATGAACAATTCCCCGAACGCCGAGCAATGATTTCGCCCAGATTGTTGGACTACCTTTCCACGGGTGCACCCTAAGTCGGACACGTAGCTCATTGAGGTCTGCCGATAACTACGCATCGTCATGCACCGAATGACCACGAACGAAGGTGAGACTTACAACCCCCCTTACCCTGCCCATATCAAGGCGGACATCCCACCCAGAAACTTGCCAGGGACAAGGTTCCACTCTTGAGATGGATGCGCTCTGGTTGACACTTGGGTCGGGCGGGGGGGACAAGGGTTCATGAGCCACCTGGAGGCGAGGGAGGCATAAGAAGTGGGAATGTGATGTAAATTGGCATAATGGTTCAGTTTGTTAACAAACGTTTGAATTGCAAGGGGGAAGTTGGGGGCTCATCATTATGTTGTAACACTATATAATTGGGACCATTCAATGTACGGTTCCCGCTGGTGGTCCGAGGACGTCTGGGTAAAGATAACCCAGCCGAATCGGACGCCGTGTGGTTTGGGGGGAGAGGAGGGTGGGAAAACACAACCCAAAGGGACGGAACGAAATGCGAGGGAAGGGGAGATGGAAATAGTCATGAAAATTCAGTCTACAGAGCATACGGAATATGAATCGGTCCTATCAAGACCGCTCAGTCTTTGGTGCTCGCGCACAAATTCCGACACACGGCTCGAACCAGATATTGAGATAGGAAGACAGATGCAGATAATGGGCTACCTTATACAAGACAATAACAATTGCGACGACACTTAGAAGCCATAAATTACGTACATGCACACTCAATGTGAAAGGCCTGAATTCCCCCACAAAACGCTCTTTAGTGGCGAGAGAATTTGAGAGAACCAACATAGATATCATGTTCCTACAGGAAACGAAATATCAGAAGGGGGAACAGAGAGCGATCCCCAGTGGTCTTGTGGGGCATACCTTCTGGAGTTCGGGTGTCCTGAAAAAAGCTGGGGTTGGGATTCTGGTCCGGAAGAACCTCTGCATGAAGATCCTAAATTCCTGGTCCGACACTGAGGGTAGAGCCCTAGTAGTAGTAGGATCCATTAAGAATACTGTTGTGACCCTGGCTACAATTTATGCACCTAACCAGGGCCAGAAGAGATTCCTCCTTAAAACGACAGAATGGTTGTTTCACAAAGCACAAGGGCACACAACACTTGGGGGGGACCTTAATACATGGATGAATAGTACCATGGACAGGCAAACCTCATGCGACACCTCCCACCCCTCCAAGGCAATTGAGTACGCAGACATCTACACAACCCTTGCCTTGTACGGCCTTTCGGATAGCTGGCACCACCCACACCCAGCGGACAAAGGATTCACCTTCCGCTCTCTCCCCCACGACACGCTCACTAGAATAGATTACGTATTTCTCTCTGAAGCCCTAATGAAGATACTTCAGAATGCTGACATACACCCCATTGCATGGTCGGATCATGATATGGTCGTGGTGGACCTGGATTGGGACGGTCTTCCCCCACGCAACTCTAAGTGGAGATGCAATGAATCATTATGGTCTGACGTAGCCTTTAGGGAGGAACTGGAAAATGAAATTAAACAATTCTTCATAACTAATGATACTGGTCAGGTCGCGAAAATGAATGTGTGGGAAGCAGCAAAAGCCACGTGGCGAGGGGTCCTGATTAGAGAAGGGGCCAGGAAGAAAAGAGAACGCACTTTGATGGAGTACAACCTCAGAAAGAAATTGGCCACAGCGGAGAACCTAGCTCAGACATCCCCACGAAGCCGACCCATACACCTTGCTGAAGCCAAGGAACTCAGAGACGAGCTGAAAGCCCTTAAGATAGGCAAAGTTACCCAGACCTTACAATATTTGAAGCAAAAGTATTACGAAAAGGGAGACAAAGCTGATGCCCTCCTTGCGGCACGGCTTAGGGTGCAAAGGGCAGAAAGATGGGTGGACACGATAGAAAGGACAGATGGCACTTTAATAGACACAATATAATCTTCCCCAGAAGGAATACAGGAGGCATTTACCTTCTTCTATGAAGACCTATACACCAGTGACCCTCCCCCACCGCCAGGGAGCATAGATAACTATCTCAGGGAAATCGGCCTCCCTGCACTATCGCACTCGGAGGCTGAGGTCCTCGATGCACCAGTCACTGAGGACGAGGTCGCCGATGCTATCAAATGACTTAAGTTAGGGAAGGCACCGGGAGATGATGGATTCATCCCTGAGTTTTATAAAGCGTTCACTGCCTTCCTCACCCCCTTCCTGGCAACCCTATTTAATGACATCTTTGAGACAGGCCGAGCACCCCCAACATTTACCCAGGCCCTCCTAATGGTCATTCCGAAAGAGGGCAGAAACCCAAAACATTGTGGGTCGTACCGCCCAATATCACTCCTTAATATAGACGCTAAAATCTACGCCAGGGTAGTAGCGGCTAGGTTGGAAACGCACCTACCGAGGTTAATACACTCAGACCAAGTCAGCTTTGTGATGGGTAGATAGGGTGCGGACACGATGAGGAACACCTTACACTTAATATATGAGGCACAGGGCAGGCACGACGACCCAACTCTCCTATCACTCGACGCCGAAAAGGCGTTCGACAGAGTCGATTGGGAGTTTTTGGAAAGATTACTGGTTTGGATAGGTCTCGGGCCCAAACACCGCTGAGCCCTCAAAGTAATTTACACATCCCCTAAAACTTTGGTGGCAGTAAATGGTGGTTACTCAAGGTGGTTTCCATTGGAGAGGGGAACCAAACAAGGCTGCCCTCTATCAGCCATATTATTTGTGTTATCCCTTGAACCGTTGGCACAGAGACTAAGGCTTGACAAGAGGGTGAAGGGAATTGTAGTAGGAGACCAAGAATATATATTAGGCCTATATGCAGATGACATCCTCCTGCACACAACCGACCCCCTAAGCTCTATACCGGCAGCTATGGAAATAATCGAGGAATATGGCCAACTGGCAGGTCTAAAGATTAACACAGGCAAATCGGTCCTCCTCCCGCTCGACAAAGCTAGGGACGCGGAGGTGGAGCGCTTTACATCTTTGGGGATGGAGGTTAGCCTCACCACGCTGCGCTACCTGGGTATCAATGTCACCCGAGACCTGCAAGACTTATTTGAAGCCAACTTCCCTCCGATACTCCATACAATTCAAAAAGATATCGAGAGGTGGACAAGGCTCACCATCTCATGGATGGGGCGCTTGAACACAATTTAAATGGTCATCCTACCAAAGCTGCTATACATGTTCCAAATGCTCCCCATCCAAACGCCCAAGGAATTCTTTACAACTATAAAAAAGGCCCTGCACACCTTTCTATGGCAGGGGCAAAAACCAAGAGTACCTGTTGCTCTGCTCCATCTTAAGAAAGATAACGGTGGGGTAGGCCTCCCAGATATAGAACTTTATTATAGAGCAGCCCAACTAAGAGTACTAATCCTGCACGTCAGGCAGCAAAAAGAACCCCAATGGATAAGACTAGACAACTAACACATACGACCATTCATTGTAGGGGAATTGTTATGGGTACCAGAGGCCCAATTAATGAACAAGGTTAAAAACCACCCCATTCTCGGGACCATATGGGACATATGGAAGCCAAACAACGGAATGAAAGGAATTACATCCTGGCCCTCCCGCCTAGCACACCTATGGTCACCGGGGATTAGGGACGGTATCCCAGATCCAGGAAGTTTTGACTCTTGGTACGATGCAGGACTTGAGAGGGCGGGGCAGTTATAGAGGAATAACACATTTATTACCATACAGGAGTTGGTACAGGAGTTGGAGGAAGCTCTAGGGCTGAGTCCACTTTCAGTTTTCCAATACTTAAAGCTCAAGGGAGTCATGACTCGGGAGGTCTGGAGGGAAGCTCTACAGAGAGATCTTACTCCGTTTGAGACTATACTGGACACCCGTTCAGGTTCCAAGGGCCTCATAAGCGCAATGTATACAGCACTAGTTGAAGTAAACACAGCCCCCTCAACTACACTAAAACACAAGTGGGAAACTGATCTCGGCAGACAACTCTCCCCTAAGACATGGCTTAAGATATGTAGGAGGACATCGACAACCTCCATCTCATGTCAGTATAAAATGCACGGCATCAAACTACTATATAGATGGCATTATGACCCACTCAGACTAGCTAGAATGTTCCAACATGTAAGCCCTCTCTGTTGGCGGGGATGCGGACAGAGGGCGGACTACTGGCATATGTGGTGGGGGTGCAATGCGGTCCAAGCATATTGGGATGAAGTCCTTAGCTGGATTAAAGAGCTCGAAGAGGAGGATAGGGAGAAGCAACCACTCATGATCTTATTTGGCCTAGAGGAGACAGATGAAACAATGATTAAACTACCCAAAATGACGAATGGCCTCCTCTTAGCAGCAAGAGCTTGTCTCACAACCGTGTGGAAAAGGACAAGCCTACCAACGAAAGCGGAGTGGATCAATGTCTCCCGTAACATCTTCTAGATGGACAAACTTACAGCAGCCATCCACGGAGACCGCACCTCCATTAATTATGAGTGGTCTGAATTTCGAGCCAAGTACATTACATAAAACCAAGTGTGCAATAGAATTTGTCTGTGCCCCATTGTATCGAGCAGCATGTAATCTCAACCGTGTCGTCTGTTGTCACTCGATTTCCTGATGTCTCAGTATCTGAAAGCATACAAGAGCTCCCCTCGCAGACCTTTATTTAATTCTACTGTTTACCATATCCGTCAGGGTTGGTAAGTGGGGGGAGAGGACGGGGATCAAACCAGGGATATTTGGCATCAAAAAGAAATGTAACACAACTTCTTCACTTTCTTAATCCTTCTCTCTCACTCCCCTTTTCTCTCCCGCATCCCCTTCCCCCCCCTCTACCTCCCTCTCTCGTCTCAGTTTACCAATGCCTTGTTACTCTGTTACGAATGTATTGATATCCACAATGTCCTTGTTTTAAAAAATCAATAAAATCAATTTTGAAAAAAAAAAAAGAGACTGTTACTGTAGTCAAGGCCCAATAGACCATGATCTTACTGGGAATGTGGAGCTGGAAGTGGGCCTTTTGTGCTGGTGAATCAGCTTGGGTTTGTGGTGAAATGTTGCCTCTTTTCTGAAGTACTTCCTTCTCGGACACCAAAATTAATGGAAGGTGCGGTAAACAAAATTACTTTGATGTGCTCTGTGCTCTCTGACATGTAAAGTAACACATTGAAGAAATGTTTCACAACAATATCAATTATAATGCAACTCTCCAGTGGGCATAATTATTGGAGTTTTAAGCGCATGTGTCTTTGTTTTGCTAACAGGGTCATTGGCAGTGGCGCATAATGTGACATGTAAGGTTAATAATTCCTCATGAAGGGCAGATGTTGGTTGCATCCACAAAGGTACAGTAATTTACTTAGTTTCTCCAAAAACATTTTCCTCATGCACAGAAATAAGATCCATTTTCTGGTCTCAATTTGTTTGTACTGTATTACCTTAAGAAAACATCAAACAAAACATAATATTTTAGTCATATCAATAACATAACCAAAACAATAAAATACGTTGAATACCGAAAAAAGATCAATTTAATAATTCATCGGAAAATACATTAATTTGCCCTTGTTGAAAATCAGTATCACTATGCAGGTCTTCCAGGATGTGGGTACCTGCTTGAGACTTTTTGAATCTTCCCACCGTAATTCGATGAAGAGGTTCACCAGCGTCACCAAGATCAGCTCTTCCGTGGTTTATGAATGTTTCTTGATCTTTCTCAATGTTTAGAGGGGCTTTGGATTTACTACTAAAATGAGTATTCTTCACATCCAACCCTTTGCTGTTCACTACCCTTTCCTCTGAATATTCTATCAGGTCGAACCCCAACGGAAGGAAGAGCGTGGTCTCTTCTAAGATAGCTTGCTTAGTTAAATTGGATTCCAAGTGAACAGTTACTTTGTCCAGCCACTTTTAACTTAAGAATTTGATACTTGCACTGTCCTTTGTTGTAATCAGTTGCAATCTTGGGATGTGGTGAAACAATATTAGAATGTTTCCTCTATTCAGTATCAAACCATCATCTATATAAAGATCCTTTCCAAAGCAAGTTGCATGCATTTTCATCCGGCAACTGCTTTTCTCCATACCCATAATTTCATTTTGGGACCTGTGGTTTCTCTACAAGTCTATTGGCCATTTCAAACACTGGATCAGCAAAGGAAAAGAGCTTAAACAGCAGCCTATAATCTGCCGAAGGAGAACGTGGCACGTTCTTCTCATTTTTTGACACCAAACGTTTCTGTTCCAATATTTTAAACTCCGGGGACGATTTTGTCATGCCTGCGCCATGGGCGCATACATTTACGATCAATATGGACTTTATTTTCCATTTGCGAGACTTTGGTGCTTTTCTATTTTTCCCAACAAACTACACTTACCACAATGCACTTGGCTATAACCATCTTCTCCTGGCCATTCCTATTCGCCATCTTCGGAACTACAATCCCCAGAAGCCCTAGGGATCTGCTCTGCTTCCACCAGCTCAGGAACAGAGAGGGAGGAGGCGATTGTCTGCAGGTGTGCGGATCCAGGTGCGACCAATTAGCCTGCCTCGGTGCTGGGCTGGGCGGTATAAAAGCTGCTGCCTGCAGGAGCTCAGTCTCTTGCATTAGGAGTCTTTCCGGCACCTTGTTGCTTCGAGCTACGGATCTTGTATGCGGTTCCTCCTTACTCCGGCTTTGGATCCAGTGCCCTGCCAGGCTCTCTATATTGCAGCTGATCACGCTCTGCTGCTTTCCAGCCTCCGCCCTTGCCCTACCGGGCTCTCTGCTTTGCAGCCGATCACACTCTGCTGCTTTCCAGCCTCCGCCTGTGCCCTTCCGGGTTTCTGCCTTGCAGCCGATCACGCTCAGCTGCTATCTTCCGCCCTGGTCTTCCAGGCTCCTGCTCTGCAGCCTGCCTCACTCCGGCTGCATACAGCCCTTGTCCTCTGGGCTCTCTGCTCTGCAGCCTGCCTCACTCCGGCTGCCTACAGCCCTTGTCCTCTGGGCTTCCTACCTTGCATCTTACAGTCCTCTGCAGCCTTCTACAGTCAGCGGCCCTGCTCCTCTGAGCTTACTACTTGCTGCCCGGTCCTTCTGGCTCCTTGCCGCGCAGCCTGCTTCTCTCCGCTACCAACAGCCCTTGTACTCGGGGCTTCCTACCTTGCAGCTGATCACGCTCCGCTGCTTGCTACCTACCTTTGTCCGCTGGGTTCTCAGCCTAGCAGCCCTCTACAGTCCTCTGCAGCCTTCTAGGGTCAGCGGCCCTGCCCCCAGGGCTTACTCCTTGCTGCCCGGCCCTTCTGGGCTCCTTGCCGTGCAGCCTGCTTTACTCCGCTGCCCTAAGCCCTTTCCCTCTGGGCTCCTTACAGCCCTGCTCCTCTGGGCTTGCTCATTGCTTTCCTGCTCCTCTGAGCTCTCAACCTTGTTCCTTACTGTCCTCTGCTATCCAATCCTGTTACACGACTTCCCCTTCATTTCCTTCTGCTGGTTTGCTATCAACTTCCTTTTCCTGGATTTGTCTGTAAGTATCTTCTCTTGTACTGTTTGTAGACCCTTTTGTACAGAGCTTGTCTGTTGGTTTCCATCAGGCAACCTCTGCCCCTTCCCTTGTCTCGTTTCTACGTTACAGACACCCATAGCTGTTGTTCCAAGCTATGAGCAAACAGCGTGGGCCTCTGTTATAGCAAACTGTGCAGAAGGCTAGAGTTTTTCCTAAGGTCTGTGGAATACTCTTTTCCTATATCTGCATACACCCCTAGAGGGAATCCATTCTGTAGGACTTTATTCCTTGCTACACATGATTACTCTTCGTTCTCATTACTTTCAGCTGTGTGTGTACTTATCTGTCCACCTTACTTCGGCACAACCACCCGAAACCCTTCATGGGTGTCCTGTGCCTCTCTTTACAGGGTGTCATCCCGTGACAGAATGCAAGAGCCAAACATTTCTTGTTCTATAGGCAGGAAAGGCACACACAGACCAAGGATGCTTTCCTTTCGGGTTAAGAAACCTTTGCAAAAATCTATAGGTTCCCAAAAGTCAGCAAACAAGAACATTGGTCTAAAGAACAGTCTTGCCTTAGTAAACAAATATTTACAAGCACGGTACTACACTCACTGGCTTGCTGACCCTTCTATGTGTAACTATTATGACATTTGCAACTATGAGCCACAGTCTCTATCTGTAGAAGAACTACAACAAGAAAATGAATTCCTGCAGATTTTGTTAGCCCAACCAATGGAAAACACTCATGCATTTTCTGACAATTCTTCTAACACTGCTACAGCCAAGGACATAGCACTCATTGTGGGAGACTCTAACCCAGAATACGCTGTTGCTACAGTGATATGTTCAAGATCAGCTTGGCAAGCTCCCCAGACTGCTGGTAACCCTCATTTGATAGGAAACGGCATTAAGTATCCTGAGGTTAGTCCACCTGGTCCTGGGTACAAAAGACCAATACTGATCATCGGTTGTCTTAATACTTCCCCAGTATCTACTAACCATAATAACCTTAAGGTCAGTCTTCCTATTGCTACAACCGAATTTTCTGCTACACCAGATTCTGAAGCTTTAGATCAGGCTAATGAAACATACCTGCTTCAAGAACAACTCCTACGCCCATAAAGACAGACCGAAGATCTCTATGATGACTTTTTTTATTTACATAGTAAGAATTTAATGAAGGGACACAATATTCAAGACCTTCTGACACTATGTCCTACACCTGATATTCTGTCTTTAGAGATCGACATGATAAGGCCTGGAATTGCCACGCAGAAAAGGATACAGACTTATACCAAGCAGATGGAAGACCTAAATTTAGCATATGCATCCCTTCTAAAGTCTGACACAGCTCTTTCACTTTCCAGCCACAGTAACTCAGATTGTTGTACAGACAGTAAAGAATTAACTCTTTCGGTGGGCCAAATCACTTACACTGCCATTACACCACAAGACAAGTGTAATCTTCTGATTAGAGATCCTTCTGAGTCAAAGGATTGTTCCGCTCTTACCTCTGACTACTGTCCTTTACTCACACTTACTGCCTCTTCTGAAGTGATCAAATCAGAAATGTACTCTGCTTCTAAGGGTTTTTGTACACCAGACCACGAGTCAGATTCTGAACAATACCCAGTACCTGTCTGGAGTCCAGTCTTTCCATCAGTCATTACCCCAGACCCACTTAGCAATCTGAGCACACCAGACTTTGAAGTTCAGACTTCAGAACGCCTACCCTATCCTGACCCCACATCTGTCATACTGCATGTTACTGTATCTGCTAACCCAATTTCTGATGCTCCTCCTGTTAATACTTCTAAATCTGCTACTGTTGCAGCATCTCACATCACTCTTTCTGCAGCTGAAGCACCCCCTTCCTCTCTGCCTGCAAGGACAGAACCGGTTGCTAAGTCAGATAACAACCTTTCTTTTAGGGCTACAGCTCCGGTTGTTCCTGCTGGTGCCTCTGCAGCACTTGCACTACCAGACTCTACTCTGTCAGTCTCAGGTGCGCCACTGGCCACTGGTTCTTCTATGGCACCCACACTCCCAGTTGCTACAGCATTGGAACTATCTACAGCCATTCATGATTTCCATGCTGCGGTGGCTTCTGAACTTCCTACAAATCATGGAGAACCCTCCACTGTGACTCCTGAAATGTCTGCGGCTAATCTTGACTTTGCCATTGCTGCTTCTGATGCCTTGGAAAACCTTCCTAGAGCAACCAACTCTTCTGTACCTCTTGCTCCACCTTCCAACACCTTACTGTTGCCTTTCAAAGCAAGATTTGCCATGGAGTCTGCAGCAGTCTTTCACAGTTCCTCTGAATACACTGTTGGGATTTGTGCTCCAAAGTCTTAGGCCCTCATTACGACCCTGGCGGAAATCGAAAAACGATGGCGGAAATGCAATACCGCCATCGAATAGCGCTCGGTGCGATTATGACCCGTCACCGTAAAGTACGATGCCATTAGCGACACCGTAGTGAACGCCAACGCTAACTGCACCAAGTACGCGCACGCGCGCCATGCCAAACCGTAATTACCACCATGGCGCAACGGTACGCGAATTCTGACCCTAGCGGACATATACCTAACGCCATCAAGCATGGCGGAAAGTACCATTCCGCCATGGTGAGAAGTACGGCATCGCGAACCAACCGTAAAAGGCCCTACTGAGTGCCTGTACACCACTCCCTGGCCACATTGCACAACTCCTCGTAGGTGCAATGAAGTCACACAATGCAACCAGTGAAATGTACAAGTCACCCATGCATGCCAACGAACAAATGAATCTAGGGGCTCCAAGTGCCTTGTGAGTGGCCATCCATATTTGCCATGGCACCATTGCCGTACTGATGCAGCACAGGCATGTGAAGGTACAAGTCCAGCAACATGAACTGAAATATGAGACAAACAAAAACAGGCCCCCCATCGACTGACACCAGTGTAAGGCAACATTCAAAGCAGTATCCTGAGTGAGACTGCACCAGCCCTGTACTCCTGCCAGTAAACAAACCAACCATCAGCATAAGCATGTACCACACAAGTTGGCAGAGTGACTGAGCAGCCAGGCTCATCTCAAGAGTGGCCAATGGGAGCTGCAGGGCACAGATGGCACGAATACAGAAGCTATTCCAATGGACATGACCTCAGTCTCCCTCCAAGAAACGCACGCAAACACAGGCACCTGTTACCAGCCATATTCTGATAATCACATCATTCCACCAATCCACCTGGCTGACCGGCATCTGTTACACAAAAGCTAATCCCCCGCCCCTGAGCATGACATCATTAAAACAGTCATAATGGTAGCCCCTATCCCTGACCACACTGGGCTTCGTAGGCAAACGCGCCCAGTACAGTACCACGCAACTATACTCAGAAGCCGGAACCCAATGCAGATCTTCTCACAATACATCGCTCCACAAATAGGAATATGCTACATTACTTGCAAAGAAGAACGCTACACGGTCAATATCAGAATCAAAATTTAATGCACAACAAAATCACCAAGCCCATACAGCTATTAGGTCATGAACTCCAAAATATATTTCATTATTGTGGGCTGCATCCGCAATAAATGACCAGCTTCTTCTTGTGTGACGCCCTGTTCCTTCATGGTACACAGGGGCTACATTCACGTTCAAAAAGGCAACATGGAAGCGCCTAGAACCGCAGGGCCGTCCCATTAGGTAGGCACTAGTCCAGCTGAAAGGTCCATATGTTGCTCCTAGCCACTAGTACTGCGTAAGGGCATGTGGCCCATTGGCGATCGTCCCATAAGATCGTAATGGTGCTCCACTGATTAACACGAAGCAGCAGGTGTCGGGAGTAAAAGCCATCTGCAGGAGTGGCATACAGATGGCAGCGGCAAAAGGGGAGGAGATACCTGTCACCCAAATGAAATGAAAAAGAATAGTATGGGCATCAGAACTTCATTTGAATTACTCACTTCAATGATCACACTAAATCCACAGCCATATGCATGCTAGCCCACTCAAAAGGATTATTCCCATCCAAAAATCACTTGCGAATCATAACTATAAAAATCGAGGTGAAAACACTATTACAAACGAGTGTTTGTGTGCATGCGTCTGTCAAAACAGAATCCATTAGATGGGATTAGTAACGTGCATAGACACAAGTGTTTGAAGGCGCGTCGAGACAGGGAGGGTTCAACAAGGGCAGATAGACGATGGTCCCACTATGGCAGCTCTGCATCACATAGCGCAGGGGAGGTGGATAGATTCCAAAAAGCCCTGTACATGGCAAACTCTCCATTAAATCATCTGTCCATGCATCCATACATCATTCCCTCATCCCGGAATGAAAACGCCTGATTATTTACTCACATAACATGTGAAATTTCCATTGAGTCTGTGCGTAATGCAGTCTGCAAAATCCACTGTGCTCCAGGCCGGAATTCCAGTGTTGTGAAGTAACATGTATTTGGGAACGTCCTGCCTTATCGTCCACTACGCTATTGCGCATCCCATACTATTCATATCAATCATTGCATTCTCGCCATGGCCCCTGTCCCAAGGACATTAAACAATAGAACGTTATATTTGCAGTCAGACCTGTGGGCGTCTCCTCGCCGCTAGCTGAAAACCGAAAGCGCTGTCCTTCGAATTCCTCATTTGCAACATCACGTCGAAAAGGCATCTGTGACCGCTTGAAATCACAAATTCATCCATGTAGTGCGGCAGTGTGTGAAAATGGCAACTGGCTTCACTCACAAATGGGACGCCCCGCCCGTCGGTGAACCTCGGTACAGTGCTGCATGAGGGTCCACCGTTAATCGAGTACTACATTCCACTGACCCTTCACAAGTTTGTTCGCGACTGCAAAGATAGTATGTGAAACAATGGGACCATAGCAGAATGAACATATGAACCAATATTTCACTGCCATCGGGATTAAATACATGATTGTAATAGCAAGATGCCATGCGTCGAATTGCAGCATTGTGTGCGGGACGTGCTCGCCCAAAGGGGATTGCAGCTTGCACAGGTGGAATGAATCACCACAGGTGGAGGCTATACAGCCTGAAAACACATAAATTGCACACCCAACCCCCTCCCACAACCACACCCACTCCAAAATGCTACCGGCAGGACTAGCGATGTTGGCCCTGGGGGACCTGATAGCCCTGCAAGTACTCCAACTTCAAGAAGAAGACGAACACCAACTACTACAACAACCGGCCGCACAGAGGAGACGCAGGAGGAGGAGGAGGGCAAGGCAGGGCCAGCAAGGCCCGCCAGCACAGCCACTACCACCACGCAGGCAGCCCGCAATCCCACGCCTCCGAGCACATCCGTTCAACCTCACGGATGAGCAGATCCACACCCTCTACCGTTTGGACCGGGACACCATAACCGCCATTGTGGACATGACACAGGCTGACCTTGTCAGCATGATAGATAGCCCAACCGCCATCCCACCCGTACTGAAGGTGGTGTCTGTACTCCACTTCCTGGCCACAGGCACCTACCAGCACACAGTCGGACAGTTGCATGGCATTTCACAGCCACTGTTCTCACTGACACTATTGCAAGTGCTCGATGCCCTCCTGAAGCACGCAGACGACTACATCTCTCTACCATGCTCGGAGCAGGAAATTACGAACACAAAAGTGGGATTCCATGCACTTGGCGGCATACCGGGTTGCATTGGTGCCATCGACTGCACCCATGTGGAATTGGTCGTCCCACATGCCATGGAGGCCCAGTACCGCAACCGAAAACAATTTCATTCTCTTAATGTACAAATGGTGTGTGACTCCAACAGGATCATTACACATTGTTGTGCCCGATTTCCTGGATCAACCCATGATTCTATGGTCTTGAGGAACTCTACAATACCACGCTACATGGAGCGACACGCAGGGAACAGATCCTGGCTACTCGGTGAGTCTCATTTCATGCATGATAATGTGGGGTATGTGATGCGGCAATGACCTGGCAGGAAGGGGGGGTGCGTACGTAGCAATGTCATTCCACAAACATCCTTTATTGTCCACATACAGGTGATGCCGGGTATCCACTGAAGAGATGGCTCCTTACACCACTCCGGAACCCACAGAACCAGCATGAGGAGGACTACAACCATGCCCACTCACGACCCGTGTAGTCATAGAACAGGCATTCGGCCTACTGAAGACTCGTTTCCGCTGCCTCAGCAGGTCTGGCGGGGCACTCCTGTACCGCCATGAGAAGGTTGCAAAGATGGTCATGGCATGTGTCATGCTACACAACATGTGCGTACGTAGAAATGTGCCCATGCCCCCTGACGCAGAACTGCAAGCACCTGAAGATGGTCATGATGAGGGTGGGGATGTGGCAGCACCTCAAGGAGTCCGCGAGGCACAGGAGGGCCGTGACATTCGTCAGATTCTCATTGATTCATGCTTCTAGCACTCACGCCTGGTGGCTGATACATGGACACGGGACTTGTGGCACTGTGTGTATCTGGAACATGCACAATATGGACTGTACGCCTATAAAGGCCTCGTACACAAAGATCAATGTCCACACATCTCATTGGATGATTGTGCAATGTTTATAGCATATGTGAAATTATGTTACACACCCCATCGACCCGCCACCCAAGTGAGCCCAACACACCCCCTCCACCCTCCTACCTCCCCCCCGAACACCAGTGTCCAAAGATGCTCATTGTCAGTGGGCAGACGCTATTGCAAGCCCCCTCTCCGGGTATCAGGGGCACCCCTGCCTGTGGAGCGCAGGTTCCTCCCAGATCTACGTTGGGGGCTGCCCTGGACGGAACTTGCAACGGATGATGTCTCTGCCTGCTCACGTCCATGCATGTCCCTAAGGGTTTGTGAGAGCTCAGTGAGCACACGGCGCACAGCGGCAAGTTCAGCACATACGTCTTTGGACGTCGCATGCAGTTCCCCCCTCAGGCTCTCGGTGCTTCTCTCCATTTGTACTCTCAGGCTCTCGGTGCTTCTCTCCATTTGTGCCCTTAGTGTCTCTGTACTTCTCTCCATTTCTGCCCTAAGTGTCTCAGTTGATGTTTCTATGGCTGCCTTAGTACCCCCACATTCATCAGCATGGTCCTTGAGGAGCGTGGCCAGTTGCTGCTGTTGCACGATCACCTGGTCGAGGGACTGTTGCCTCTGCTGTGCCATGGCCATTTGCGGTGGTGTCACAGAGGGTCTGATCACCTCATGTTGCCTTGCCACAGGGCTTGTGGGGGATGGCCAGTCGTCGTCTTGTGGGTGCCCCTGCGTGGTATCCTCATGGTGTACGGGATGAAACAAACAGGGGGATTGAGACAGGTCATGGATGGATCCTACATCGACATCCCCGTTTTCTGTGTCGGAGCATGCTGCCATTAATGCAGTGTCACCTATGGTGCTGCTGCCACCAGAAGCAGTGCCTTCTGTGGCATCCATTGGGGGGACCTGTGGTGGTGCTGTTGTGGGCATGCTGGCTGCTGGGGTGCCTGTTGAAGTTCCCTCCTGTGTGCTGCCACTTGATTTGTGCTGCTGCCGTGTCTTGATCCGTGCAGCTGAGGTGGGGGGTCTTTGGCCGTTGGTCTTGGCCCTCTTTGCAGGTGTGCTGGTAGGGGTGTCCTGGAGCTCCTCGTTTGAATCGGACCCTGTGGTGGAGTAAAGGAGGGCGAGCGTTATTAATGGGTCTGTGGAAATTGGAATGGCAATGTATCACATGCATTGGGGTGGTACCTGAGGGTGATTTGGGTCAGGGCCTTGGAGGTGGTTTCATTTTTGTGTGGAATGAGGATGCAGTTGTTTTGCAGCCTGCAGTTAGGGTGTGCCTGCTGCACGTGTAGAGGGTGTTTTTAGGATTTGTAATTATTTATGTATTTAATGTGACTTTTAAAGTGCGCTATCAGGCAAATGTATGTGGACGTTCTCCTGGCCATGTGTTTCTGTTGCACTATGTGGACACATGGTACTTCACATGATTGGACATTGTGGATTTAGCATTGTTTTATTTGGGCCACCTACCTGATTCTTCGGATGTCTGCACTCCTTTCGCCATCCCTCCGACTCCCTCTATACTCTCCATTCCAATGGTGGAGGCACAGATTTCTTCCCAGGGGGTCAACTTGATGGGTGATTCCGATCCTCCCCCGGTAGCTGTGGCAATGTTACGGTTGGCGGATAGTATGCTCCGTACGCGTATCCGCAAGTCGTCCCATCGCTTTCTGCATTGCTGTGGGTTGCGGGGTGCGGTCCCCACCGCACTTACCCGCTGTGCCACCAGGGCCCATATGGCCTTCTTGTTCGCAAGTGCCGTCCTGGTCATTTGCGTCGAGAAGACGACGGCAGCATTCTCCTGGAGGGTCTCTGTGAACACGGTGAGTTCCTCACGGGAGAAGTGGACCTGCCGCTTGCGGTCGCACGCTTTTTTCGCTACTTTTCCCATTTTTATTGCTTTCACTAGGGTGGATGACGGGTTGGGATGTGTCTCAGGGTAGTATTTTTTATGGTTGTGTGGGAATTCTGATTTTATAGGTGTACGGCGTGCTGTTTCCCGTTCCGGGACCATGTTTTTACTTCCGTTTCCGTATATTTACGGTCACCGTACTTTCCGATTGCCGCTCATTACGGTGACCGCTATGATGGGTGGCGGAATTGCACCTAGGGCGCCGTACGACGGCGGTGAGGGGCGTTTTGGGGACATTTCAGCCATCGCGGACTTTGCACTTCCGCCATGGCGTAGTGCTCGTGCCCGATGGGTCGGAATTAGCCGCACTTTACTCCGTCGTGCAATGGCGGAAACGCTATTTACGCTATGGCGGTCAGGTCAGTCACTTTCCGCCAGGGTCGTAATGAGGGCCTTAGTCTTTTCTGAATTCTACCTCAAAGGCTCAGAACATTAATTCTGTCTCCATCCTTCAAGACTCCCACCTAACAACCTTAAACAGTATTTGGTGCCTCATGATGTTCCTTTTTGGAATAAGACTCGTTCATGGTGTGACAGACATTCTTCTTGTTGGTCAACCTTCAGGGAGCCTGGAGAGGGGCCTGGAGAGGGGCATACTGTCATGCCTGCATACATTTACGATCAATATGGACTTTATTTTCCATTTGCAAGACTTTGGTGCTTTTCTATTTTTCCCAACAAACTACACTTACCACAATGCACTTGGCTATAACCATCTTTTCCTGGCCATTCCTATTCGCCATCTTCAGAACTACAATCCCCAGAAGCCCTAGGGATCTGCTCTGCTTCCACCAGCTCAGGAACAGAGAGGGAGGAGGCCGATTGTCTGCAGGTGTGCGGATCCAGGTGCGACCAATTAGCCTGCCTCGGTGCTGGGCTGGGCGATATAAAAGCTGCTGCCTGCAGGAGCTCAGTCTCTTGCATTAGGAGTCTTTCCGGCACCTTGTTGCTTCGAGCTACGGATCTTGTATGGGGTTCCTCCTTACTCCGGCTTTGGATCCAGTGCCCTGCCGGGCTCTCTACATTGCAGCTGATCACGCTCTGCTGCTTTCCAGCCTCCGCCCTTGCCCTGCCGGGCTCTCTGCTTTGCAGCCGATCACACTCTGCTGCTTTCCAGCCTCCGTCTGTGCCCTTCCGGGTTTCTGCCTTGCAGCCGATCACGCTCAGCTGCTATCTTCCGCCCTGGTCTTCCAGGCTCCTGCTCTGCAGCCTGCCTCACTCCGGCTGCCTACAGCCCTTGTCCTCTGGGATCCCTGCTCTGCAGCCTGCCTCACTCCGGCTGCCTAGAGCCCTTGTCCTCTGGGCTCCCTGCTCTGCAGCCTGCCTCACTCCGGCTGCCTACAGCCCTTGTCCTCTGGGCTTCCTACCTTGCAGTTTACAGTCCTCTGCAGCCTTCTACAGTCAGCGGCCCTGCTCCTCTGAGCTTACTCCTTGATGCCCGGACCTTCTGGCTCCTTGCCGCGCAGCCTGCTTCTCTCTGCTACCAACAGCCCTTGTACTCGGGCTTCCTACCTTGCAGCCGATCACACTCCGCTGCTTGCTACCTACCTTCGTCCGCTGGGTTCTCAGCCTAGCAGCCCTCTACAGTCCTCTGCAGCCTTCTACGGTCAGCGGCCCTGCCCCCAGGGCTCACTCCTTGCTGCCCGGCCCTTCTGGGCTCTTTGCCGTGCAGCCTGCTTTACTCCGCTGCCCTAAGCCCTTTCCCTCTGGGCTCTCTACCTTACAGCCCTGCTCCTGTGGGCTTGCTCATTGCTTTCCTGCTCCTCTGAGCTCTCAACATTGTTCCTTACTGTCCTCTGCTATCCAATCCTGTTACACGACTTCCCCTTCATTTCCTTCTGCTGGTTTGCTATCAACTTCCTTTTCCTGGATTTGTCTGTAAATATCTTCTCTTATACTGTTTGTAGACTCTTTTGTACAGAGCTTGTCTGTTGGTTTCCATCAGGCAACCTCTGCCCCTTCCCTTGTCTCGTTTCTACATTACAGACACCCATAGCTGTTGTTCCAAGCCATGAGCAAACAGCGTGGGCCTCTGTTATAGCAAACTGTGCAGAAGGCTAGAGTTTTTCCTAAGGTCCGTGGAATACTCTTTTCCTATATCTGCATACACCCCTAGAGGGAATCCATTCTGTAGTACTTTATTCCTTGCTACACTTGATTACTCTTCGTTCTCATTACTTTCAGCTGTGTGTGTACTTATCTGTCCACCTTACTTCGGCACAACCACCCGAAACCCTTCCTGGTGTCCTGTGCCTCTCTTTACAGGGTGTCATCCCGTGACAGATTTCCCCTGGAGAACACCCTCATTTTTGTTATCAAAATCCTCTGATCGTCCACCTGATCTGCGACCACTGATAAACTATCGTATTCCCAATCCTCTTCTACTTCGTCTTCACATTAGGATTTTGATAGCTCCAGGAGATGCTCAGTATTTTCCTCCAATGCTATATCCTCAAAAAGGTTTGTAAGGTAATGCTCACTCTTTCGTTGCTCCCCTTTCTCTGAACTTCCTTGGATTTTCCCAATTATGTTCTCATTTTTGCTTTTGGGCTTGGAGGTTCCTCAAGAACTTTCTGGAATCGTTTGATTTAATTGTGAAATTGTTTTGGTTTCCTTTTGGTGTTTCCAGTTGCTGGAGTAGTTTTGCTCCTATTTTCTTCTTTTCCTTTTCATTCTTGAAAACATCGGATATTCTTGAATGTTTTTTGCTGGTAGAGGAATTGATAAAGTACAAGCTTCCTTATTTTTCTCCAACCCAACTTCCACAGCCACCTCCTGCTCTTTGCGCTCTTCGTGATCTTTGGGGGTCCTTTGGTCAGACTTGGGGCCGGCGTCGCTCTTCTCTGATACAGCTACCACCTTCTCTGTTTGACTAGCCTTATGTGATACTTCATGTGACAATCTCCTTGTGTCAGTGTTTACGGCAAGTTGGAACTCTCTCTGCGGAATCCGAATTTGCCAAATTTACTATTTGGAGAAGAACTCCCAAGTAGTTTTGAACTCCTGGATAACAGCTAGCTTGCGTTTGTCTTCTCACCTTTTTTTTCTCAAACATAGGGTCAAGAATACTATCTAATATGCTGGTGATTTCTTCCCTATTTTTGTCTAGTTTTTTTTACTGCTGTAACAAAACCTTCTACAAAGACCATTTTTGAATGAAGCACAGCTAAAAGGGTAGCTTGATCGTTCAGTTGGTCATTTATTGCCTCATATAGTTTTGTAAACAGGGCCATAGTAATTGACAATGGCTGCAGAGTACTTGCGTGTATCCCGGACCCACAGGCATATTTTGTATGACATCTAGCTTGTTCTTTCAATTCGGCCTGATCGTACAGAATAGTAGATGGATCAGAGGATTGTGGGGTTGATGGAGCAATAAGAGAGGAATGAGATCCGCTGCTTCCTCCCCTCTGTTCCTTCCTGGATTTGCAGCATCTTAGTTTTGATGACCCTGTTTAACAGCCGTGTTGGAGATTTGATAGCTTCCTTGGATATAACAACTTTAGTGGGGCTCGCCGGTTGCTTGGGACTCAGATGGTGACATTTTACTTGGCTGTCCATCGCCGAAGTAATTCCCTGTGTCACAGGTGATGCCTGAGTAGTGTTCAATCTAGCAGTATGACTTCCTCCTAAGTCTTCCAGTTGAGTACTGCTGGACCTAGCCTCAGGAGAGCTAACCATCTGTGAAAGGAACACATTTAGTTGTGCACTACTTTTCCCCTCTCGTTGTTCCAACAGTTTCCAACTTTCCAGGAGTAGCGCATCCTCTTCTTCCCCTAAACATTTTTCCTTCAACGGGGATGTTGTTGAATGGTCGCTTTTGCCAGCTGTTGTTACATTTCTATAGTGGGATTTTTGTTTTCCAATGCCCCCACTAATACCCAAACCCATCCGGGTTCCAGTAGATAGCTCTTCTAGAAGGGAAAGCTTTTGTAGAATTCGACTGAACAACTCCTCCCCCCCCCCCACGTTTTGCCATAATTAAATTCGGTGGCTGCATGTCCTTTCTCTGGGCCCCTCAGGTCGCCATTTAAAGAAAGGGCATTAAAGGAGGACTCTGTTAAGTTATCTATGCAGCTGGCAGCCTGGGCAGACTCAGCAGGTTGTATCAATTCAGTCACACATACAAGATGAGCGGCTAACTCTTTGTTTATGTCCATAATTTCAATTGTTTCCACTCAGTGACCGAATGTCAAATGTTGTACTAAGTGGTTCAGTTCCAAAATGTAATTTGAGAAGTTCCTTCTTTGGTCTGTGGCAAAGCCTCCTTTCGATCTCCCATGATAAAGACCCCCATTGTTGCTATCACTCCCCTAGCTGTGGTCCCAAAGGCATACTGGTCTTGTGTGTTTTCATGCTCCCGTAGCCGTGCAAGGGGCAGGGTGTGTAAAGGTGAAGGGGGTTTTGGAGATGCATATTTTTCTAGATACGACACTGTGGAGGCAGTTACTTAAACTTCTGCCACAAGCGGGACTGGGGGGTGTAGACTGCATCATAAATACCTAAGCGGTGGTGTACAATCGCACTAGTTTTTAAATCCTTGAGGTCCTTATCAAACACAAAGGGCCAGATTCATGGAATTTTTTGCACGGTTTAAAGTGACTTTCCACTGCTGAAAAGTGGCTTTGCACTTGCGACACAAACCCAGATTCATGGAACTGTGCAAAGTGTATACACTTTCCACAGTTCCATGAATCAAGGTTTGAACCGGTCACTATGAACCGTTCAAAATTTTTCCATGAATCGGGCCCAAAGTCACTAACCTCACTAGCATCCGGAAAGTTGGTCACTTTGATCCTCTGCGAACACAAACCACTCGCAGACATGCTTTCCGGCGCAGATCGCTGCATAATCCAAGATATGTTTGGTCCTGAGCTCCGGCTCCTGGTGTGTCGCTTCTCCTCTGCGACCGCTCGTCACGGCAGCACTACTGCAGCTACCCAGCAGCCACCCTGCAGCTAACTGCAGGCAGCTCTGCGAGTGCATAGTGTATATGTAGGATCCTCCCAGGTAACACAGGTAATGAAGGGCAGTGAAGGCAGACTCGAGACAGCAAAGCAGCACCAGACTGCAGGCAACTGCTTCCACTCTGCTTGCACTTGATAATTTGTACAGTGTTTATTCTATGGTGGTGATACATGTAAATCTTCAGGGACAACAGAGGTGCATATGTGCTAAATCAAAATAAATTGTCCATGAGGTCCTGGCAGAGCATTTGTCCTTCCCTCACCTCCCCACGTATGTCCTGAGGTGCCCTGTAGTCACCTGCAAGGTCTTCCTCATCATAGCCAGGGGGGAATGGTCCACATCTGGAGGCATTTGTATATTCCTTTGTATGCACATGTTGTGCTACATAGCACAAATGACTATGATTTTACCAACTTTCTCAGGGCTGTACATGAGGGCAACACCTGTGTGGTGAAGGCACCTGAATCTGGATTCAGCAATCTGAAGGTGCGCTCAATGCATGCTCTGGTTGTCGTGTGTGCCTCATTATAAGCAGCCTCCTGTGGTATACCAGGGTTCCTCACAGGTGTCATCAGCCAGGGTGAATGCTGATAGCCTGTGTGACCTACAAAACATTGAATGTACAGTGTTTGACATGGTGGTTTGTGTGTCGAGGTACATCCTGTTGTGACATTGGCCCATGTGCGCTCGTGTGTGCATGTGGATGGCACACCTTGCATCCATTGTGGTGGAAGGGCATTGCCCTACAGAGTGCAGGTTCAATCATTCACAGTGTATGCAACATCATTCATCATGTATTTGTTTATGCACTGATGTCATCCAGGCAGTTGACACTATGGAAATGGTGGTAAGCCATTAACCACCCTATGACCATGCATTGACAGGGAATGGCTTTGACAGGTGCCTTGCTTGGTGTCACTGATTGCGTTCTGCTCACCTGAGGTCAGTATGTGTACTGGGGTAAATCAGGCATGGCTTATCCCGTTCGTTGCTTTATTGTGATGCATCATGGGACTTGTAGTTATGTAGTATTACTCCACATTCCATTCTCTGTATGAGTTACAGTGCTCTGTCTTTGTCAGATTGACTACTGCTACTTACGCACAAGCCAGGTAAGCTGCCCTCTGTGTGTGTCTATGTACTCTGGTAGGGTGTTGTTCCTCAGTATCATGGCATCATGTGTGGTACCAGGCTATCGTGAGCAGCAGTGGCTGATTGTGAGCTCTGCATCACATATCATTTGGACATTCATGGAATGGTGGTTCCCTGTTCTGGTATGTCTGCTCCATTGCCTAGAAAGGGCACCAATGCCACATGTGTACAATCCAATTCTGCTATGGAAATTGGCAATGGTGTATGTAGAATTGTGCCATTGCGGCGCGCACCTGCGCCTGGCTGATGGGCATGGAGATGTGTGGATTGGCATGCCTCTTGAGCGCATCCAGGACTTGTTCCAGCACCTTTGGCAAAGAGTAGATATGTGGATTCCCATTGATGGCATGCTCTCTCTAAGTGTGGAAAATGTCAGCAATTGGTATACAATTTGCTATGTTGGTTTGTTCTGGGAATGGAAAAGATTCACAGAAAAATCTTTGTAGGGAAAAAAGAAACAGAAATTAGACACTTTTATTTCATTCCCTATTCAGTCAGAGAGAGAGAGAGAGAGAGAGAGAGAGAGAGAGAGAGAGGGAGAGAGAGAGAGAGAGAGAGAGAGAGAGAGAGAGAGAGAGAGAGAGAGAGAGAGAGAGAGAGAGAGAGAGAGAGAGAGAGAGAGAGAGAGAGAGAGAGAGAGAGAGAGTATGTGTGTGTGGTACTTATCCATTCCTGGAGTGCTGTCTGCCATGGCTTCCTTATCTTCTGGCAGGGCCCAACCACCACCCATGCCCCACCAATGCCACCACTCCCTCATAATGGGCTCTCAGTCCTGGGTAGAAAACCAAAGTCAACGTAGTGGTTAGTTGGAAAATTGGGTGTATGTGTGTATATTTGTGCATAGGCATCATCCGGCCTCTTCTGTTATGTTATGGTAACAGTACATATATTGCGCACTATCACCTGAAAGTATCCTGGTTGCAGATTATAAGAAGACCATAAGTAGAAGGCTGAACGAGAAAAAACGGAGTCATCTAGAATAGATTTGGGTACAAAAAGGTCTTCAGTGCTTTATAGAATTTAGCATGGTCTTTCATCATTCTTATGATTACTGGAAGGGTATTCCAGAGGGAAGGAGCTGCTACCACGAAAACTCTGCCACCTACAGGCAATTTCTTATTGAACAGAACCACAAGAATACCAAGATTCGAAGAGCAAAGGGATCTAGTTGATTTATAGGGAATCATCTTTTCATGAAGGTTGGAGGCTGCTTGACTGCAGGAGCTCAATGAATCAGACAGACAGCTTCAACCTTTATTCTGTTTTCAACTGGGAGCCTGTGAAGTTGGCGCAATACGGGGGAGATATAGGCATATTGCAGTAGACAGGCAATTAGGCAGCCGCCAACTTTTGAAGTATTTGTAGTCAATTATGGTGATATTTAGGCTGGGCTAGCAGGGTCGCATTGCAGTAGTCAAGGATTCCAAGAACGGCAGAAGGAACCAAAGGACCCATAAGTGCATACATCAATAAAGGAACCACATTCTTTGACAATTCTACTTCAAAATAACCCACTCTGCACTTGCCACTGATTTGAAGCTCGGCCAAGAGGGAGACAGATGTTTTCTCCCAGGTTTTTTACCAAATCTGCTGGAGTGGGGATTGTACCTAAAGGGGAGGGCCAGAAGTCCAAGGACCACATGTAGCTTGCTTGTGGTGGTGCAATCGTGAGAACATCGTGAGAACATCGGTCTTGTCGCCGTTCGGTTTCAGCCATTTGGCATTCATCCATTCACCTATGGATTCCAAATAGCCTCTCAAAAGTGTGGCTGATTTCTTCAGGCTGATTTCTTCAGGTTCAGATCAACTCTTAAAAGTGGCATACATGCGAGTGAATAAGACTAGATAGAGGGAGAACGTAAACGTTCAAATGTTAAGGCAAGATAGCTGATACCTGGGGATCCCTGCAAGTAAGGGACGATGGTGCTGACCTGATTGGTAGAAGAGAAAGCATCTGGGTCTGATCTGAAAGAAAATTCCTGAACGAGCTAAGCACTGAACCTGTAACACCAATCGCTTCCAGGCAGTGACACAGGATGGAGTGATGAATGGTATCAAAAGCTGCTGACAAGTCCATCAGAATCAGAAATCAAACTCCACCATGGACACTTAGCCTGGTAAAATCAGCAATGACTGATACAACCACTGACTCTGTGCCCATAGAGGGGTCGAAAACCTTATTGAAATGGGTCTACGATAGGAGCATCCTCTAGGAAATGTCTTAGTTGAGATGTAACTATCGTCTCCAGCACCTTCATCAGAAACATGAGGAAATATCGGGCCCAGATTGGGCTTTCTTAGAAGAGGGGTCACTAGTGCACGCAGAAGTTAGAAGTGGAGCTAATTCCATATAGATGTGTTTCAATAGGATG
The DNA here is from genome assembly GCF_040938575.1 of Ambystoma mexicanum. Lineage (NCBI taxonomy): Eukaryota > Metazoa > Chordata > Amphibia > Caudata > Ambystomatidae > Ambystoma > Ambystoma mexicanum. The sequence continues at coordinate 1,308,802,662 of NC_090922.1, forward strand.
GCATCCAGAGGAGAGCAAGATTGTAACTTTGAAATAACTGTAAGAAACTGTGCCTCAGAGGTTTCAGAGAAAGTTGAAAAATGTGTCTTTTTCTGCTAAAAAATCAATGTGTTTTGAGAACAAACGCCTAGTGTTTCTTTTTCAGTCACAGAAATAGCTTTCCTGATGTTAAAAAACTCTGACAAAGAGAGATCTGAGAAGATGGAATTGAAGCAGAAATCGTATTAGGGGATGACAGCTCCCTTACCACAGAGAACAACTCTTTGGGATAGTTTAGAGCCCTAGAAATACGATTGGTGAAGTATTCCATTTTAGCCTCATTAACAGCCTGATGGCACTGAAGGTGACAACCTTTCAGGATATCTCTATCCAACGCATGATAATCTGAGTGCCAAGTGTGTTCTGCCTGATTTTATGAACGTTTAAATGACTGCAAAGAGGCCATATACTATGGAGAGAGCTTCTGAGAGCTCTTTCCTGTTTTCAGGGGGACTAGCTCGTCATCCACAGTAGTAAATGCATCTTGAAATGCGGTTATGGGATCATAGGAAGCGGTTAAATAAGAGTGTTTTAAACAATCTAGAATACGTGGTTCTAAAACCGACAGATTAACTTGTCTCCAATTATGTCATGGCTGAACTACTTGTCTATTTCTGGAGGTCACAGTTAGCCATTATCGAAGTCGAGGGAACGGGGTTCAATCCCTAGCATTTCAATCACGAAGCGAAGAAGAAATTCTGTTTAGTCATGGATGTAGAGCACTGTTGTTAAGTAGGCTGAACATAGACGAAGGTGAAGGGGTTGATAGTCACATTAGTTGGGGACAAGACATATCAGACGAGGAAAGAGAATCCAGTTTTGGGGTAGAAGGAGGGAGCATGTGCGCCCCTGAAGGAAGTCTCCAAATGAATAAAGAAGTAAGATGGTCGGATCTAGAACAACCTAACGATAGGACGCCTGATCCCATAGAATATCCACGGCATCCCTGAGGACAATCGTATAGTGAGAAGGGAGAATCGCCACCATATGTGAGCAGATTAAGGTCATTACCAAAAAGGAGACAGACAGGGACGATCGTCCCTGCCATGGATAGACTAATGTTGGGAGCCGACTTTGTGGCAGGGTTTTCTCAGTTTCCCTTATTGAAAAAGGGTGAGCAAGACCACAGTATATCCCAAGGCAACAGATGGACAGAGATAATTTAAGGTGTAAGCTCCCGAGTTTGACTTTGGGCGCTGGCAAATGGATATATGAATTAGAGAAAAATGTCAGGAGGAAACATGCTGGCCATAGGGGACATAAAAGGTCTCCTGGCAGCTATTCTTGTGGAAAGGGCTGATGACATATAGAGGAGAGCAGGGTATTCAAGTGTGACCGCACAGAACCCAGGGCATGACAGAGCGATGTTTAATAATTGCAGAGCAGATGTGTGGAGGGCTTTCAGAGTACAGTACCCCAATACATCAGATATGGGTGCAATTATGACACATAAGATGAAGGAAGATGAATTCCCTATTGCTTGCATTCAGGACATTCAAGCTAAATGGCAACTTGAAACTCGTGAGCCGTGGGAAAAAACGGTGGCATTATTTTACCACATTTTATGTCAGGGGTTGCCCAAGCCAGTACAGAGACAATTGAAGAAACTAGTGGGAATGCAAGCGAAACCATGGACTGAAATACAGCTGACGATAATACACCATTGTCGGTTGTTGCAAGAGAAACTAAGAAGAAAGATGAGACTAGGAAAATCGAGGAAGCCAAGTTAGTTCAGAAAAATGATAACAATTTGCCATAGAAGGGGCGGTATTGACAAGCGGAGAAGGATTGGGAATGCAGGAAGCAATGGGTGCATCACAGGAGAGTAATCAGGGCCCGATGGATCAAGGTGGATATGGGTTTGTGCCAAGAGGCAGAGGTATGGGCTAAAGAGGTAGAGGAGGTGAATTCAAAAATAATCAAGGTGGTTTTCCGAATACACAGAATTAGAATCAGAGTACCCAGGGAGGATTTAACCAAGCAGGACTTTTCAGACAAGCACACCAATATGTTGTACTTGTGGGATGACAGGGCATATTGGACGCATATGTGGGAGCCAAGGGAATGTACAGAATGGCCAATTTTCAGGAGGGGGGACAGCTTATCCTCCACCATATAGAGCACATATAAGAGAAGGGTTCACCTAAGATAGCACAGTGAATCAAACACAAGTGCCGCGAGTACAGCAGGTACAGCAACAAGAGCAAGTGCAAATGAATCCACCACAGGGCAGTCGCAACAAGCCCCTATTTAGACATAGCAGTAAGCAAACAGAGGACAAGTGCTGACACCCAGACTAGGGGGTGTCACTGTTGTAGGAGGAATTCCTTTCACAGGGGCAGGGATGATCCTGTACCCACAATAGGACAGCTAACCTGGGTGACTTGATGTATTCAGTACTATCTGTGACACCAGACCCCAGAGAGGAACCAAGGGTCGATGTGACGATAGGAGGCACATCATTTTCTTTTCTAGTAGACACTGGGGCTACTTGTTCATGTATACGAGAGGGAAAATATCCAGTGTCGAGAATTGCCATGAATGCTCAAGGGTGCTCTGGAGCTACGAGTTGAGTTCTTTTTACTAATGAATTACCAGTCTCTATAGGAGAGTGTGACATGTCTGTTCCTTTGTTATATTCACGACAGGCATGAGTTAACATTTTAGAAAGAGATTTGATGACAAAACTTGACATGACAATTTCATTTACTGATCAAGGGATAGTGTGTTCCACTCCAGGAATACTCTATTTAAATGTGGGCGAATGTATACTGGCATTTACAGGACAAGTGGCTCTGTGAGGCGCTCCAGTAGATCCAGAGATTTTTCTATATGGAGTGAGCATTCTACTGACATGGCTACCTGGTTTAGTGGGAAAGATTGTGAGGATACCTGATGGGTTCTTGTTTAGACCACGCATATCTATGGACAAAGAGGGGGGACAGACTATCCCTATAGAATTAGAAGTAACCATAGTACAAAGGGAAATGGCAATGTTTGAAGGAGTAGATGATGAGGGTAGACCATGGAGGACAGGAAGGGTACAGATTGACCTACATCACTCATGACGACCTGTTCAGGGAAGACCACATGGGACGATGACATGGTGTTCTTTATGAGCATCAGATACTGGATAAGGATAGAAAAGAGGGAAGTACCACAGAGAATGGCGATAATGTGGCAATGTCCAGCATTTTTTCAGGAAGACCTGGTGAATGTGCCAAGTGTCCTATGGACCATAGGCCCTTACAATGTAGGTTTATTAAAGGAAATAGAGGAAGTTAAAATAAAGCTGAAACCAGGAACGCGTTTACCTCGAGAAAGACAGTACCCCATGTCTCGAGAGGCTGATGAGGGTATATTTAAGACCATTTCAGCATTAATGAAACAAGGCATTCTGGTGCCATCAGAATCGTCGGGTAATACTGCGGTGATATTTATCTAAAGGAGCGTTGTGGATATTTATACAAGATATGAGAGTGATTAACCAGATTGAAGAGGCAGATTTTCCTTTAGTTCCTAATCCGGTGACGATACTATGCAGCATCCTGGTGGAAGCTCGATATTTCACTGTGATCGATTTGAAAAATTAATTTTTCATTATCCTCTTGCACAAAGACTCACAAGACTTGACTTCCTTTACGTTTCGCCTAACTCGACGGAAACATACTACTTTTCCCCATGGGTACTGTGAGTCCCTATCGATCTTTAACAGAGTTCTACAGATTGATTTTGGCAATATTGATCTTAAGAGTGCGGTGATACAATATGTAGATGACATTTTAATTTATCGCACCACAGAAGATGAGTGCACACAAGATTCTATTCAGTTAATGACTATTCTAGCAGGCAAGGGATATAAGGTAGAAAAGGAGAAGTTACAATACTGCCAAGAAGAGGTGTTATACACAGGGCATTTGATTTCACATGAAGGAAAGAAGGTAACACCTGAAAGAGCTGAGGCGATTATGAAAACCTCAAAGCAAAATACAGTAAAACAGATGGAACCGTTTTTAGGATTATGCAACTATGTTAGGGCTTGGGTGTTTGATTACCGTTCATACACAAGGCCCCGTTTGCAAGCTTTAAAGAAAGCACAAGTCGATAAAGTACAAATAGAATGGACTGAAGAAATGGAGGATGGGTTTGAGGAGTTGAAGAAAGCAATTTGTACAGTCCTTGTTTTAGGAATTCCCAATTATGCTAAGGAATTTTATTTGTTTTCACACACAAATGGGACAGTCACGACAGCAGTGCTTATGCAGAGAACTACATTGGGGTACAAGCCTTTAAGTATATTACAGTGGGATTTTATACCCAGTTATAAGAGGACACTTTGGTTGTGAAAAGTAATTGTTAGCTGCCACGTTTGCAATTGAGAAGTCTACAAGTATTGTGATGGGCTGCTCTTTGACTCTCCTCGTGGAGCATGCTCTAGTTGCCATTTTAGAGAACCCAAAGGCACATTGACATCGAAAAGAGCTTCATCTTATGAGGTAATGATTTCTAATCCAACGATTAAAATTGTGAGATGTAAAACAGTGAATCCTGCCACGTTTATAGCTGAGCCAGTAGAAGAAGGTGATCATGTGCATTGCTGTGCTAATTATGTTGAATGTAATGATGATATATCCCGAGTAAAGGAAAATGCTTTGCGGGAGGGAAAATTCTCTTTATTGATGGTTCTTTGAAAATTCATCAGACTAGTGGGGAAAGGCATTCAGGAGCAGTGGTAGTGAGGCACAGATTGAATGGAGAATTTGAAGTTGTAGCAAGTGCAAGACAAGCATCTCACTTTTCAGCGCAATCAACAGAATTAGTAGCGCTTATTGTCATGCTCGAGAAACACGAAGGGCAGGAAGTCACAGTGTTCAGTGACTGCGCCTACGTGATGTCAACCGTGCATGCAGGATTAGCACATTGGGAAAGGAGGGACTACCTACATGCGGACGGCACTCCAGTGCAGCACACATCCCTATTAGACAGGCTTATCAAGGCACTAGAACTCCCAGTAGCCATAGCGGTTATTAAATGTGCAGCTCATACTAAGCAAACAGACTTTATCTCTTGCAGGAACGAAGCCGCAGATGAAGAAGCCAAAAGGGTTGATGCAAGAAGTGTTTAATAAATTGTCAATAACCCAACTAATGGAGATTCAAAGGAGTTCACTGCAGGAATAGCAGGCATTATGGAAACAAAGGGAGTGTTCTTTATTCCTCACTGAAGAATTATGGCAACAAGATAGCACTGGAAAGCCGGTGTTGCCAGTAGCATTACTAAAGGTCACGCTTGAAGGAACAGCTGCATTACCCGCGCATGTAACTAGGGAGTATCTTGCTGCCACAATTGCAGAAGACTCGTACTTTCCCAATTTGTTGGCACACATTGCACTATTTATGATAAAATGCATCGTGTGTCAAATGTTTGCTGCTGGGCATACACTGAGAACAATTAGATGGGTAATACGTCGACCGAATGGTCCATTTCAGCATTTACATATCGACTATGTCGATATTCTGCAAGTATGTAATGGATATAGGTATCTTAGTGGTGGTGTGTCCCTTCTCTAGGTGGATCAAGGCAGGTCTGTGTACACACCCTGATGCCACTTGCACAGTGAAGAATTTAGTGCGCAAAGTCTTCTCGAGGTGGGGTGTGCGTGACATGATGAGATCCGACAATGGGCTGCATTTTGTTAATGAGCTATTTGAACAAATAGGGCTTCTACTGAATATAAGGCATAGGTTTTTGTTCTGCTATCACCCGCACGCAAATGGGATATGTGCGAGACTCAACAGTCTCCTTAAAGAAAGGATTGCCAAGATTAAATTGACTTTGAAGAATGGATGGCTATATTGCCTACCGCTAGCCTTATATGCCCTTCAGAATCAACCAGTATCAGACCATCACCTCACCCCTCACGAAATAGTGACAGAGTGGCATATGAGAATGCCTGTTAACCTCTGTGAATAGAAGTGATGCCCAGAGTGTAGATAAAACTTTAGGAGATGAATTGCATGATTATTTGACATCTATGACCTCTAGCATCTCTCTCATTTCAGATCAAGTCAAGCGGAAGGGGGCTTGGTCTCAGAACACAGGTGAAGACAATTCAACAACCAACCCAACTGAACTATTATCGGCACCTAAGTAAAATATAACCCCTTCAGCTGTAAAGGTCCAAGGAAGACGAGCTTGACTTCACCTGGGGGACATAAAAGCCTATAAAGGTGAGTAACGCTCACCCACCGTTGATGATACAGAAGCAAGACAAGAAGACTTGCTGAGAATTTCAGGAATTTTGAAAAAATAACTTTTAGAAATACATAATGAAGCATCAAAGTTATGCCTAAACATCAGTTCTTGATCAGAAATTGGAAACAAAATCAGCATCCAGATTCATTTCATGGTAAAAACCTTTCTAAGTAGCTAACCATATGGTACTTACCGACAGTGATGTATATCGGCCTGTGCTAGCTGTTTTTGTGTTTATACGACAAGCTCTTCCTGCTCTTGTCAGAAGAGACGTTTATATTCACACTTTTTTACAGGATCCTAAAAATGGCCCAGTGATAAGAAGGCTTCTGATTGCAATTATTAAGCAAATCTTACAGTTACTGGTGTAAAGAAATGTGATGATTGTATTAAAAATGAGAAATATAGAAGCTGGCACAGTTCTAGAGAATGAACAAGTGCAACAAGTACCAGGATGGTGCAAAAGTGGACGCCTATATTTTTGTGCATGATATATGCCTGTATGATTAATCTCTTTGTCTTTTTGTTCCTCATTTTCCACAGCTTCTCTCATGTTAGTATTTCCAACCAGGATAAAGGCCCCTATGGTTCTCCCTGCTGCGAGAACCGCTATTGATATGCTTTCTTCCAATGAGATAGAGGCCCCTATCGTTCTCCCCGCTGTGAAAACTGCTTTTGACTTACTTCATGATTATTACACAACCTTTGAATATGGGGGACATAAAAGAAATGCAGAGGAAGATAATGAGGAGATAAATACCTATTTAGACAATGCAGCACACTTGGATAATAACATGTGGTATCAGCACATGGGAAAGGTGGGAGAGAGAACATCTAAGAAGAGTTGCTACCTCTGCGCTATCATCCCCTATGCCATGAATGCAGTTTGAAATTTCATTTGCAGAGAAATCCCAGAACACAATGCCACGTGCTTCGTTCATCTTGCAGCAGGTATGACCAGAGGACACATTTCAGGGAAGTTGGGCCTCTTTGCGATGGAGGTCGAAGTGGTTGTTTCCGTTTCAGGATGATTATATCAAGAAGACACAGATGGAAAAGGAACCTGAATGGAAGAGCACGATGCTTGTGTATCCTGCAGCAGGACAGGAAGAGATGGTCATTGAAGAGATGAAGAGAATGAATTGCCCTGATATGCCAGAGATAGGTGGATCGCCTGGATGTTGGGAACAAACTCAAGTCTTATTCTATGGACAAGGGAAGTCCAAAAAGGGATGGGAAGAAGGACTGATGTCCTGTGCAGCTCATTTACTGAGGCCAGAATATGTACAAGAGGTGCAGTAAGTGAACGGTGGATGTTTGAAGTCATGGGCTAAGCATGCCAAAATACTTGTTAACCCTTTAACTGCCATGGGTATTTCCCCCCAGTGCCAGGGCCTTTTTTGGTGATTTCGGTATGTGGCCATTCAATGGCTTGTACATGTTTTGTTACATTAGGTATCTCGCCCAAATTTGGCTCCTTTTATTCCCACAAGTAGGCGGTTGTAACGCCACCCAGGAATCCGAGGTTGCTGTAGGGGGGTGAGAGAAAATAAGCAAAAAGGGCGAAAATGTTGTTTTTTTTCAAAAAATGGCAATAAAATGATGTACAAAGAAGCCTGTGAACAAATGGTTTGCTGTGCTGAGTTCCCCAATTTCCTGGCTTTCAAGTACAGGTTGAGTGGAAACGAAAAAAAATATTTTGATGTGGTTATCAACCGTTTTGTGAGAGGTAGGCGATTTTGGCCATTTTTGCCAATTGGGCATGTATGGACGGAATGGAAGAAAAGGGTAGGAAAGCTGAATTGGAGGACAGAAAGGCATATATTTCTGAAAAGTAGACAAAATTCCAAGTTTAGGAAGGGGTGATTTGCATAGGTCAGGCAACAACTAGGTAGGGAAAACTGCAATAGATTGAGGGAAAAGCGGGAAAATGACCGAAAAAAAAGGTATGGTACGGCAATGGCTTCTATGAATTTTGAGAAAAGCAATGCTCCGCTACATTCCCCCGACTCTTGCAGTTAGGAGAGCACACATTTTTTGTAGTGTTTTACAAAACAAGCAATACAACAAGCCAAACACTGAGCCATGGTACACAGGAGTTTTACGCTCATGGCCTGAACAGACGCACTTAGCATGTGTAAATCGGGAAAACTAATGAGGTTAGGAATAACAAGCATACATTTTTTGGAAGAGCACAGGCAGACCTTTTCAAGGGTAGGTGAATTATGCAGGTTTAAAAAGAGTATGGTGCCTAAAGCAGCGACTAAATGTAGGTCACATTTGGGGAATGAAAGGGTTGTGTGACAAAGGGCACCAGCAAATGGGTCAAAACGTTATGAAAACCATACAAACACAACACATGGCCTACTGTCCCGCGTTCCCACAGGAGTCCCGATAAAAACGGTGCCTCACATGTGTGGGTGCACCTACCTGCTGCCATGGGGAAAGCCTAAAACACAAGTAACGGAAGGTCTGTTTTCACACCTGAATTTGAGACGCTCTGCCGACCGGCACAACATACAGATATGGGCCTCGGGTGTCCAAGCCACCAAGGAAAACAGGGAACCCCATGCATTTCCGAAAAGAGGACACCCGTGGCAATCCGCAGAGGTATGATATGCCCAAATCGCCCCAGAATGTAATACCCAGACACCCCAGAAAAGTCCGAAATGTGGGAAAAAAACGCATTTTCCGCACATTTCGCTCAGCTCACCATCGAAACACGCCCCCAACGACACATGGCCTACCGTCCCGCATTCCCACAGGTGTCCCGATGAAAACGGTACCTCACATGTGTGGGTGCACCTACCTGGCCGCCAAGGGGAAAGCCTAAAACACAAGTAACCCCAAGTCTGTTTTCACACCTGTATTTGAGACGCTCTGCCGACCGGCACAACATACAGATATAGGCCTCGGGTGTCCAAGCCAACAAGGAAAACATGGAACCCCATGCATTTCAGAAAGGAGGACACCAGTGGGAATCTGCAGAGGTATTATATGCCCAAATCGCCCCAGAATTTATTACCCAGATGCCAAAGCAAAGTCCGAAATGTGGGGAAAAAACGCATTTTCCGCACATTTCGCTCAGCTCACCCATCGAACACGCCCCCAACAACACATGGCCTACCGTCCCACGTTCCCACAGGTGTCCCGATGAAAACGGTACCTCACATGTGTGGGTGAACCTACCTGGCCGCCAAGGGGAAAGCCTAAAACACAAGTAAACCCAAACCCAAGTCTGTTTTCACACCTGAATTTGAGACGCTCTGCCGACCAGCACAACATACAGATATGGGCCTTGGGTGTCCAAGCCACCAAGGAAAACAGGGAACCCCATGCATTTCCGAAAAGAGGACACCCGTGGGAATCTGCAGAGGTATGATATGCCCAAATCGCCCCTGAATGTATTACCCAAACACCCCCGCAAAGTCCCCAATGTGGGAAAAAAATGCATTTTCCGCACATTTCGCTCGGCTCACCCATCGAAACACGCCCCCAACTACACATGGCCTACCGTCCCGCGTTCCCACAGGTGTCCCGATGAAAACGGTACCTCACATGTGTGGGTGCACCTACCTGGCCGCCAAGGGGAAAGCCTAAAAAACAAGTAACCCCAAGTCTGTTTTCACACCTGAATTTGAGACGCTCTGCCGACCGGCACAACATACAGATATGGGCCTTGGGTGTCCAAGCCACCAAGGAAAACAGGGAACCCCATGCATTTCCGAAAAGAGGACACCTGTGGGAATCTGCAGAGGTATGATATGCCCAAATCGCCCCTGAATTTATTACCCAGACACCCCCGCAAAGTCCGAAATGTGGGGAAAAATAACGCATTTTCCGCACATTTTGCTCGGCTCACCCATGGAAACACGCCCCCAACAACACATAGCCTACCGTCCCGCGTTCCCACATGTGTCCCGATGAATACGGTACCTCACATGTGTGGGTGCACCTACCTGGCCGCCAAGGGGAAAGCCTAAAACACAAGTAACCCCAAGTCTGTTTTCACACCTGAATTTGAGACGCTCTGCCGACCAGCACAACCTAGAGATATGGGCCTTGGGTGTCCAAGCCACCAAGCAAATCAGGGAACCCCATGCATTTCCGAAAAGAGGACACCCGTGGGAATCTGCAGAGGTATGATATGCCCAAATCTCCCCAGAATGTATTACCCAGACGCCCCCGCAAAGTCCGAAATGTGGGGGAAAAAACGCATTTTCCGCACATTTCGCTCGGCTCACCCATCGAAACACGCCCCCAACAACACATGGCCTACCGTCCCGTGTTCCCACAGGTGTCCCGATGAAAACGGTACCTCACATGTGTGGGTGCACCTACCTGGCCGCCAAGGGGAAAGCCTAAAACCCAAGTAACCCCAAGTCTGTTTTCACACCTGAATTTGAGACGCTCTGCCGACCGGCACAACATACAGATATGGGCCTCGGGTGTCCAAGCCACCAAGGAAAACAGGGAACCCCATGCATTTCCGAAAAGAGGACACCCGTGGGAATCCGCAGAGGTATGATATGCCCAAATCGCCCCAGAATTTTTTACCCAGACACCACCGCAAAGTCCGAAATGTGGGGGAAAAAAACGCATTTTCCGCACATTTCGCTTGGCTCACCCATCGAAACACGCCCCCAACAACACATGGACTACCGTCCCGGTTTCCACAGGTGTCCTGATGAAAATGGTACCTCACATGTGTGGGTGCACCTACCTGGCCGCCAAGGGGAAAGCCTAAAACCCAAGTAACCCCAAGTCTGTTTTCACACCTGAATTTGAGACGCTCTGCCGACCGGCACAACATACAGATATGGGCCTCGGGTGTCCAAGCCACCAAGGAAAACAAGGAACCCCATGCAATTCCGAAAAGAGGACACCCGTGGGAATCCGCAGAGGTATGATATGCCCATAATCGCCCCAGAATTTTTTACCCAGACACCACCGCAAAGTCCGAAATGTGGGGGAAAAAAACGCATTTTCCGCACATTTCGCTTGGCTCACCCATCGAAACACGCCCCCAACAACACATGGACTACCGTCCCGGTTCCCACAGGTGTCCTGATGAAAACGGTACCTCACATGTGTGGGTGCACCCACCTGGCCGCCAAGGGGAAAGCCTAAAAAACAAGTAACCCCAAGTCTGTTTTCACACCTGAATTTGAGACGCTCTGCCGACCAGCACAACATACAGATATGGGCCTTGGGTGTCCAAGCCACCAAGGAAAACAGGGAACCCCATGCATTTCCGAAAAGAGGACACCCGTGGGAATCTGCAGAGGTATTATATGCCCAAATCGCCCCAGAATGTATTACCCAGACACCCGCGCAAAGTCCCCAATGTGGGAAAAAAAATGAATTTTCCGCACATTTCGCTAGGCTCACCCATTGAAACACGCCCCCAACTACACATGGCCTACCGTTCCGCGTTCCCACAGGTGTCCCGATGAAAACGGTACCTCACATGTGTGGGTGCACCTACCTGGCCGCCAAGGGGAAAGCCTAAAACACAAGTAACCCCAAGTCTGTTTTCACACCTGTATTTGAGACTCTCTGCCGACCGGCACAACATACAGATATAGGCCTCGGGTGTCCAAGCCACCAAGGAAAACAGGGAACCCCATGCATTTCAGAAAGGAGGACACCAGTGGGAATCTGCAGAGGTATGATATGCCCAAATCGCCCCAGAATTTATTACCCAGATGCCAAAGCAAAGTCCGAAATGTGGGGAAAAAACGCATTTTCCGCACATTTCGCTCAGCTCACCCATCGAACACGCCCCCAACAACACATGGCCTACCGTGCCACGTTCCCACTGGTGTCCCGATGAAAACGGTACCTCACATGTGTGGGTGAACCTACCTGGCTGCCAAGGGGAAAGCCTAAAACACAAGTAAACCCAAACCCAAGTCTGTTTTCACACCTGAATTTGAGACGCTCTGCCGACCAGCACAACATACAGATATGGGCCTTGGGTGTCCAAGCCACCAAGGAAAACAGGGAACCCCATGCATTTCCAAAAAGAGGACACCCGTGGGAATCTGCAGAGGTATGATATGCCCAAATCGCCCCTGAATGTATTACCCAGACACCCCCGCAAAGTCCCCAATGTGGGAAAAAAGTGCATTTTCCGCACATTTCGCTCGGCTCACCCATCGAAACACGCCCCCAACTACACATGGCCTACCGTCCCGCGTTCCCACAGGTGTCCCGATGAAAACGGTACCTCACATGTGTGGGTGCACCTACCTGGCCGCCAAGGGGAAAGCCTAAAAAACAAGTAACCCCAAGTCTGTTTTCACACCTGAATTTGAGACGCTCTGCCGACCGGCACAACATACAGATATGGGCCTTGGGTGTCCAAGCCACCAAGGAAAACAGGGAACCCCATGCATTTCCGAAAAGAGGACACCTGTGGGAATCTGCAGAGGTATGATATGCCCAAATCGCCCCTGAATTTATTACCCAGACACCCCCGCAAAGTCCGAAATGTGGGGAAAAATAACGCATTTTCCGCACATTTTGCTCGGCTCACCCATGGAAACACGCCCCCAACAACACATAGCCTACCGTCCCGCGTTCCCACATGTGTCCCGATGAATACGGTACCTCACATGTGTGGGTGCACCTACCTGGCCGCCAAGGGGAAAGCCTAAAACACAAGTAACCCGAAGTCTGTTTTCACACCTGAATTTGAGACGCTCTGCCGACCAGCACAACATAGAGATATGGGCCTTGGGTGTCCAAGCCACCAAGCAAATCAGGGAACCCCATGCATTTCCGAAAAGAGGACACCCGTGGGAATCTGCAGAGGTATGATATGCCCAAATCGCCCCAGAATGTATTACCCAGACACCCCCGCAAAGTCCAAAATGTGGGGGAAAAAAACGCATTTTCCGCACATTTCGCTCAGCTCACCCATCGAAACACGCCCCCAACAACACATGGCCTACCGTCCCGTGTTCCCACAGGTGTCCCGATGAAAATGGTACCTCACATGTGTGGGTGCACCTACCTGGCCGCCAAGGGGAAAGCCTAAAACCCAAGTAACCCCAAGTCTGTTTTCACACCTGAATTTGAGACGCTCTGCCGACCGGCACAACATTCAGATATGGGCCTCGGGTGTCCAAGCCACCAAGGAAAACAGGAACCCCATGCATTTCCGAAAAGAGGACACCCGTGGGAATCCGCAGAGGTATGATATGCCCAAATCGCCCCAGAATTTTTTACCCAGACACCACCGCAAAGTCCGAAATGTGGGGGAAAAAAACGCATTTTCCGCACATTTCGCTTGGCTCACCCATCGAAACACGCCCCCAACAACACATGGACTACCGTCCCGGTTTCCACAGGTGTCCTGATGAAAATGGTACCTCACATGTGTGGGTGCACCTACCTGGCCGCCAAGGGGAAAGCCTAAAACCCAAGTAACCCCAAGTCTGTTTTCACACCTGAATTTGAGACGCTCTGCCGACCGGCACAACATACAGATATGGGCCTCGGGTGTCCAAGCCACCAAGGAAAACAAGGAACCCCATGCAATTCCGAAAAGAGGACACCCGTGGGAATCCGCAGAGGTATGATATGCCCATAATCGCCCCAGAATTTTTTACCCAGACACCACCGCAAAGTCCGAAATGTGGGGGAAAAAAATGCATTTTCCGCACATTTCGCTTGGCTCACCCATCGAAACACGCCCCTAACAACACATGGACTACCGTCCCGGTTCCCACAGGTGTCTTGATGAAAACGGTACCTCACATGTGTGGGTGCACCCACCTGGCCGCCAAGGGGAAAGCCTAAAAAACAAGTAACCCCAAGTCTGTTTTCACACCTGAATTTGAGACGCTCTGCCGACCAGCACAACATACAGATATGGGCCTTGGGTGTCCAAGCCACCAAGGAAAACAGGGAACCCCATGCATTTCCGAAAAGAGGACACCCGTGGGAATCTGCAGAGGTATTATATGCCCAAATCGCCCCAGAATGTATTACCCAGACACCCCCGCAAAGTCCCCAATGTGGGAAAAAAAATGAATTTTCCGCACATTTCGCTAGGCTCACCCATTGAAACACGCCCCCAACTACACATGGCCTACCGTTCCGCGTTCCCACAGGTGTCCCGATGAAAACGGTACCTCACATGTGTGGGTGCACCTACCTGGCCGCCAAGGGGAAAGCCTAAAAAACAAGTAACCCCAAGTCTGTTTTCACACCTGAATTTGAGACGCTCTGCCGACCGGCACAACATACAGATATGGGCCTCGGGTGTCCAAGCCACCAAGGAAAACAGGGAACCCCATGCATTTCCGAAAAGAGGACACCCTTGGGAATCCGCAGAGGTATGATATCCCCAAATTGCCCCAGAATTTATTACCCAGGCACCCCCGCAAAGTCCAAAATGTGGGGGAAAAAAACGCATTTTCCGCACATTTCGCTCGGCTCACCCATCGAAACACGCCCCCAACAACACATGGCCTACCGTCCCGTGTTCCCACAGGTGTCCCGATGAAAATGGTACCTCACATGTGTGGGTGCACCTACCTGGCCGCCAAGGGGAAAGCCTAAAACCCAAGTAACCCCAAGTCTGTTTTCACACCTGAATTTGAGACGCTCTGCCGACCGGCACAACATTCAGATATGGGCCTCGGGTGTCCAAGCCACCAAGGAAAACAGGGAACCCCATGCATTTCCAAAAAGAGGACACCCGTGGGAATCCGCAGAGGTATGATATGCCCAAATCGCCCCAGAATTTTTTACCCAGACACCACCGCAAAGTCCGAAATGTGGGGGAAAAAAACGCATTTTCCGCACATTTCGCTTGGCTCACCCATCGAAACACGCCCCCAACAACACATGGACTACCGTCCCGGTTTCCACAGGTGTCCTGATGAAAATGGTACCTCACATGTGTGGGTGCACCTACCTGGCCGCCAAGGGGAAAGCCTAAAACCCAAGTAACCCCAAGTCTGTTTTCACACCTGAATTTGAGACGCTCTGCCGACCGGCACAACATACAGATATGGGCCTCGGGTGTCCAAGCCACCAAGGAAAACAAGGAACCCCATGCAATTCCGAAAAGAGGACACCCGTGGGAATCCGCAGAGGTATGATATGCCCATAATCGCCCCAGAATTTTTTACCCAGACACCACCGCAAAGTCCGAAATGTGGGGGAAAAAAATGCATTTTCCGCACATTTCGCTTGGCTCACCCATCGAAACACGCCCCCAACAACACATGGACTACCGTCCCGCGTTCCCACAGGTGTCCCGATGAAAACGGTACCTCACATGTGTGGGTGCACCCACCTGGCCGCCAAGGGGAAAGCCTAAAAAACAAGTAACCCCAAGTCTGTTTTCACACCTGAATTTGAGACGCTCTACCGACCAGCACAACATACAGATATGGGCCTTGGGTGTCCAAGCCACCAAGGAAAACAGGGAACCCCATGCATTTCCGAAAAGAGGACACCCGTGGGAATCTGCAGAGGTATTATATGCCCAAATCGCCCCAGAATGTATTACCCAGACACCCCCGCAAAGTCCCCAATGTGGGAAAAAAAATGAATTTTCCGCACATTTCGCTAGGCTCACCCATTGAAACACGCCCCCAACTACACATGGCCTACCGTTCCGCGTTCCCACAGGTGTCCCGATGAAAACGGTACCTCACATGTGTGGGTGCACCTACCTGGCCGCCAAGGGGAAAGCCTAAAAAACAAGTAACCCCAAGTCTGTTTTCACACCTGAATTTGAGACGCTCTGCCGACCGGCACAACATACAGATATGGGCCTCGGGTGTCCAAGCCACCAAGGAAAACAGGGAACCCCATGCATTTCCGAAAAGAGGACACCCTTGGGAATCCGCAGAGGTATGATATCCCCAAATTGCCCCAGAATTTATTACCCAGGCACCCCCGCAAAGTCTGAAATGTGGGGGAAAAAAACGCATTTTCCGCACATTTCGCTTGGCTCACCCATCGAAACACGCCCCCAACAACACATGGCCTACCGTCCCATGTTCCCACTGGTATCCCGATTAAAACGGTACCTCACATGTGTGGGTGCACCTACCTGGCCGCCAAGGGGAAAGCCTAAAACCCAAGTAACCCCAAGTCTGTTTTCACACCTGAATTTGAGACGCTCTGCCGACCGGCGCAACATACAGATATGGGCCTCGGGTGTCCAAGCCACCAAGGAAAACAGGGAACCCCATGCATTTCCGAAAAGAGGACACCCGTGGGAATCTGCAGAGGTATGATATCCCCAAATTGCCCCAGAATTTATTACCCAGACACCCCCGCAAAGTCCGAAATGTGGGGAAAAATAACGCATTTTCCGCACATTTTGCTCGGCTCACCCATCGAAACACGCCCCCAACAACAAATAGCCTACCGTCCCGCGTTCCCACAGGTGTCCCAATGAAAACGGTACCTCACATGTGTGGGTGCACCTACCTGGCCGCCAAGGGGAAAGCCTAAAACACAAGTAACCCCAAGTCTGTTTTCACACCTGAATTTGAGGGTGTCCAGACATTTGATCGACCTAAAACTGGTCGAATGACATTTGGTCGACGCAATTGGGTCGAAAACCAATTGGTTGAATTTTTTTTTTTAATTATATATTTATTTTTTGAGTTTTCGTTTTTTACAAAAATGGGTTTTTAGAAAAAAAAGGGGGTTGGGGGTGGACCCCCCCCCAAAAAAAAAAAAAGATGAAAATAAAAAAAAAAAAAATTTGACCATTTGGTTTTCGACCAAATTGGTTCGACCATTTGTCTGGTCGACCAATTTTTTTCGACCAAATGTCTGGTAACCAATTTGAGACGCTTTGTCGACCGGCACAACATACAGATATGGGCCTCGGGTGTCCAAGCCACCAAGGAAAACAGGGTACCCCATGCATTTCTGAAAAGAGGACACCCGTGGGAATCCGCAGAGGTATGATATGCCCAAATCGCCCCAGAATTTATTACCCAGACACCCCCGCAAAGTCCGAAATGTGGGGAAAAAAACGCATTTTCCGCACATTTCGCTCAGCTCACCCATAGAAACACCACCCCAACAACACATGGCCTACCGTCCCGCGTTCCCACAGGTGTCCCGATGAAAACGGTACCTCACATGTGTGGGTGCACCTACCTGGCCGCCAAGGGGAAAGTCTAAAACACAAGTAACCCCAAGTCTGTTTTCACACCTGAATTTGAGACGCTCTGCCGACCGGCACAACATACAGATATGGGCCTCGGGTGTCCAAGCCACCAAGGGAAACAGGGAACCCCATGCATTTCTGAAAAGAGGACACCCGTGGGAATCCGCAGAGGTATGATATGCCCAAATCACCCCAGAATTTATTACCCAGACACCCCGCAAAGTCTGAAATGTGGGAAAAAAAACACATTTTTCGCACATTTCGCTATGGCCACCCACCGAAACACACCGCCAACAACACATGGTCTACCTTCCCGCGTCCCCACACGTGTCCCGATGAAAACGGTACCTCAATTGTGTGGGTGCACCTACCGGGGCGCAAAAGGAAAAGGGTAACGCACTGGTAACCCTAAGCCTTTCGTCACTGACCATTTTGTTCATATGAGCAACCTAAAGATTTGGGCCTAGGCTGTCAAAGCCAGCAAGGAAAACAGGGAACCCCATGCATTTCCCAAAAGAGGACACCCATGGGAATCCACAGAGGTCTGCTTTGTGCAAATTGCCAAGGTGTATATTAGCCACAATCCCCGACAAAGTGTGATATTTGGTGGGGAAAAAACACAATGTTCACTTTGTCTGGGGTTCTGGGTAATAAATTCTAGGCCGCTTCGCGCAAGTCAGACCTCTGTGCATTCCCACGGGTGTCCTCTTTTTGGAAATGCATGGGGTTACCTGTTTTCATTGATGGCTTCGACACCCTTGTCCCAAATATGTAGGTTGCCCACATGAACAAAATGTGCTGTGGCGAAAGGCTTGGGGTTACAAGTGGGTTACCCTTTTCCTTTTGCGCCCCGGTAGGTGCACCCACACATGTGAGGTACCTTTTTTGTCGGGACACCTGTGGGAACGTGAGAAGGTATGACATCTGTTGTTGGCGACGTGTTTTGGTGAGTGGACACAGGGAAATGTCTCTGAAATTGGCTGGAAATGAAGACAATTCTCAGACATTTCGCTCTGGCCACCCACCGAAACACACTACCAACAACACATGGCCTACCATTGCTGCATGTGCATCGCGCTCCATGCGCCTGATCCGCGGGCAGCAATTCTGTCACACAGGGTGTCCTTTGAAAGGGAAGAATCTCCCCTTTCCAAGGACACCATTTCCGAAAGAATCCCTGGTGGCTAGGGCCCCCAAATCCCCTCCCCCCTTCCCATCACGTTTTTTTTTTATTAGTATTATTTTTTTTGTCCCCTTCCCTAGGGGCAGATGATCAGCCATCTGCCCCCAGGGTTGTGCACATATGTGCCCCCATGCTTTGGGTGCCGGGGGGAATAGCAGCCCCCCTTCCCCCAAGTCACAAACGGATCCATGGTGGTCCAGTGGGTTGCTAGTCACGGACCAGCGCTCTGCACTGATCCGTGACCAGCAATGCCTCATATATGTGGTGTCCTTGGAAAGAGGAGAACCTCCCCTTTCCAGGCACACCACTTTTTCCTCTATCCCTGGTGGCCTAGTGGGCCCCAGGGCCCCAAACCCTCTCCCACTTCCCCCTTCCTTTGCCTTTTTTTTTTCTTATCTTGTTTTTCTTTTCACCACTGGGGACAGTGATCATCTCCCCCAAGGGGTCTCCAGCACTGTGGCCCCTTGCTTTGGGGCCACAGGGGGGGGGAGAGGGCTGCTTACTTGAAGCAGCCCCCCTGCCCCGCAAGTCACAAACGGATGCTTGGTGGTCCATCGGGTTGCTGGTCATGGATCAGAACTCTGCGCTGATCCGTGACCAGCAATGCTTCATATAAGTGGTGTCCTTGGAATGCTTCGGGGCCACGGGGGAAGGGGGCCGCTTACCTAGTAAGCAGCCCGCTCTCCCCCGCGTCACAAACGGATCTTTATTTGATCCTGTGGCATTGCTGCCCACGGATCGCGGCGCCCTCTACCCGATCCACGGGCAGCAATGCCACACAATGGGTATCGTTGGAAAGGGGAGGATGCCCCCTTTCCAACGATACCCGCCTCGATCTCCGGCTTGAAATACAGCCGGAGATCGACACAGAGAAAGAAGGGCACTTATCTTCTTTCTTTCACTGCAGCAGCCGAAAACGGCTGCTGCAGTGATTTTACTTTCAGTTTCACGTCGACGTGCTTTACGCACGCCGACATGAAACTGAAGGTAATCCAGCCTCTGGGCAGTGAGGGGGGACCTCCCCCTCACATAGCCCGGGGGTTGGATTACAGTTTTGAGCGATCCCTGCTTTGCAGGGATCGCTCAAAACAACGTGCCGAAAAGGACGAGCTATCTCGTCCTTGGCAACAGGGAGGTAATCCCAAGGACGAGATAGCTCGTCCTTGGCACTAAAGAGGTTAAAGTATATTTTATATAATACCACCTGATCACGAACATTGGCCTAAGTGCATTCGCATCACACTGAAAATCGCATTTGAATGAACCTGAAAAAGGCTGACTACACCGCTATTTTAGAATCATCCGCCATTTTGATTAACTCTCCCACAAGACGCCCTCAGGTATTCCCAGCTCCTCCTTGATTTTTGCCTCATGTTAAACAAAAGAGAAAAATGAACTTTGCACTGTGTCAACGCAGATAAACATGTGGCTGCTGAGAGTGGATTGTTTGTACTGCACTAAGAAACCTTGGAGCTAAGCTAGAGTTGAACTGAACAGTAATTTAGATGTTGTATGTACCAATAGCGTCATCCTCGTTCAAACAGTGGAACAGAATGTTGAATCGCTGAAACTGTGTGCCTTTGCAGAAATCTGTGTGTACGTTCATTGAAACTGGATTAACTTTAAGCTTGGAAACAAATGTTACCATTGTATCATACTTGCAGAAAAAACATCTCTAGTGTTTGAGGAAAACATTGAACAATGTATAGTTATTTGTATCTGTATTAGTATGTGAACGGGCTGTGACCCCTAATGAATATGTAACTTGAAGATGGGCTGGACGATGTGTCCGGGATTATGAAAGAAAAGTATAAATATGCTTGCTTTGTAATGTCCAGAACTCTCTCATCTCAGGGTGTCCGCTACCACACATTGCGAGGTGTTGAGAGACCAGACAGCTGTTCTGCAAAATAAAAGTGTACTTGTACCATTGTACTTGTGCCTGCCGTATTTCTATTAAGTGGTATTGAGCCTTGATATTTCTTTAATCTTTCATTCTGACATGGGTAGAGGATTAATCGGGTCCAATGATTGTGATCCCATTGGCAAATACAAAATTGCGCTTCCAGAGACATGAAAAGAATCATGTGGGAGATAACAAAGACTGCAAAACTACACTTTATGTTTCTAGGATGGGAGCAGTGACAGCTGCCCTCATGGATCAATATTGGGCTCATGGGCCTAGGGCCTACATGAAGCTGCCCAAGGATTGGGGAGGAACAGATTACTTGGTGCTCATCGATGTACCAGCATTAGTGATTTCTCAGAGTGACCTAAACATTAGAGAATTTCCAAAAGTAGATGCTCACTTGAGAAAGAGAAGATTGCTTGAATTTCTCAATCGAACCAGAAGAGGGAACTACTTCTCAGCTAAGTCAATAGAAGCATATGACTCCATTCCACATGAACACATGTTGTTCAGCAAGACTGCTTCAGTATTTACGACTATATTCATGCTTGGAATCCAGACAATGACCAGTTCCAAGTGGCTGCAAATTACGAGATAGGAGCTTCTGCAGACAATCAACACCACCACATAGGGATTCAATTCTATAAAGGAACAGCTGAGGGTCATACGACTGATGAGCCTCCAGAACAGATATTTCCTTGACACAATCACAGCAATGGAAGGAGGAGTTTGTGCTAAAATCGGGTCATCATGTTGCACGTTCACACCTTCTCATGATGACGAGAATGGGACCTTGACAGAGGCCATAATGTTGCTGACGAAAGTACATAACAAGATGGAAGACGAGACAGGGGACATCATAGATGATCGTTGGTTTGCTTTCATAGTCTCTTGGATTCTGCAATGGATGGCACACATCTTCAAGGTGCTTGGAGCAATATTGGTCATGGTGATGTTTGGATTCTGTGTGATCAAGATAATAATCACCCAGTGCAAGAAGACGGAAAAGAAAGCAGTAGGAATGAAGATCATGATCAATGTCTAATCTGCGTTTGGACCCAAGGAATTGACTGATGAGGATGTCAGAAAAAAGATAGAGGCCAGCCTTGTAGTACCTGAAGGAACAAAGTTTCTGTATCCAAAGAATCATAAGAAGTATGTGGGTAGATGGGTCTATTGTAATTTGAATGGACAGTGCAACTTCATGACCTGGAGTGTGGATGAACATGTTAAATCAGCTGGCACCCTGAGGGGGGTGATGAAGATCTGGACTCCAAAGAAGCACTTCTTTAAGAGAAATTATCAATATGTGGAGACAATTGAAGAGGTGGTCGAGGAATCGACTAGAGGGGGGAATGTAGAGGAGTGGTTACATGCCTCTGTAGGAAATCCCACCCCTTTACTTCCTGTATGTTTGGAGCCTGTTGTTGTGCCATACATGACACCAGTAGTTGTGACCATACCACAGAAAATATTTGAAAGAAGGTAACCAATGAGAAAACCCTATCAAATATAATCCAGAAGAGATAATAATCTGAGGGAGGAATCCCTGAAGCAATATCAAAAAGAGTGAAAGAGGAGCCACTAACATCACAAGAGACAAGCGTGTCACACTGAGGATACTGGCTCAAGAGAATGTATGGAGCTTATAGAAACTGATGATGAAGTTAAGAATCAAGTAAAATTTCATATACGAAAAGAAGATTGTATGTGAGGAGCACTGCAGAAAATGCAAGCCGTTCAATAACTGTACAGATGCTGTAAGGCAAGTAGACTAATTGATCATAGAAGCTGGCGATATGTAGTGAATTGACTGCAGGACAAAGCTGCCATTTTATAGAAACTGGACATCAGTGTCATGGATTTAGTAAGCCCGGACCCATGGAGAAGGAAGGCCGAGAACTGTGTTGCAACAAAAATTTGCTGAGATCGTGGCTACGAATGGCGAGACTGTCTGGCCTGGTGTCAAAGCTAAGGAAACCAAAGCTGGTTATCTATTGTTAAAGGCAGTGAACGTGAGAAGGTGAATCATCCCTTGTTAAGGTGCAAAGAAAGAACACCATGCATGCCAAGTTTTATTCATTTAAGACATTTAAATTCTGCAAAATGGTCCAAATCATGGTCTCCTGGCACATGAGCCAAGGATGGAAATAGAGTTCAGCTTGGAGTCCTAGAACAATGATAGCGGGTGATCGCACTCAGAGACTACAATACACTGCAAGGCCAAGTTCAAAGACAATCTTCATGACAGAAGGCATGGGTGATGAGAGATGATGGGCTAATTGGGTGGGGAGGTAAAGCCATGTCCACCTCCTGGCCCCTGGGTCTGAGCTTACGTGCTGCTAAGTGAACCGAATGTTCCAGACATGGCACGAGCGTGCCAACCAATTATAGAGGGATGTATAACAAAGGGCCTTATAGTTTGAAGACCAATGATATAGTGTGTACTTAACAGTGTTGAAGATTACATGTTTTAGAGGTAGGCATAAGTTGCTCACCTGACAGTAGATATTCAAGCACAAGCCCATCCTTTATAGAAATTATCTTTAGTTGTTCCCCTTGAGCCTATCACAGCCCCTCATAGCTTTTTCTCATTTCCACTTAGTATTATGTCATGTCTGATGTATTTTCTGTTTATAAGGTTGTTTTCATGTAAAATGCATTGAAAGCTCGAGAGAACGTCTGTTGTTGATGTCCGTTGCAACTCTCTGTTTTAGATATTTGTTATTAAAACAGCAAGCTTTGCCATCTTTCTGAGTTGGTTTGATTATTTGGTGTCGGAGTTATTCTGCATCCCCATCCATTGCATGCATGATACCCAAAGGGCCATATGCTCACAACAATCAAAGGAGCAGTCAAGAATCATTATTTAGTAATGTGTAATGGAAGACTCTTAAAAACAGATACAATTCAAATTCCTTCTGATAATGGTTCAACATAATATATATTAGGAAATAGAGAGAAGGATATTTGAGCTTGGCTCTTATGTGCATATGGTCTTTTTGCAGGATCACCGTAAAAAAAAAACAGCAATTCTTGAAGCAATATGAAAAGTAATACACAACAATTGGACCGAAAACAGATTAAACAGGTATATTCCTTAGACCTTCCACTAAAAACACAAAACTCACTATGATCGTTTTTAGATACAAACGCACAAGATTTTCACAGACATATGGGTCTCATATGCAGCAAACATAGAATTCATTCCCTTTTACTGTAACACAAGCTTTAGAAAAGTGTTATAGGTAAAATAAGTAATATTTACTTGAAATATGGAGTTATTAAAACACATAGTTATGAGTGGTACCAGACACTTTCTATCTCTTCTTAGGCTTCCCCTCTCCAACATTTAGATAGAATTTTGGACAATGTTTCACTGTGAATAAAAAATAATTGTGAGAATATTTTGTGATACACAATGGAATTCAGAAAATTGTTTACATGCAAAATGCGTATGCACATGCAATATTGATTAATGTATTGCTGTGAAATCAATGGATGACATAGTTGTCCTTTGATTGAGAATAGAAAGGTCTTTATGCCTTCATATAATAATCTTGAATGAGGAGGGTTGAAAAGGTTCTTTATGCCTTGATAAAACCCATGACCGGGAGAAACAAAGGCACATGCCCCGATTGGATAATGTGGCACCTCTATAAATATGCAAGATATATGGAATTTGGTAAGAAATACGCATGGTACAAGGGTATTTTTGGACCATTGGTTCATTTAAAACCAAGGATAAGCGAACTACCTACATTTGAACTGTTTATTTGAAGAGACTGTCTAGTGAATAACAGTCCATGTTTGTTTTCTGCAGCTTCAGTGTTTTTGTTTTTACAAAAAAGAATACAAAGTGAATTTGGTAATAGAATAGCTTAATATTCACTTTTTTCAGCTTACAGACGTCCAAATACAGTCCCCTTTCTCTGACTAATGTCTTCTTTCCATGAGATTATGCAGTTTTAAATACAATGAATGGAATGCTAAGTTAGTCGTTCATCGAGCACTGCACTCACCGGTTGATGTGATGCTCTGCTCCATTTTCTCGTCACGGACGCTCTGACGGTAGGGAGTCATCACCTCTGTAGCGCGCTCTGTCCTTGCCTGACACCGTCTTCACTTTTAACCAGCTTTGTAAATTAAATATGTCACAAGATTAGAATTAATAGTAGTATCCACAACAGGAACATTATTCGGCTACCAATTACACCTGTCGGGGATGCTTGTTTTTCTCTATGCAGTTTAGGCACCTCTATTAAGCATGGCACTTCTCCCCATCTAGACTTCTGTGTTAAAAGTTCAGTTTCCATGTTTAGCTGGGTTCTGTCATGTGATATAGTGTCCCCATTCACTTCTTCATACAAAGTGTGATATTTAACATTCCGGCATGATCACATTTGGTGATAGGGTGCAAGTCTGAGTTGTTTACACCTTAGAGCTCTGTCTAACTGTGGCTATTTTCCTCAGCCACTGGCCACCCGTTTCCCCCCAAAAATAAAGCCTTTTTAAAGTAAGTAAACTAATAGTATCCTAGTGTGATTACATTGCATTGTAAGTATCCTTTCATAACTTAATAGCCTGCAGAGGGACCTCTGTGGAATTTGATTTTTACATAACCCATAAGAAGCACCAGCCCAATTGTGGAAACAGCTGATCATCTGAGTAGTAGAATGTGACAGATAACCTGGAAAGGACATGTTTGTGATTGAGTATTGGCATGAGAACCAAAGACCGGTTTTTGTTATCCCTTCAGAGTAAGTTTTATTTACAGACAAACGAAGGAATGTGGATAGGTCATTTATCAAAGTACCATGAATCGTGAATTCAAAACATTCTCTAGTACAGAGCAATATGTGGGCTCTTACTGGGAGATAGGCCTATACATTTATTAAATGCATTAAGGTAAAAACAAGAAATAAAAACATGATCTGTGTAAGGCGATTACAAGGGATTTAAAATATTGACTCATCGGAAGAGAGAAAAACATGTGGGTGAACAACACAAGTGCTATCCACAGCCATTTGAGGAGGTGTCCATCTCTTGAAGAGTGTGGACGAGACACTGTGCCATTGGGTGACGCTTGAGACAGCTAGAAATCCCTGATGGGAGCTCGTGTGAAAGGCGCGCTCACCTGATTTTGCTTGGAAGCAGAGGCAGACATTTGGGACGGTGGCCGGTGACACGTCAGACATTAAAGCAAGTGGACAAGGCATTTGCCATCCGGAGAAACCTTGGAGGAGGAACGGGAGGAGCTGGGAATACCTGAGGGCGTCTTGTGGGAGACGCATATTCACATGATTTTGCTGTGAGGGAGACGCAGGCATTTGGGGATGTGACAGTGACACTCCAGACTGTGCCTGTCTGTTGAAGTGAAAGGATGTGGGTGGGCTCCCATTGGGAGATACCTGAGAGGAGGTGCAGGATGAGCCAGGAATCCCTTACGGCAGCTTGTGGGTGAGGCATGATCGTTTGATTTTGCTGAGAGCGAGCAGCCATGATTTCAGAGTTGCGGGTGACAGAGATTTGGACACAAGTGGAATAAAATGTCAGCACCCAGATAAGCCAGTGGCAAGGGTAGAGATGCCCATTGTGGTCTTTTGTCTGCTCACTGGGAAAGCCAAAATTGCATGTGGTCAATTGACTGTATCATCCCTCTCACATGTCAGTCTGGACTGCACGTGTCAGTACAAGAAAATGCACTTTGACAATTGGCATCCATCGAGACCAACAAAGGAGCTTACACTTCTAATTCTGTCCACTATCTCAGGTGCAGAAGAGGGTGGTATGTAGATGTTATCTACCAGAGATAACAGACATCAACAGAAATAGAACATGAACAGTGGTTGGAGACTGGAAAACCCATTTCTCTATATACCGCTCCATGCGCTGGGTTCCCCAGAGAAATGCTAGAGGTTAAGATTCATTCTAAACCTTCCAGCATCACGTCTTTTGTTTTGCTGTAGTCACCCCCAGTGGGACGGTATTCCCAGGCGTGGGTCCCGTGCCTGCTGGGCCTAGAGACCCATGCTACTCCTCACTGATGAGGCCCAACAAGGCCAAGACATGTTTGGGGATGCTTGTGGTCTTGTGCAGAAGGGATGTGACCTAGCGGCTCTGGCTGGACTGCCCCTTTTGGGGTGGGAGCAAGCCTGATTTGCACATGGTCTTTCCCCTTTTGCAATGGCTTGACAGGCAAGGAATGATAGTCTGGAGGGTTGCCCAGAGCAATGCCAGGGGTTAAGATGAATTCTAAACTTTCCAAGCATCACCTCCTTTGTTTTGCTGTAGTCAGCCCGAGTAGCATGGATATGCCCCGACGTAGGTCCCATGCCTACTGGACCTAGAGACCCAGGCTGCAACTCATTGATGAGGCCCAGCAAGGCCGAAACATGTTTGGACATTCTTGTGGTATGGTGCAGAAGGGATGTGACCAAGCAGTTCAGGCTGGAATGCCCCTTTTGGGGTGGGGCCGAGCCTAATTTGCATATGGTCTTTCCCCTTTTGTAATGGCTTGGCAGGCAAAGAACGATGTTCTGCAGGGTTACCCAGAGTAGTGCCAGAGGTTAGGGTTCATTCCAAACCTTCCAGCCATCACCTATTTTATTTTGTAGTAGAAGAAAATGTATGAGTATTGCAGCATGACAATTGACATCCAGTTTATATGATATCTACCAGGGATTCACAGACATAGAACTTGAACAGTGGTAAGAGATTGAAAATCCCAGTAGACTGTACACAGCACCATGTGCTGGGTCAGACAGTAATGATGATGGGAAGGATGATGAACAAGATAAAGACAAAGATTATGTTCCATCAGAGTCAAGAGAAAAACCAGCATCAATGTTGGAGAGCAGCGATGCTAATGAGGCATAGGAGAATGACACCACAGGTGCAGAGGCTTTGGCTATAATAGAAGTGGGTCCCTACATGTGTACAGTCCCTTTGTGAAACAGCCTTTCTGACCCAGATCAGAAAGCACATCCCATCATTATGTGGCATTCAGAAAACCGCCAACACCTCCACAGCCAGCACCACCATACCTACGTGACAGTCAGTATTTTACAGAGACTAAAAAGCAACAACATCTGGCCTCTTGCACACTCTGCCAGGAAAACAGTGTGGAGAGTGTTATGGAGGTGTTTGAGAATGGTCACAAATATGATAAGTCACATTAAAGCTAGCACCTGCTTGATGTTAACCTGGCTATACTATTTGGAAAACGCTGGATTCCGGTCCCTTATGGGAAAATCACTAATCACTGCTGGGAAGTTCATGAATGACTAATTTTCTCTCACAAAGCAGTACCAAAATTGTACAACAAGGTTTTGGCTACAATGGGAGGCAGCAGTAGTGCAGGGCTGGAAAATTCCACTTTACCTTGGACAGGTGGAGCAGTGGTCAGAGCACTGAATACATCGTCGTCACAGAAGACTGGGTGGCCTTTCCTCCAACAGCAGAGAATGGTCCCAGAGTAATTTAGGGAGGCATCACGTTTATGCACTTTCGTACTAGGAAACATTGCACTTGCGTGGGTTTTAGGGCAGAAGCCACAGGGAAGTGGACACCAGGAAGAAGGAGAAGGTGGAAGCACAGTGGTTAATGCTTTGTTTATATTTATTTATTTATTAATTTATTTCATATTTATAATGCGCTGGTATCTGCAAGTTTCGGGCGCAGAAACAGGGACACGAAGACGGACAAAAACAGTGACTGACGAAGTAAGACAGGACAGCCATGTAAAATTACTCAGGGGCTACAAATGGCCTGCAGAAATTAGTTTATTTGAAGATATGGGTTTTCACTAGTTTGTGGAAATGAATGTAGTTAGTTTCTAGTCTTATATGGTTTGGAAGACTGTTCCAAAGACCAGCTGCGAGGGTACCCAAGTGGGACGATCTCAGTGTTCTACTGGGAACATATGGTTGAATCCTATTTTTTAAGTAGGCCGGGCTTTTCCGAAAATACATCTGTGCACAATGGTTAAGGTCTTAAAATGTACCCTATCTTCGATTTTCAGCCAGTGAAGCTGCCTTCTGGAGTCGCTGATGTGCTCTGACAATGTTTTGTGCTTGATGATTGTTTTGGACAACTTGGTAGCTTTGCCAACACTGCTTGGAGGCACCCAGGACTAGGGCGTTACCATAGTCAAGGCGCAACATGATGATAGCTCTTGCTATGGTAGCGCAGTTGTCTGAGATGTAAGGCCTGATAGATTTTATTAGTCTGAGATGGTAGGCATAGTTTTTTGTTAATGTATTGTACTTGGGCATCAGCCCCAAAGGATGCTTCTAGCATCATACCCAGGGTTTTGACCTTGCTCAAGACCGGTGTAGAGGAGGTCCCAGGCAATGCCTGCACCCCAGCCCCCGATTTTGAAGTACTAGGAACATACTCGCCAAGGTATGTGACGTATGAGGAACAAATGAGCCAACAGAGAGCTGCACTGGGACTCTGCCCATTGTACATCAGAAGATCCGTACCAGTCGAAGCGCCCATAACCAGACAACCCTGGCCACCATTGTACCCTATCAGACAGCCGTACCAGCCGCTGAGACGAAACGAAGAGTACCTACAGACGGTCCATGAAGAGACCCAAAGAGCCTTAATGGAAGGCCAGTGGAAATGACACAAGGGCCTGTACGGACTTTTGAGTGAACAAAAACGGCTATCGAAGATAGCACGGCAGTGCAACCAGCTATGAAAATAGATGTAATGGACACAGGGAAGAGACAATGTTAAAAAGTAAGGAAACGTTGCTATGAGACAAGATGGAAGCAACCAACCAGTTAAACGTGTGTAAATAGGCTTGGAACGCAAGAAGCTAAAGAAAACGATACTGCTTGCAATGCTTAGTAGAAGAGTAGAGCAGCAAGAGTCAACCATATATCTACCTCAACAAGGCATATTATAACAGTGCGACTCCATTTTGTAAAGCAGAAATTTACCCAGGCTGCCAGAGGCCTAACAGGCCAAGTTTCATAACCCAGCCAGTGTCAAGAGAAGGAGCGGAATCGAAACTCAACAAAGAGCGGCTCATGCCTAGGAAATCGAGGTCATCCAGAGAAAGGGAGGAGAGCATCAGCTAACAAGACTCAAACTTCAGAGCATACCAGCTGCCCCATGAAGGTCAAGATAAGGGAGGTCAAGGCAGGTGGTGAGGCTAAAGAAGAACAAATACACGAAAAGCTGGAAACTGAAGCAGATTCATGGTGAACTAACACGTGATCAGCCAGGCGCAAAGAGGTACCACCGCCTGATGTCACCCAGAACCCGAGGATGCCATAACTTTTCCTGATAAGAGGCTACAGTTTCGAGGCCATACCCAGCCAACTAATTGACACATAGCCCAAGATACTGATTGATGGAAGGGAGGCAGGGTGAAACTTGGGACACCAGGCACCTGGGTGTCCATTCTGCATGCTGCTAATTAAAAGTGGAGATTTATGTCTAGGGGTGTAACCTGCCCAATCACAATGGACCAAATTATCTAGGGTCCTACAGATCGTAGAACCAATGAGACGTCATACTTGTAGTGACGTCTATCAAGTGCGATGTAGAGAGTGGGGTGTAGACGCCCACCCGATAAGAGTTATCCAATCCGCATGCTCCATTATCATATACAGATATAGCACCTATACTTAAGTTACCTTTTCTAACCAATTATATTGCATGATGAGTTTTGTAGAATTAGACGTCAACGGTGACGAGATAAAAGTTGTGTATAAAAGTTGCTGTTCAACTGAAGTTCGAGGAAGTCAGAGTGAGACAGGTGGTTACAACGATGCTGATTCCCAACTGCTTCCCTGTTTGATGTACTTGTCATTAAACGGACTTCCATTTGTCAAATTACTGAGTCCTCATTATTGAGTCGTGTTGGAGTAAGTGAATCCTGCACCCCCATCCCTCACATGGTGCAGGTATCTTGTCTTATAAGTACTAGAGGGTGAGCACAGACCTATGGGCCCGTTGGTGGACATCTCGCTCTCCTGTACACTTGGTAACAGAGGATGGTTTCGGCCATCAATTATGGATTATTGATTAATATAGTTATAAGACACCTATAGACCGATGGCACAAAGTAACTCTAGGCCTTCGGCAATATCACAAGTCCTTTCTCCATTCCGGCTGAGTAGGCTGAGAAGCTTCCCGTGGACAATGATAGTGTAAATCCATAAAAATCTGCAGTGGGTCTGAAGGAACCCACCTTTCCAAGCATAGCCCTTCTCATTCCCATGGGTAGCCAATCGGACGAAAAGACCGCAAGAGGCTGAAGAGGAAGGGGCGGTGATCCCAAAGCTCCAGAGAGGAAAAGATGCGATCGGTGAGTGAAACAACAAACTCGCTACTTTGGCAAATGTCTTGTAGGCATTAGAACAAGCAAGGGAAATATAACGGAGGGTGGCGGAGAAAAAATAAAATAGTCAGAAGTAGAGAAGACTATATATATATATAAGGGGTGAATAACTTGAGTATAAGAGAGAAAAATGTAAGGTTACCGGAGGGGCACCCGAGAGAAAAACGTAAGGTTATCGGGGGCACCCGAGAGAAAAACGGAAGGTTACCG
Source organism: Ambystoma mexicanum (assembly GCF_040938575.1). Taxonomy (NCBI): domain Eukaryota; kingdom Metazoa; phylum Chordata; class Amphibia; order Caudata; family Ambystomatidae; genus Ambystoma; species Ambystoma mexicanum. Next base: position 1,308,833,776 of record NC_090922.1, read on the forward strand.
GGGGGGTACCCGAGAGAAAAACGTAAGGTTACCGGGGGTCACCCGAGAGAAAAACATAAGGTTACCTGGGGCACCCGAGAGAAAAATGTAAGGATTCGCCTTGTTCCTGCGCTTTAATACAGCGGTCAGAAGAAACGTGAACTCATAGCCCATATAATAAGGGACAATTAGACTACGATGACGTTTAAAGACGCATTAAAGGAGTTTGTTTAAACTCCATGACGGGGTAGTGATTAGAAAGCAGGTATATATATGACCAGCTGGAGTCCATCTAGTGTGTCAAGTGTCTGTCCTATGTGTTCTGTTGTATGTTGAATGTAAGAGAACTGTATCGTTGATTATGTGAGATGAAATTTGATTTTAAGTGATTCTGTGAAGAAGAGGGAATTGCCAATGAATTGATGGTTTTCAGTTAATTGATAGTATACATTTTGGCAGGAAAAGATTGGATTAGAGCTTGCGTATCTGGTGCTCGCTGATACTAATAGAAGGATAACAAACTGTATAAATATTGTTGGTAACGGAATTGAAATGGAGGAGGTCACCCCACTTGCGCATCTATGCAAGCAACTACCTAAGCATGAACCTAATTTTAAAAAGTATAGCACAGAGTGGGTTAAGGGTACCACCCACAAGATGTTCATGTCTTGGCCACAGAATGGGTCTCTATCAAAAGCTGTCTTACAACACATGACCACTTATCTACATGCCACATATACAGGCAAGAAGCTAGAGATACGTCTTGCTGTTCTAGAACTATGGAAGATGTTTGAGCAGACGAAGGAGGAAGAGCCTCCTGCGGATTGGATATTAAACTTATGCACGGAGGGGGGTGAGACGCCTACCGCACCACCGGCCCCGTCTGAGCCAGCCATTGAGGGAAGTAAGACAGAGGGGCTCTACCCATTAAGAGAACTAAAGGCAGCCACAGGGTATAGCAACCCCGCATATGAGTGGCCTACGTATAGTAACGACGACAATAAAGAAAAGGACCAGGAAATTAATCTTGCCTCTGCAGTCCTGAGGGTCAAGGAGAGACGCAATGACATAGGAAAGGATCAGGCACAGTGTTGTGCATCTCTCGTTAAGGAGAGAGAGGGAAAGAAACGAAAGGGAAGCGAAGGTAGAACTGATGAGAACATTCGTAAAAGACGGATGGATGGGAGGGCAGATATTGCTGAAACTAGATGGAAAAGGAAGTGATGATGAAAGGCCAAGGAGAGAGAGAGAAAAGAAAAAGGAAATAAGGGATGAAAGGACAAGAAGGAAGGATAGGCTGAAGCGAGAACAACTATATTGCGAAGAGCAAGAGAAATTGCTCTATCGCAAACAGAAGACAGCCTACGACCAGTACAAAAAGAATAAGCAAAGCTTGGAAGAAGAGCAAAGGGTACGTGAGAGGAGAGTGAAGAGAAAATGAGGAAATTAGAAGGGAAAAGGAACATAGAAACGAAAGGATGAGGGAAGTAGACAAGGCTAGAGAAGAAGCGAGGAAGCGCAAGAAAATAGATGAGGAAGCAGAACGTAAGTGCAGACAGAGGGTACGAGATCTTGAATATTTGGAGCGGGAAGTTAAAAAACCCAATCCAGTTGTAGAATGGGAAGAAAAAGAAGAATTCTTTCCTGCATATGACTCGGTACGAGTGGGACAAATATTGAGGATGACTTCGACACCAGAAGCATCGGGGAAACGATTGATAAGATATACGATGAGATGGGGCTAGAACAGAGATCCGATGGGGGTAGTGAAGATGAGCGCCTGGAGAGCACTCAGCTATATGACACAGAGGATGTCACCCGAAGTAGTGGGAACAGGGGACTGTCCCTAGACAGACTGGAGATTGGGCAGGACGAAGAAGATGCAAGGAGTTGTGTAAACTGGGAGTATTCCGAATCTGACTCCGATGGAGAAATGGAGGATAAGGCACACGAGGAAGGGAGACGGTGTGAAAAACGGCTCCCAGGGGACCGAGGGGTACGATGGTCAGACGCTAGCGAGTCCGCAAGTAGGACACCGAAGTCTGCCGCGCAGTCCGCTCGACATGAAGGAACACCCCACAGTCAGAGGGGGGCGTCAGCACCTGCCTATGCAGATAGATTAAGGGTTTTTCCAGGGAGACTGCAAGGCGGGAATGCCACCCCAGTGATAGACAGGAGAGCTATGGGGAAAGAAAAGGAAGACTGCGCATTCCAATTCCCACTGCTAAAAAAGGGGGGAGCAAGACCACAATATATTACATGGCCACACATGGACCGAGAGAACCTAAAAAATAAGCTTCCAATGCTGACATCGGGAGCCGGGAAGTGGATACATGAGTTCGAGAAAATGACGGGGGGTGTCACCTTAGCTATAGGGGACATTAAGGGCCTCCAAATTGCCATACTTGGCGAAAGAGCAAATGATGTATGGAAACGGGCAGGCTATCCTAGGGTAACCATTATCAACACCTCCCATGACTGGGTGCCATTTAATAATTGTAGAGCAGCAGTGTGGAAATCGCTGCGAACGCTATAATTAGACACTTCCGATATGGGAGCTATAATGACTCTGAAAATAAAAAAGTCGGAGGATCTGTTGATTTATATCAAGAATTTTCAAGACGGAGGGGTGGTCGAAACGCATAAGTCTTGGACGAAATCTATCTCTATATTCTACCACATATTATGCCAAGGGTTGCCCGAGCCAGTGCAAAAATAACTCAAGAAATTGGTAGGAATAGAAGCCAAATCATGGGCTGAAATACAGTTGACAATTGCACATTACTGTAACGCTCACCTGATTCCCACGGAGGCGCGGGTCTTGGCAGGAAGGTGTCTGTAACACGAAACGTGATGTGCAGGATTCGGTTGGCTTCTGGGGTCGAACCTCTCCGCACTGTGTGTCGGACTCGAAGGGTGAGGTTTCTGCAGGTGAAATAATATGGGGGTTAAAGGTCTGGGTTGTGAATGTCCCTATCTCTCTCCTCCCAGCCTGACTGTTGAGCCCCTCTCCCAGGTCAACGTGCTCACCTTAGATAGGTGAATGCTGGGCTCTCCATCTGCGTCTAGTGCAGGGTGCCGTTGCCAGTTCCTTCACTGGTGAAACGTTGGCCTCTTGACTTCAGAGGATGGGTACCGTCGTTGTCTGCACGACTGGTAAGTTTCTGGACACCTTTAGTCTTTATAGTCTTTTTATGCGTGGCGGTGAAGCGCCTGGAATTGCGTAAGTATGGCAAGCGCTCTTACTGTCTCTTTCTTTGTCTTTGCAGACGACGATGCAGAATGAAGAAATCCGGAATTCGCCGCGTGCCGGTAAGTGTAACACTGCTGTTGTCTATGAAGATGCAGCGTGAAGAATCCGGAATGCACAGCGTGCCGGTAAGTAGAATTATGCTGTTTATCTTTGCAGGTGAAGATGCAGCGTGAAGAAGCCGGAATGCACAGCGTGCCAGTAAGTATGATAATGCTGTTTATCTTTGCAGGTGAAGATGCAGCGTGAAGAAGCCGGAATGCACAGCGTGCCAGTAAGTATGATAATGCTGTTTATCTTTACCGGCGAAGGTGCAGCATGAGACACGGCCGCTGCCGATGGATCAGGTAAGTAAGCACTGCGTGTTAAAGTTCGTTCTGCTAACCTGTTGTTTCGGGTCTTTTGCAGGTGCTGATGTTGATCGGGTACAGGAATGGTAAGTATAATTCTTGCAGGTTCAGGATCCAAAGAAGAAAGGCTGGAACAGACTCGGTGAGCGTTCTGCTGCAGATGCAGAATAACGCGAAGCACGTTTCATCAATCGGGTGTGGTTTAAATAGCCTAGGAGTGATGAGGCGTCTCCTTCCACGGCCCCGCCTAGGTAAGAAAAGAGTTCCTGCTTCCAGAAGAGTTCCAGTGCTGTATCCAGGGAGTGGAGCTGCCCCACGCAGGTAAGAAAGTAGTCCCAGTTCACCGAGGACTTCTAAGAGTCTGGTAAGTAAGCAGCATGGTCTGCCGCAGGTAAGTCCACCCAAGCACCTTCACACCAATGATGAGCACGGCGCTTCCAGTGCCGGGACCTATGCTTCTGATGAGCCTGGCGCCACCGGCGCCAGGACAAGGTCCAAAAGGTCCCTTTGGGGACCGGCTGGTGCCTAGGATCAGGGTTAGGGGCCTGCTTCCAAGGACGTTGGGCTGGTCCTGACTCCTTGGAAGCAGTGATCATGACAGTATCCCCCCTCAAGGCCCCTCCTAAGTGTGTCTTTCCCGGGGGCTTTGGCTTGTCGGGGTGATTCAGATGGAATCTCTTGACCAGACGAGGTGCGTGGACATGTTCTGAGGGTTCCCAAGACCTTTCCTGGGGACTGTATCCTTTCCAATCAACCAGATAGTATAATTTAGACCTGGAAATTTTGGAGTCTAGGATGTTCTTCACTTCGAATTCGAGTTCTCCGTCTACCAAAACGGGTTCTGGGAGTTCAGTCAATCGGGTTTCTGGTTGTACTGGTTTTAATAAAGAGACATGGAATACTGGATGTATTTTCATATGCGTAGGTAATTCCAATTTGGCAGCCACCGGATTAATTATGGCAGATATGAGGTAGGGCCAAAGGTATCTCGGGATGAAAGTGCGCGGTCCTTTTAAAGGCAGGTGCTTAGTGGATAACCAGACTTGATCTCCTACAGCGTAGTGAGGGGCCTCTTTACGGTGCCGATCGGCTGCCTTTTTTAATTGAGCTTTAGCTCTTTGCAGATGGGCAGTGGCTTCCTTAAAGGCACAGGTGATCTCCGAATGCAAGTGATGCACAGCAGGTACTTCAATTTCTTGGGGAGGATCCAGGTTGGAGGTTCTAGGATGGTGTCCATATAATAGGAAAAAAGGAGTCTTCCCGGTTCCAGAATGAGTCGAATTGTTGTAAGCGTATTCAGCGATCCAAAGAATGTCCTTCCAGGGTTTTTCTGTTTGTTGGAGCATGCAGCGTAGATATTGTTCTAATGTCTGGTTTGTCCTTTCGGTTTGTCCGTCAGTTTGGGGATGGTGACTGGTCGAAAGTCTTACATCAACTTGGGCTAGACGACAGCAACTGCGCCAGAAGTGGGAGATGAATTGACTTCGCCTATCGGAGACTAAAACCGAAGGAAAACCGTGTAAGCGAACGATGTTTGCCAAGAATTCCGGGGCCAATACTGAGGCTGAAGGCAGACCATTCAAGGGTATGAAGTGAGCCATTTTCGAGAATAGATCCACGACTACTAAGATGGTAGTATATCCCAAGCATGGAGGTAAGTCCGTGATAAAATCCATGGACAGGGTATGCCATGGACAGGGAGGAATGTCAAGTGGCTGTAATAGGCCGGCTGGTTTTTGCTTTTGACTTTTATTCTGGGCACACACACCGCAGGAGATTACAAAGTCTCTAATATCCCTTTTCCACGATGGCCACCAGAAATGTCTTTTAATCTTTTCCATGGTTTTGGTAATGCCAGGGTGCCCCTCCATTAGAGAATCAAGATAACCGGAGATTACTTGTTTTTGTAGTTTCTCACAGGGCAAGTGCAATCGTCCTCGGAAATATGGTAGGTCTTGATCTACTGAGAATTCTTTTCCCTTTAATTGCCAGTCCTGCAAATCGGTCGGAGTTAGGAGCAATTTCACCGTGGTCTTGATGTCTTCAAAAGATTGAGTGCTGACTAAACCCAAAATCCTTTGTTCTGGGATTATGGGTATTGGATCTGGATTGATCAAATGTTCATCTACTCCCATCCGGGAGAGGGCATCCGCCTTTCCGTTCTTACTACCTGGTCGATAAGTAATTATAAAGTCAAATTCTGCTAGGAACAGAGCCCAGCGAAGCTGTCTGGAAGACTGAGCTTTGGCTGTCTTTAGATATTGTAAATTGCGGTGGTCAGTCATTACGGTAACTGTGTGTCTGGCTCCAAGAAGATAATGCCGCCAGGCTTTAAAGGCCGATCTGATGGCCAAAAGTTCCTTGTCTGTAATTGAATAGTTGATCTCAGGAGGCGAAAACTTGCGGGACCAAAAGGCAACCGGATGTAGTTGGTTTGTGACCGAATCTCTTTGTGATAACACTGCTCCCATAGCAAGACTAGAAGCATCCGTTTCCATGATGTAAGGAAGTTCTGGGCGAGGATGTTTTAAAACAGGTGCAGAAATGAATTTAGCTTTTAAGTCTTGAAAAGCTTGTTCCGCTTCAGAAGACCACTCAAAACGTTTGTTCTTTTTCAACAGAGCGGTGATGGGCTGGACTATCCGGGAAAATTCAGGAATGAATCTCCGGTAAAAGTTAGCGAATCCTAACATGCTTTGAACTCCTTTTACAGAGGTTGGTGATGGCCACTTGATAATTGCATCAACTTTCTTTGAATCCATATGGACTCCGTTAGGTGACAATATGAATTCCAGGAACTCGACTTCCGTTGCGTTGAAAACGCATTTCTCAAGCTTAGCAAAAAGACTATGTTGACGCAATCTCTCGAGAACCTTTTCAACGTGTCTCTGATGTTCTTCTTCAGATGATGAATATACAAGGATGTCGTCAATGTAGACAACTACACACACGTCAATGAGCTCTCTAAGGACATCGTTCATAAAATATTGGAAAGCAGCAGGAGCATTACACAGTCCAAAGGGCATCACTTGATATTCGAATAGCCCGTACTTGGTGCGGAAGGCCGTTTTCCATTCACCGCCCTCTTTGATCCGTACCAAGTGGTAGGCTCCTCTGAGATCTAGCTTTGTGTATATACATGCATCTTTGACTTGGTCCAGGAGTTCAGGGATCAAAGGTAACGGGTATCTGTTTTTAACAGTGATCTGATTCAGGGCGCAGTAATCTATGCAAGTCCTAAGGTCTCCTTCCTTTTTCGGAACGAAGAACAAAGCCGATGAAGCTGGGGATTTTGAAGGACGGATAAACCCGTTAGCTAGGTATTGGTCCAGGTACTGTCTGAGGTGAAGGTTCTCTGGCTCGGTGAGGGCATAGATCCTGCTGCAAGGAGGAGTTGTTCCAGGTATCAGATCTATTTGACAGTCGTAAGACCTATGAGGAGGTAGGGTGTTAGCTTGATCCTTCTGGAAGACGTCTTGGAACTCCTGGTATTCAGGGGGTAATTTGAGAATCTCCTCAGAAGAGATCGCCGCTAGTGAAACATCAGGTCGAGGATAACAAGTGGTAGAACACTCTGGAAACTGAACCGTCTTTGCTCGCCAATCAATCTGAGGATTGTGCTTCTCTAACCAAGGGATTCCCAGAATGATCTGGAACTGAGGGGCCTTGATTACATCGAACACTATTCTCTCCCGGTGTCCATTGTGACTCAGCAACGTCACTTCATGGGTGGCATGCGTTACTGGTCCGGAGGCTATCTCCGTGCCATCCACAGTAGTGATGACGTCTTTTACTGCCTTAGGGACAAGGGGTAGATTCATCCTTGATACCATTTCACGGTCCACATAGTTACCGATTGCTCCGCTGTCAATGTAAGCTTCAATTGCATGCAAACGATCCGGACGTTCAGGACTAATGAGGACCATGGGTATCACGAAATGCGAGGTCACGGGACAGATCTTAACGCTCGGCAAGAGGACCTCTACTCTTGTCGGGTGAGGTTGTTTCCCTGCTCAGAATTTGTGGTACAGGTATCCGCGGCTCCTACAGTCTTCTTAGCTGGTTTCACGGGACAGTCCCGAAGAAAGTGTCCTGAATTACCGCAATAGAGGCATAATTGCAGCTGCCTTCTTCTTTCCCGCTCTTTCTGGGTCAACGGTCCTCTCATGCCCCCTATTTGCATGGGTTCCACTGTGTCAGCTCCCTTATTCGAGGTCTGTGGTTTAGAAAACACTCGGGTATCAAATCTGGAACAATCTGCCTTCCTGTTCTGTAGTCTATGGTCCAGTTGGACAACTAAGTCAATATAGTCCGAACATTCTTGTGGCGGATTCACAACTTGCGCTAGCACATCCTTGAGCTCTCCACGCAGGCCTCTGTAGAAAAGCGTTATTCTCTTGTCCTCGGGCCATTTTGTTTCCACTATGAGTCTATTGAAAGAGGCTATATAAGTCAAGAGGTCTTGGTTACCCTGTCGTAATGAGAGAAGTTCATTGTCCAAGGCCTGCCCTTGTGCATGTCTTGCGAACAGTTTCTCCATGATGGACTGGAAGGCTTGAAAATCGTGTAAAACCGGATCATCCTGGGTGACTAAAGGGATCGACCAATCTGCAGCGCTGCCACTGAGATAAGAAAGCACGAAAGCCACCTTGGCCTGGTCAGTTGGGAATGCAGCTGGTCGACATAAGAAGTGCAGGCGGCACTGGTTGATGAACACTGCGAATTTCTTTGGATCACCAGCAAAGCGTTCGGGCGGAGCCAAGGGCACATTACCGGGCAGATTGATTTGCACTGGATTTGAAGCTGATGCAGAAGGATAACTCCCTCCTGGAACGGGCAAAGGTGTCTGTCCTGCCTGCGTTTGTAACAACTGCCTAGCAAGGTCCTCTGTTCGCTCCTTAGAAATTATCAGTTCTCTTCTTAGAGAGCTTGTTTCCTGGCGAGCTGCATGTACTTCTGCTCTTAATTCCCCAAGCAACTGGGCTAGTTGATCAGTATCTGAGGTTTCCATTGCGCCTGGGTAGGAGTTTTGTGGTTGGCTTCGCGTTCTGTAACGCTCACCTGATTCCCACGGAGGCGCGGGTCTTGGCAGGAAGGTGTCTGTAACACGAAACGTGATGTGCAGGATTCGGTTGGCTTCTGGGGTCGAACCTCTCCGCACTGTGTGTCGGACTCGAAGGGTGAGGTTTCTGCAGGTGAAATAATATGGGGGTTAAAGGTCTGGGTTGTGAATGTCCCTATCTCTCTCCTCCCAGCCTGACTGTTGAGCCCCCCTCCCAGGTCAACGTGCTCACCTTAGATAGGTGAATGCTGGCTCTCCATCTGCCTCTAGTGCAGGGTGCCGTTGCCAGTTCCTTCACTGGTGAAACGTTGGCCTCTTGACTTCAGAGGATGGGTACCGTCGTTGTCTGCACGACCGGTAAGTTTCTGGACACCTTTAGTCTTTATAGTCTTTTTATGCGTGGCGGTGAAGCGCCTGGAATTGCGTAAGTATGGCAAGCGCTCTTACTGTCTCTTTCTTTGTCTTTGCAGACGACGATGCAGAATGAAGAAATCCGGAATTCGCCGCGTGCCGGTAAGTGTAACACTGCTGTTGTCTATGAAGATGCAGCGTGAAGAATCCGGAATGCACAGCGTGCCGGTAAGTAGAATTATGCTGTTTATCTTTGCAGGTGAAGATGCAGCGTGATGAAGCCGGAATGCACAGCGTGCCAGTAAGTATGATAATGCTGTTTATCTTTGCAAGTGAAGATGCAGCGTGAAGAAGCCGGAATGCACAGCGTGCCAGTAAGTATGATAATGCTGTTTATCTTTACCGGCGAAGGTGCAGCATGAGACACGGCCGCTGCCGATGGATCAGGTAAGTAAGCACTGCGTGTTAAAGTTCGTTCTGCTAACCTGTTGTTTCGGGTCTTTTGCAGGTGCTGATGTTGATCGGGTACAGGAATGGTAGTATAATTCTTGCAGGTTCAGGATCCAAAGAAGAAAGGCTGGAACAGACTCAGTGAGCGTTCTGCTGCAGATGCAGAATAACGCAAAGCACGTTTCATCAATCGGGTGTGGTTTAAATAGCCTAGGAGTGATGAGGCGTCTCCTTCCACGGCCCCGCCTAGGTAAGAAAAGAGTTCCTGCTTCCAGAAGAGTTCCAGTGCTGTATCCAGGGAGTGGAGCACCCCCACCCAGGTAAGAAAGTAGTCCCAGTTCACCGAGGACTTCTAAGAGTCTGGTAAGTAAGCAGCATGGTCTGCCGCAGGTAAGTCCACCCAAGCACCTTCACACCAATGATGAGCCCGGCGCTTCCAGTGCCGGGACCTATGCTTCTGATGAGCCTGGCGCCACCGGCGCCAGGACAAGGTCCAAAAGGTCCCTTTGGGGACCGGCTGGTGCCTAGGATCAGGGTTAGGGGCCTGCTTCCAAAGACGTTGGGCTGGTCCTGACTCCTTGGAAGCAGTGATCATGACATTACTGTAGATTGTTGCAAGAAAAGAATCAGAAAAAGGAGGCAACTCGTAAGGGTGAGGCGGCGACGCTGGTGCAAAAGAAACTATATGCTCTTGAGGGAGCCATGCTGACAAGCCCAGCTGAACCACGCGCACAGCAAGCGACTAACCCATCGCTGAATAATCAGGGTAGCGCAGGATTTTACCAGAGGGGAAGGGGTTTTGGAGCAAGAGGATGGCAGAATAATCAGGGTGGCTTTCGTAACACGCAGATGGGCAGTCCAGCTACGCCAGATGGACAGATGGCCCAACCACCGCCAGTGTGTTAACTGTGTGGAATGACAGGACATGTGGCACGCATGTGCAGAAGCCAAGGCATGTGGCAAAGCGGCCAAGGAATGGGAACAGGCATGGTGAATCAGCCTGCAATTCCACACCAGGGCAGTGCACAAAATCACACAGTGCGGCAGTAGGCGCCAGGCTTGTAGCAGGGTGCACAGCAAGTGGTTCAACCCCTGCACATGGGTAACGTACCGCAGGGACAATCACAGCAGGCACCACTGCAAATGTCGCAGGGCACTAGCTCCGGAGGGGAGTCAACCCTGGAAATGGGGGAAATCAGCAAGTATACAGTGGGCCGAACTTATATATGAAATAGGACAGCTCACGGGGGACTGAGATGTGTACTATCCTATCAGTGACACCAGACTCTAATAGGGAACCTAGGTTGAATGTCATCATAGGGGGTAAAGAATATTCCTTCTTAGTTGACATGGGTGAGTCACGCTCGTGCATACGGGAAGGCAAGTTTTCCTTGTCCTGGAAGGCCATAGATACTCAGAGTTTCACGGGAACTCACAGTAGAGTTCCCTTTACAGACGCGCTCCCAGTCTCTGTGGGAGAGATCAAAATGAATGTACCCTTATTATATTCACGTCAGACCCCAGTAAACATCCTGGGTCGGGACTTAATGACTAAGTTGAATATGACAATCTCATTTACTGAGAATGGTATAGTATGCTCAACTGCAGGAATGCATTATTCAAATGTGTGAGAAATGATCAGAGCACACTCAGGACGTATAGCCATGAGAGCTATACCATTAGAGCCAGAAGTCTTTGCATATGGCGTTCGGGTGCTCATGGCGGGATTGCCAGGCCTCGCTGATAGAACTATGAGGTCACCTGATGAGTTCCTATTCAGACCAAGAAACCTTATGCATGAAGAAGAGGGACAAGTATTTCCCTTAATGATACAATCTGCCGCAGTACGAGGGAATGTGGTTTTGGTCGAAGGATATGATGACGAAGGCAGACAATGGTGTGCGATTATCGCCATTGCAGAAGGGTATCGAGTGACTGACCTAGAAGAGACAAGGGTGGAAGTGAGTCTCATATTTTGGGTCAAAATGATCAAACGGGAGGTGCTACAGAGAATGATGTTGGCGCTGATACGTCCAGAATACTTTGATGACGACATGGCCCAAGTGCCTGTCGCATTATGGACTACAGGGCCCTATGACGTAGGCCTCCTGAAGGGGGCAGGTGAATTAAAAAGCATGACAATATCCTATGTCCAGGGAGGCAGAGGAAGGGATCGCGAAGACAATTTCCGCCATGATGGAGCAGTGCATCCTAGTGACGTCAGAATCACCTTGCAACACAGTGATTTATCCTGTCAAGAAATCAGAGGGAGGGTCTTGGTGTTTAATCCAAGATTTAAGAGCATTAAACAATATAGTTGAAGCCGAGTTCCCTCTAGTCCCTAATCCATCCACAATTCTATGCAACATACCCACTGAGGCAAAATATTTCACGGTGATTGACTTGAAAAATGCGTTTTTCTCAATCCCGTTGCACCGTGACTCACAAGACCTGACGTCATTTACTTTCAGACAAATGCGTCTGAAAAGCACAAGGTTGCCACAGGGGTACTGTGAGTCTCCGTCCATTTTCAACAGAGTCCTGCAGATGGACCTAAGCAATATTGCAGTAGACAGTGTTGTTTTGCAGTATGTGGATGACATTCTAATCTGCAGCATCACTGAGGAACAATGCAGGCGCGACTCTGTCCAGCTACTGACTATCCTGGCTGAGAAAGGATATAAAGTTGATAAGGAAAAGCTACAATACTGTCAGCGAGAGGTGCTGTACATAGGCCAGCTAATCTCACACGAAGGCAAAAAGGTAACCCCAGAAAGGTCTAAAGCTATCATGAACATGGCTAAACCGCTCACGATAAAACAAATGCAAAGCTTCTTAGGCCTGTGCAATTATGTCAGAGCATGGGTCTTCGACTACAGCTCGTATACCAAGCCCTTGCTTCAGGCCCTAAAGAAGGCCCAGGCGACAAGGGAAAAAATCTAATGGACTGAGGCAATGGAAAAGGGGTTTGCAGAACTCAAGGGGGCGATTTGTAAGGCCCCAGTTCTCAGGATTCCTAATTATGCAGAGGAATTCTACCTGTGCTCACATACTGATGGCAATTTTATGACGGCAGTGCTCGCTCAGCGAACCTCACTGGGGTACAAGCCCCTAGCATATTACAGTGGGAGTCTGGACCCGGTCATGAAGGGCCACTTCCCATGCAAAATAAATCTAGCTGCTGCCGCGTTCGCCATTGAAAAGGCGTCATCCATTGTGATGGGAAACTCCATGACATTGTACGTCGAGCACTCGTTATTCGCCATATTAGAGAAGCCAAAGAGCACGCTGACATCTCAGAGAGTATCCGCATATGAAGTGATTATCTCTAACCCATCGATCAAAATAGTGTGATGTAAAACTGTGAATCCAGCTACATTCATAGCTGAGCCGGTCACAGAGAAAGAACCCGTACATGACTGCGTGAATTATGAGGAATTCTATGATGAAATCCCAAGGGTAAAGGAAAACGCCCTGGCAGGTGGTGAGATCATGTTTATTGACAGCTCATCAAGAATCGACCAAGAAGGTGGACAAAGATACACAGGCGTGGCCGTGATAAAACACTTAGCGAATGGAGAGTTCCAGGTACTCGTCAGTGCACAAATACCATCTCACTATTCTGCGCAAGCTGCAGAACTATTGGCGCTAATACACGCCATTGAGAATAATGCAGACCAGGAAGTAACGTGTACAGTGACTCTGCCTATGAGACATCTACCGTGCATGCAGACGGCATGCCAGTGCAACATGCAGCCTTATTGGACAGGTTGATAAAAGCACTACAGCTCCCAGTGGGCATAGCGTTCGTGAAATGCACCGCCCACACCAAAGGGACAGATTTCGTGTCACGTGGAAATCATGAAGCGGACACGGAAGCCAAGCGCATGGCATCCAAGAATGAAACAATCATGGACGTGGAGGTGGCACGTACTCATGAGCGTATGATGGTAGCACGAGCCACACCAGAAGCCTATAGCAACATGGGACAGACTCAGCTAATGGAACTCCAAGGGGAGGCACCTCAGGAGGAGAAACATTTGTGGAAGCGTTGAGGGTGTTCCTTAAACCCCTCTAACGGGTTGTGGAGGCAAGACAGTACTGGTAAACCAGTAATGCCTGTTGCCCAACTGAAAGTAGCATTGAAGAAATTACACTACCCTATCTGCAACGCTCGCAAAAGACTGGTTTACACCGAATTTATCAGAGCATGTTGCGTTCTTCATGGTGAACTGCATAATCTGTTAGCAATTCACCGCTGGGCACACACTAAAAGTAGTAAGTCGAGTTATCCCCTAGCCAAATGGGCCATTCCAGCACTTGCATATCGACTACGTCAACATAATTCAAGTGTGCAATGGGTACATGTATTTAATTGTGGTGGTGTGTCCATTCTCTATATGGATAGAAGCAGGTCCCTGTGCACACCCAGACTCTACCTGTGCTGCCAAATTTCTAGTGAGGGAAGTGTTCCCTAGATGGGGGAGGTGGGAGGTAATGAGGTCAGACAATGGGGCTCACTTTGTTAATGCAGTTTTCGAGCAGATCAGCTTGTTGCTTGGTATAAAGCACAAGTTCTCATCGGCGTGTCATCCGGAGGGGAATGGCATATGTGAGTGGCTAAACAGCTTGTTAAAGGAGAGGATAGCCAAGTTGAAACTCACATTAAAAAAGGGATGGATGCACTGTCTACCACTGGCATTGTATGCACTTCGGAACCAACCAGGCTCCGACCATCATCTCACGCCACACGAGATAGTCACAGGCAGAAGGATGAGGACCCCTCTTACCCCCCGAGATAGAGCTTGATGTGATGCCCAGCCAACAAGTGAGGTCTTGGGGACAGAGATGCAGGAGTACTTGAATTGTATGACATCCATCGGCTCTGTGATTTCAGGCCAGCTGCAGCGACGGCGAAAAGGGTGCAGCACAGTACAAAATACAACAGAAAATGCTGAAACAAATGACGCGCAAGGGTAATGTGCGCCTCTCATCTTCCCTGGGGACGCTGTTCTCATAAGGAACTTTACAAGGAAGAAGTGGGATGAGCCACAATTCAATGGACCTTTCATCGTAAAGGACTGCACTCCTTCAGCCGTCAAAGTCCAGGGCAGAAGGGCATGGCTCTTCCTGAATGACATTAAACCTTGTATAGGAGAAAGGTCTCCAGCTGCATCCAACCACAAAGAAACCACAGACAACGGGGAAGAACTTCAGCATGTGCAGACAAGATCCATGGCGAGGAAGAAGGACGCATGAGTAGAAAAAGACGACAAAGAACTCTGTTTTAATTTGTGGCTTTTTAATAGAACATTTCCCCACACCAGAGGAAGGTGATAAAGAACAACAATACGGACACTCTGTGCATCACAGTTGCAGGGTGAAGAAGAGAACTACACATACAAAGCCACAACAACGTTGATAAAATAAACGTGTGAAGTCACGTCACGCTCAAGTGGTATAAAGACTCAAGACTCTGACAGACTGCAAATAAGACATTTCCTGAGAGCGTAAAACAGCATCCTGAAGCAACCAGTGTTGAGACTTTGTTTACAGAACTTATGGTATTGCCCAGAATAGATCTCAAGTAGGATGTGCTAACCTACTTTCAGCTGGTGGTAATATCCTATCCGTCACTCATAGGGAGAGAAACCAGTGTCACACCCTTTATTCAAGATCCTGCAAACAAGAAAATAATCAGGCAACTGCTGACTGTTATCACGGAAGCCTTCGCCGAGCTGCCTGAGCACAGTGAAAAGGACACAAATGCTTCCACCACCAGCAGACATTGAAGAGCTCCCCTTCACTTTGTTCTTTCAAATAATTGAGAAATGCCCAGGGCTCGTCGGGAGAACAACTGACACACGCACTTTCATCAGAGACCCAAGAAACCTAGCTCAATTGAGCCTGCTGTGGACTAAACTAAATCACCTCGTGGCAGTCCACGCAACAGGAAGGTGCAGAGACTGTGCGAATCAAAAGAAAAGGTCATGACCAGGACCCAGCTAAACAGGACAAATGTCCCTATCACCAGAGGACACCCGGCTGGCACAAAATGACCTGCTTAGACTAGTCACAGACTATCCGGAAATGGTGGGGAGGCCTGCAGATGTTGACGTCATCACCTTCCTTAGAGATCCAGTCAACGTCCCACACATGGGTACACTCCTCCACGGCATAATGCTCCAGGTGGAGCTATCCAACTTCCAACGAGAGTACTTTAGGAGGTTCCAGTGAGACTTTCCTCTGTGGGACCGATCGTGGAGACAGAGAGACAGTGCCTTATCTTTCCGCCATAGGACAGATCGTGGAGACTTAAAGACAGTGCTTTGTCTTTTCATCGTGAGACAGATCGAGGACAGAGTCACAGTTATTCAATTTTCCGCCGCAGGACAGATCGAGGAGAGCAGAGACAAGAACTACACCATCTTACTTTTTCTTTTTTACTTTTTCCTCTATTTTTCCTTATTTTTATTTTTATTTTTATTTTTTCATGTTCACTTTCATTTTTATTTTTATTTTCACAACATTTTATTTTTGTGTGATTTTTAGCAGTTCCATCTTTTAATTCCTTCGCATTGAACAGGTTCCAGCATGTCCTCAGAACCAAGGCAAATTCGAGGAATACACTGGGACTTTACCTACTGTAGATATGCATTATGAATGTGATGTACCAAAGTTTCTAGCCTAACCCTTTTCCATAGTCTAGCAAAGGAACTGTACTACATACCCAGAGATTACCGACAGCACCCCTAAGAGGGGGGACACTTGAAAAGCACTCGTCACTTTAATAGTAATGAACTCTTTAGCTACGAGATCAGAGCAAGAAAAGGAATAAATAATTGACTATGGACTTGTTTGAAATGGGGGCACAGAACAGTAACCTGGTTTTACCACCAGCACAGGGCGCCCCCGCTTCCCGGGAAGGAAATGCTGCCAGATGTCCTACAAGTCTATCATGTGTATATGCCTAGTAATTATCATTGTCTTTCTATCGTGGACTATCAGAACTGCTTTCTTTATTGATGCACGAAGTGTTCCAATCTCAGTGCACCCACCAGATAATGAACGTCTGGGACCTACGAAAGCACCCAGACCCTATATAGTCATCCCAGTCCCAAGAAAACCTGATAGTAAAGTAAACAAACTAAAATGAAATATAATTAGCAGTGATTCAGACACACTTGAGGTAACGAATGATGAGAAAAGCTGGAGACAGGGTTAGCACGGAATGAATGAAAACGCGTCACTGACCTGAAGTGGGAAAATGGAAAAACAGGCTCCCATCTTCCCCCTCTCGTGCCTGGCCTAAAGGTTCACGGCCCAAGCACCCGCCACGAGAAGAGTTTGCCCATCTACCAGACTACCAGATACCCTGGTACAGGAACATAAGGATGTGTCCATCTGCCTGCCCAGCAGCCCGCCCTGCCCATGCCGATGCCTGCAGCATGGATCAACTGGACTAAAACTTTACGTCGTTAGAGATGCCATGACGACCTAGCCAACGGATAGCACACCTGTGCCAACATACACACTGGACACTCCCGCACCAATCTACACGAAGAATATACTCAGTGCTATGACGTAGGCGACAGACATACTCACAGACGTGCATCTTTATTATTTTTCACTTAGGCTCTCAAAATGCAGAAACGCAAGACGCACCATGAACTCATCTAAAGAGCTTGCTTACGCTTCTTCTAAAACCTAGGTGCCATAATGAGAATTATAACGAAGACACGATACTGGTCATAAGACAATATGAGACTATAACCTAAAGCGCCTATGCACCAAACGGATCCACCTATACACCAGGCCTAAGTAGGCCGCAAGCAAGAGCTCCCGTGGACGTTAACAGAACAAGAGTCAGGTTGCTGATCCTGCAGAATGAGCCTGGCGAAAGCACTCATCCAAGGTCGTAATGTTGCAAACCCACATTCCAAAAGCAGACCACCAAGGGCACGATGTTGCAACCTTGCACGCCGTGCACCAACATCAAAGTCGCACCTGCAATTAAATCAGGCACACAGTGGAAAAACAATATTAATTGTGCAGAATTCTGCCTCAAACACGGTCCCACCTCACGTGACCAAGCCGAACCTGACGAGATGCCAAGCCCAGGAGGAAAGAGGCGTCTGGATCCCTCGTTACGAGACACAGGCAGATACACTTGAAAGGATCAATGGACATCTGCGACGGTGGGAGTATTCGGCCATCCAGCTCATGAATAAGTCTTCACATTGTCTGCATGTACCCATAGTGAAACATTGTTGCAACTTGCAGGTACACCGAGAGCTGGGAACAGCGATGGTCCCAGGCTGGGAAGCTCACGGGCGCACCAATCAGAACATGGGGTTCTTATCACTGACGCCAGTAACATTAACCAATCATTAGGAGTCTTCATGTAACAATTCTCATGTATCTAATTGTAGGGACAACCCAGATATATCACCTGACTAACCCTCGTCCACTCATATTATTCTCTATACGTATGCTATACTAACCCTACCACTCGAGCAACCAATTAAGAGTGGCGATAGGTTTTTTTGTTAACTTTCTAAAGTGACACAAGTAGCGCGTCATACTACAGTAAAAAGGGCCTGCGAGCCCCACGATTGTGTGTGTGTCAGGTCAGACGCGTATGATCCTTGACCCATCCCTGCCGTTTGTGTTTAATAAACAGCAGAGTCACCTTGCTTCTTGTGTGTGTCTCATACTCTATCTCTTTTGGGATATACGGGAGGAGTTGGGGCCTCCCTGCCCGGAGGTCTGCGGACGGCCCGGCCGACCCCGGCAGAATTTCCCCCCGACAAGTTGGAGGCACTGCTGAGATCTGTTTAAGATCCGCCTTTTTTATTTTTTTGCTTTTTCCAGGCACTCCGGTTGCGAGGAGGCCCGGCGGCGCGGCCCCCTCTGCCGTCGCCCCCTTCTGAGGACTACAGGACCATCGCGGAGCTGCGAGAAGACCGGACAGCGCAATCCGGATATTGGCCCTCGGGAGCCGGTTGAGAAGTATCCCGCCCGCGGTTGGCGAGTGTCCAGACGTGGTCCAGACGAGGGGAGGTGACAAGCCGCTCGGAGGGGTGCACGCAGTCGAGCGGCCCCGCATCAAGAGAACTTGGTGAGCATGCCACGCACAACAAACAATGTGAAATTGTGAGGGATGGGGGAGGAATTAAATACGGGAGGCGGGAGGTGTTGCACAGGTGAACAGCGAATGTTTGACAGTTTAGTGTTAGAAATAGAATGAATGATAGTTGAACAAGCGCGAGAGCAGTTGGCTACGCAACGCGAGAGAAGGGGGCGGAGCACGAAAACATCACGTGCGGCCGCTCGTAGACACTGATTGGCCTAGGTCGCGACTACGTGTAAGGGTGTGTGTGTGTGGTTTCCTACGATTTGGCATTTATTGATCAATGAGTAGATGAGGATCCCTATTGTTCGAGCAAGACACTCGATAGATAGATGACGTTTCCCTGTAGGCGGTAGCTAGGTAGTTGCCCAATACGGAAGATAATTGGCTGGTTAAGCCCTCCTGTCGAGGGGCGTATCACACGCGAGGCGACGCAGCCTGCGCAGTCCGATTATATTGTTGATTTGATTACCTTGTTCCAGGAGTGACAGGAAGACAGCTGTGGGGCTAACGGGGGTAGATTGCAGGTGTATTTTGGATTTAAAGAGTATATGAAGAACTTACCAGTAGCTCTACGTGATCGGTGACGTCACCAATAGGGTTTTCATAGGATATCGTGTTGAGGAAGAGAACTGCGGTAAGGGAGTGGAAACGGAGATAAACGGTAAACGAGTTGATCGAGGAAAGGCGAAACGGGGAACGTGGCTGCGCACGGAGAACGCCGGCCACGGCAAGTGTAGAAGGGGGAGGAGCACGTGAAAACAGGACGACCGTATAAGAACGTAATAAGGGGTACGCAGCCGCAGGGGGCTACGTACGCCTCGGCCGCAGCGGGCCGTAAGGGTGTTGTATAAAGGAAGAAAGGCAGAGGAAAATCTACAAATGTAACATACTATATTTTTATAATTTTCCTTAAGCGGACTATCGTAAGTCCCCAAACTTACGTGGCCAGGTAACGATATAAGGCTGTATATTGTAAACTACTAGTGGGATAAACTGATACCAGATTAGGGAAGGGTAGCAAGTGGAGCGCTACTATGTCATACGGAACAGGATCGGGAGGGTGGGGGAACACCCTCATCACGCCACTACAATACATATGCACAACACTGCCAACCCATAGGGAGAAACTGATTAAGTATAGCATAGAATGGACCCAGGGGACGGATAACAAAATGCTAACACCGTGGCCGCCTAACGGTAGCTTCGATCCATATGCCCAACATTCACTATTAAATCATCTGCACAATACATATAAAGGGAAGAAGTTGGCAAACCACGTGGAGGTGTTTAATTTATGGAGGATGTTCCAGGGGTCCCGACCAGGACCAAATGGAATATTCACTATGGGGGAAATACCAGAAGAAACAGAGATTAAGGAGGAAGGAGAGGATGGGAAACAGGGGTATGAGGACCCAAAGACCACGGGAAACAGAGGTGAGGGAGGAGAAAAGAATAATAAAGCAGATGAAATAAGAAAGGAACAGAGCAATGATATACCCCTAGTAACGGGAGTAAAAACAGAGGGAGGGGGGTTGTACCCTTTAAGAGAATTGGGAGAAATAGAAAGAGGACAGTTAAGGGCGGCTGAGGGATACTCGAACCCGGCATACAGCCCTCCACCATATGTGGCTCATAGGAAAATGCCAGCAGGGGTGGGGAGGACTGGAGAAGACCAGACTGTGGAAATAGGAAATGATG
Organism: Ambystoma mexicanum; assembly: GCF_040938575.1. Classification (NCBI taxonomy): domain Eukaryota; kingdom Metazoa; phylum Chordata; class Amphibia; order Caudata; family Ambystomatidae; genus Ambystoma; species Ambystoma mexicanum. Next base: position 1,308,854,052 of record NC_090922.1, read on the forward strand.
AATGGGTAGCTGCACAGATATTATTAAAATTACGAGGTTCATTAACAGGAGAAGAGAAGGAGGTAGTAAAGAAAACAGACGAGGATAATGCCAGGGAGAGTGAATTGAGGGGGGAAGAGCTGTTAAGACAAAAAGAAGAGATTTTGGAGGAACGATTAGCAAAATTAAGGGATGAACAGAATGAATTGATCAAGCAGCTTGAGAGGGAGGAGAGAGAGAGAGCGAGGAAAAGGAAAGAAGGTAAGAACGAATTGGAAAGAATAAGGGAGCGAACTGAGGAGCAAAGGAGAGAAGCTGACAGGGTAAAAGCAGCAGCAGAAAGGGAAAAGAAAAGGGAAGAAGAAGAAAATGAAAAAGAAATGGCAATAAGGAGGAGGAGGTTACTATCAGAATCAACTAAAAAATACGAAGAAGGGAGGGTGATGGAGAGTATAGTAGAAAAAGAAAGGGCGAAATGGGAAAGGAAGAAAGAGGATGAAAGAATATTAGAACAGATGAGAAGTGAAGTGATGGAGGAATTGAAAAGGAAAAGGGAGGAAAATAGTAAGGAGATGGAGGAAAGGTATGAAGGAGAAAGAGGAGATAGGGGAAGGGAGAGTGGAACATGGGGGGATGTATATGATGATACAGAAGTAGCAACAACATCAGCACAAAGGGGAGCGGTTGATAAAGGAGAAAGAGGAGAACTGGACCTAATAGATTTACAAACAGTAACGATCAAGGGGAAAAAGACCGAGTGGGGGGTACCGTTTATGACTAGCTTTTGTAGTGAGGAAGAGGGAGTGGAAAATGAAGGAAGAAACAGTGAAAGGGAAAGCTTAGATAAACTATACATCACCCGGACCAACATAGACTCACCATGGATCAGTAGGAGAAAGGATGAGATGGAGAGAAGTGAGGAGGGAAAGAAAGGAATAGAGGAAAGACAGGCACATGAGGACGCAACATCCCCATCCCCATCATCCCCATCACGCCCTCCCCTATCGCACCCTATATGCCCAACCACCTCACGTTCGTTACGCAAAATAAAACTAGCGCCCTTCACCGACGAACGGACACCATATACATGGCGGCTTAGAGACCTCCCTAGTCGCAGGCAGGAAAGAGGTATACACATGCCCACATTAAATACAGAGAAAGATGGAAGAAGGGGAAAAGATGGAGAAGAAAGAGGTATGAGCAGGGGAAATACAAACGAAAGTGATAATGTGGAAGAAAGGGAAGAAGAGGAAGGGTGTGAGGACTCAATATTATGGAACACAAAGGGTGAAACAAGACATAATTTAATGCCACTTTTGGAGAGAGGTGGGGTTAGACCACAGTATGTTCCTTGGAAGCATACCGATAAAGAAAATATAAAATGTAGGCTCCCATCATTAAGTGGAGGTGCGGGTAAATGGATATATGAAATGGAAAAACACACTGCAGGACAGAAGCTGGCAGTAGGAGATGTAAAGAGCCTTTTAATATCAATATTAGGGGATAGAGCGGATGACATCTGGAAGAGAGCGGGATTTCATGGGGTAACAATAACAAATACATCGCACGATGGGGCACCGTTCGCAAACTGCAGACATGCACTATGGCAGGCATTGAGGGTACAGTACCCAGACACATCAGATATAGGAGCAATTACATCCCGCAAGATGCATGAGAACGAAGATCCTGTTGATTATATCCAGGAAATCCAAGAGAAGTGGCGCATGGAAACTAGAGAACAATGGAATAAAACACCAGCAATATTTTACCATATACTGGTACAAGAGCTCCCAGAAGGAGTTCAGAAACAACTAAAGAAAGTAGTGGGAATGGAAGCAAAACCATGGCCCGAAATACAACTGACTATAGTACATCATTGTAGGACATGGCAAGGAAAAATGAAACAAAAGGAAGAGGACAGGAAAACGGAAGAGGCTAAATTAGTACAGAAAAAGCTTACTAAATACACAATGGAAGGGGCACTAATAACTGCACCTACAACAATGACCCAAAGCCCCACACAAGTAGTGGCTGCACAAGATTCCTCCCAAATACCACCTTCACAGACTACAACACAACAGGTGCCGCCACTCCAACCATACACGCCCAACATGGGAGGAGGATACCCAATGCAAGGAGCTGGGTATTATAATTATAACAGGGGGAGAGGAGGAATTATGAGAGGGAGAGGGTACGGGTATAGTACCCAACCGCAGGTGGGAGGATTTAGAAATTCCTACCCCACAGGGCAACCAGTATACCAGGACAACACAGGGAGCTTTCCATGGCAGAATAGGGAACCACCGGTGTGTTGGAGCTCTGGACTATTGGGGCACATGTCACGCACGTGTAGAGTTAGACCAGGAACACCATCATGGAGTGATCAGGGACAACCACGGCCCGCACAGGTACAGCAGGGCATACCACAACAGCAAATGTTGCCACAAGGAAATGAACAACAACAACAATTAACACAACAACAGCCCCAAACACTGCCACAACAACAGGTAGCGATGACACAACAACCACAAATACCACAAACACAACTGGGTAGGGTGACGGTTTTGGGACACAACCCTTATACCGGAAATGGCCAGTCGTTGTACCCCCAATAGGACAGCCCACAGACCGACTGGTGTGTCCCATCCTGTCAGTAACACCTAATAGTGCGGAGGAACCACGCATAGAGGTAACGATAGGTGACAAAAAATTATCATTCCTTGTTGACACCGGGGCGACCCGGTCTTGCATAAGGGAAGGTAAATTTAAGATGTCAGTCGAGACCATGAACACCCAAGGATTCTCTGGGGCTAGAGGGTTGGTTCCCTTTACTGATAACATTCCCTTATCTATTGGAGATTACGATCTGTCAGTTCCACTTTTATATTATAGTGCCTCACCAGTAAATATACTGGGGAGAGATATAATGAACAGGTTGTATATGACGATCTCCTTTACTGAGGACGGCATAATTTGCTCTACTCCGGGGATTAACATGCTCACGGCACGACAGATTATGCAGGCATACTGTGGACAGACAGCGATTAGGGCGGAGCCAGTAGATGGTGAACTCTTCCAGTATGGAACGGATATGGCAATTGCATGGATGCCAGGGATAGAAGGGAAAATATGGAGAAGGCCAGCAGCCTACCTGTTCAGACCAGAAACACCTGTTAATGAACCAGAAGGGAAGGTGGTTTCAATGGATATTGAGAGCATTATTGCAACAGCTGATTATATTGCTGTACATGCCCAAGACAGAGAAGGAAGAGCATGGAGGGCAGTGATAGCATTAGCAGAAGGATGTAGGCTCACCCAGGTGTCAGATGAGGAGCTGTTTTCAGATGAAAAGGAGGAAGGTGAAATGGTGTTTATGATGAGTGTGGAAATATGGCTAAGAGTGGCCTACAAACAAGTAGCACAGAAAATTGCAATGGCACTTGAGGCACCTGCATGCACCCCTGTCCCTTTCTTTAAGGACGATATGTCAAAGGTACCCAAATCATTGTGGACTACTGGCCCCTATGACGTGGGCTGCATAAAAAGTATAGGGGGAGTAAAAATAAAATTAAAAAAAGGTGCAATACTCCCCAGAGCAAAACAGTACCCACTATCAAAAGAGGCAGATGAGGGCATATATGAAACCATAACAGCCCTCATAAATAACGGTATATTGGTCCCCTCAGAATCACCATGTAATACGGCTGTGTACCCAGTGCGCAAGGCTAAAGGGGGGTCTTGGCGCTTTATACAGGATCTCAGGCCCTTGAACAACATAGTAGAAGCGGAATATCCCGTAGCTGCAAACCCGGCCACAATCTTGTGTGGCATTCCAGCAGAAGCATCACGATTTACAGTAATCGACCTTAAAAATGCTTTTTTCTCAATACCATTACACCCAGACTCACAAGATCTGACGAGCTTCACTTACAGAAACGCTAAGTGAAAGCACACCAGATTCCCACAAGGGTATTGTGAATCACCTTCAATTTTCAATAGAGTGAATCAGATGGATTTGGGTAACATTGAAGTAGAAAGCACGGTGTTGCAGTATGTGGATGACATAATAATTTGCAGTAAAAACGAAAAAACATGCAGAGAGGACTCCTTAAAGATGTTGACAATATTGGCTGACAAAGGTTACAAGGTAGATATGGAAAAGATACAGTACTGTCAAGAACAGGTACTTTACATTGGTCAGCTTATATCCCAACATGGAAGAAAGATCGCACCACAAAGAGCACAAGCTATTTCGACCACTCCAATGCCACAAACTGTAAGGGAACCGCAGCAGTTCCTGGGGCTCTGCAACTACTGTAGAGCTTGGGTATTTGATTACAGTTCATACATAGGACCCCTGCTTGAGGCGTTACGGGAAGCTAATAAAGGGGAGAAAAAACTGGGGTGGACGATGGAAATTAAAGAAGCTTTTGATGAATTAAAAGATGCGATATCAACTGCTCCGGTACTGGCATCCCCAGACTATGAGCGGCAATTTTTTATATTTTCACATTGCGACTCAGCAGTAATGAAAGCAGTGTTGGCTCAAAAAACAAGCATGGGCTACAAACCCGTAGCATTTTACAGTGGCCACTTAGATCCTGTAATGTTAGGCCACTTCCCCTGCGAACAAGGTCTCGCCGCAGCTGCTTTTGCGGTGGAAAAAGCATCAGCAATCACCATGGGGTGCCCGACTACACTATTTGTGGAACATGCACTTTTTGCGATATTAAATAAACCTAAATCCACCCTAACCACGCAAAGAGCATCAGGTTATGAGATCATTCTATCCAGAGCCGAACTATCAATTGTTAGATGTAGCACGGTCAACCCTGCAAGGTTCCTAGCAGAAGTAATTGAAGAGGGAGATTATGCCCATGACTGTACACAAATAACTGAAATGTACTCATGTACTAGAAAAGTTGAGGAAAACGCACTAGAGGGGGGTGAGCTCTTATTTATTGATGGGTCATCAACTATCGATCAGAGAGATGGTGTGAGGAGAACTGGGGCTGCAGTGGTAAAAATGATGGAGGTACCGGTGTGTGTGGCAATGAAATGTGTACAATTACCACAGCATTACTCCGCTCAAGCAGCTGAACTGGTCGCACTGATCTTGGCGTTGAAGGAAAGCTTTGACAAACGGGTAACTATATATTCCGACAGCGCATATGTTACATCCACTGTCCACTCAGGGCTGTCGAAATGGAGAAGAAGAGGGTTTAGGAGAGCTGATGGCACTCCAGTGCAACATGCCCTCTTGTTGGCTGAACTAATTGAAGTAATTAATGACCCCCAAGAATTAGCTTTAGTGAAATGCACCGCACACACCAATGGTGAGGATCACGTCTCGAAGGGAAACGCAGCAGCGGACGCACATGCAAAGTATGCTGCATACTTTGGTGAGATATGGAACCCCCCAGAGTCACAGAGAGGGAGAGGGAGGGGAATGGCTAAGGAGATGTTGATAAGAGAAGGGTACACCCATCTCCCAGCCACACAGATTATGGAGTTACAAGCGGCTGCACCAATGGCCGAAAAAGAAATATGGGTAAAAAGAGGATGTACAATGTCCCCAACCGACGCACTGTGGCGCCAGGGTGGCACTGGAAAGGTTGTAATACCATTGGCACTTTTGAACACCACCCTGAACCAACTACATTATCCAGCCCACACAGGCAAGGAAGTAATTGCAGCACGAATTAGGGAAGACTGGTTCTGCCCCGAGTTAAATTCGCATGTGTCAAATTTTATCAGCAATTGTCTCACATGTCAACAGTTTACGGCCGGCAACACTCTAAAGGTGATAAGAGGTACTACACCCCGGCCAGAGGGACCTTTCCGGCATCTCCATATTGACTATGTTGATATGATCAATATATGTCAATGAAATAGGTATATGGTTGTAGTAGTATGCCCATTCTCTAGGTGGATTGAGGCAGGGCCCTGTTCACACCCAGATGCATTTAGAGCAGCTAAGTTCCTAGTGAGGGAGGTCTTTCCCAGGTGGGGAGTGTGCGAGGTGTTAAGGTCAGACAATGGCCCACATTTCGCAAACGAGATGTTTCAGCACATTACATCACTGCTGAACATTCAACATAAATTTGCATGTGCATACCACCCACAGGCCAAAGGTGTATGTGAACGCCTGAATGGCCTATTAAAGGAGGCAATTGCAAAGATACAGCAAACAACAAAGAGGAGTTGGTTATATTGCCTTCCATTAGCCTTATTTGAGCTAAGGAATAGGCCAGGGTCCGACCACCACCTCACTCCCCATTAGGTGGTTACCGGACGTCAAATGCGCCTTCCCCTAACGCCAACGTCAAGAGCATTTACCGACCACGAAAGCACTGCAAGTGTTCTGGGTGATGAAATGTATCAATATGTGTCTTCTTTGATTACTAGTGTAGCGTTTGTGTCTCAACAGCTCGAGCGCACACAGGGCGGGTCTAATAGAAGCCAACAAGAAGACACGGATAAAGAACTGGAAAAGGAAGGACTGTGTAAGATTGCTAAAGGTGACCACGTACTACTTCGCAACTTCAATAGGAAATGGAATAGCCCACGCTTTACTGGTCCCCATCTGGTAGAGGAGGTATCAACAAGAGCATTAAAGCTACAGGACAAGCGTGCCTGGAACCACCTACACGACGTAAAGATCTACAGACAACAGACCCGCCCCAGCGCCATCGACAGGTCCATTGAGAGAACAGCAACAACATCGACAACAAAAGAAGAAAGTTCTACCACAGCCAGCGGCCCAAGTATTCCCATACCTTGTCACTCCCCAGACTCCCCAGAGACAATAACTGAAGAAGAAAGGGGTGATCCCCATACAGCCCACCCCATGATCACACACTCAAGAGTAAAAGCCACGCCCACCAGTTGAACCCAAAAACCCCCTGCCCACCATCCACTGACCCCTGTCCCCATTACAGTAGTAAATGAACTGAAGGACATTGTCTTGCACAAATACACATGTAAACACGTGAATTCTCTTTTTTCTTTTCTCTCGCACATGCAGGAACCACGTATTATTGTATTGCTAAGAAAGTAGATAACTAACAAATTCACTGCCCAGGAGTAGATGGTACCCTCAGACGATAATTACCCAGAAGAATTGTCACACCAATTTGTATATGAAATAAAAAGGCCAACTTACCTGAAAAGGAAAAGGGTACGTGTCTACTACACAGCGTTCCTTTTGGCCATAGAATATTCGATGCCCCACCTCCACCCATACTTGCCTGCCCTAAGAGATAGATCGCTTAGAGTAGCGTGGGAACAGCTCTTCGCCTGGGCACTGAATGACTATTTGATAGGGAGAGCTTAAAAAACAACAACTAACATTTAATAACTAGCATATTGAGAATTTTCAGGCGGGCAACTGTAACGTCGCAAGAATACGCTGCCGGACTGCAGCAAGGTAAGAGCAAAATGCCGGTGAAATTAGCATATGTAATAAAAGTAATAGGGATTTTGGTAATCACCGGGTTCGTAGCTGCCTCTGTATGGCAGTACAGCTGTGCTATCAATATTGTTGCTGTACCCAAACCTAACACACCCCCATCCCCTGCTGCAACAGGTGTTACGTCAGGTGATATTAGTAAAATTGCGCACAAGCAAAATAGAGTTCAACGCAGCACATACTCAGATAATAAAGGTATTGACAATTATATACAAGATTCAGCACACGTCTCAAACAACATATGGTATCAACACATGACCCGCATTGGTAAGCAGACAACAGAAGACAGCTGCTACGTTTGCTCATTAATACCATACGCCATGAGCGCTTCTCGAACATTTGTTGCCACAGAAATAGACGAAAAAACAGCACGATGCATAATATACTTGGCACTGTTCCAAACGAAAGGAAGATTTCAAGGGACAGTGGTGCATATGACGTGGAAAACACGAGACTCATACCCATACGAAAACAACTTCCTCAAGACTTATTTGAGTTACCACAAGAGCAGTTTACATGCTGAAGCATTCAGATACATAACAAGTGGTCCTGCAAATAGAGAAACGAAGAAAGTAACACTGCAGTATTTATCATGTGATTGGTACGCCACTGAAGTAGGATGCTGGGAGAGGCCACTGGTGACGATAACGGGGAAAGTATACCTGGACAACAAATGGGAGATAGGAGTGGTTGGCAGCAACATGGTAACAAAAGAAACTATTTCAACTATCGATGCACACAATCACAGATGTTGGACGACTTGGATCAAATACGTGCCTATGCTCACATGGATAGAAACGGATGAAGACCCGATAACAATACTGCCGCTGACTGCGCCTAAAGTATGCTACCAACATAAAGGAGAGGTGGACGTAGGATACAACACCAATTGTGGAAGCGTGATGGAGTTACCTGAGGGGGGAGCAGGAACAGCAGTGATAATGGACCATTACTGGGCCTGTGGAGAAAAGGCATATCACACACTGCCCCCTCTGTGGAATGGTGTGTGCACGATGGTGCATGTCAATGTACCATCACTAGTGGTACCCCAGAAGCATGTGAATGTGGCGAACTTTCCCAAAATGGATGAAGGGGACAAGAGAAATAAGAGATCTGCACCACCTCAGGAGGAGCCAGGGAACAGGACCAGCGGCAATGATACTGTCCTAAATAGACGGAAAAGACAAGGAGAACCTCTGACAGGAAATTACCAATGTGGAAGGTCGGAAACGGCACTCACTTCAATCCCGCCAGAACACAGACTATTCAGCAGAGCAGCAATGTTCTTCTCCTCAATAATACATCCGGGACTATAGGCTTACGCAAACGCAAAATGGCTCCAGATAACTAGATGGGAACTTATGATGACCATCAATTCTACAGTAAACGGATTCAACGCGATAAAATAGGAGCTGCGAGCAATAAGGATGGTAGCACTGCAGAACAGATACGTATTGGATCTCCTCACTGCCATGGAAGGAGGAGTTTGTGCAAAGATAGGACAATCATGCTGCACATTCATTCCTGCCAACGATGCTGACAACGGTACACTGACAGAAGCAGTTTCACAATTGGCCCAGTTGCACTCCAAAATGGTGGATGAAAGTAAAGGTGTGAAAAAGGATGAGAGCTGGTTTTCGCTATTATGGTCATGGATGCCATCTTGGCTGTCAGATGGACTGAAAATTATAGTTGGTTGTATTATTTTGGCTGGAGCTACACTGATCATAATAAGATTTTGGAAAGCCCGGAAGGCACGCACCACGGACGAGTTGCTTGAAATGGTCGGTATGCACCCACTGATGCCAGCAGATGACGGCCAACACACACGCATAATAATACAAGAGAGAGAGAAATTGCGCAACCAGATCATCACCAACCACCTGGACCCACCATCGGTGAAGGTCGAGAACCCAAGAAACCCCAGGAGTTACATAGGGAAATGGGTATACTGTACTCCTGGAGGAACCTGTGAATATATGTATTGGTCGTTTGAAGATCATGTTAACCATTATGGACATTTAGGAGGAATAACTAAAGTGTGGAGAGTAAGAGGAGATAACGAAAAGGATATGTTTGTGGTCGACAAGTCGACCAGAGGGGGGACTGAAGTGGGAAAATGGAAAAACAGGCTCCCATCTTCCCCCTCTCGTGCCTGGCCTAAAGGTTCACGGCCCAAGCACCCGCCACGAGAAGAGTTTGCCCATCTACCAGACGACCAGATACCCTGGTACAGGAACATAAGGATGTGTCCATCTGCCTGCCCAGCAGCCCGCCCTGCCTATGCCGATGCCTGCGGCATGGATCAACTGGACTAAAACTATACGTCGTTAGAGATGCCATGACGACCTAGCCAACGGATAGCACACCTGTGCCAACATACACACTGGACACTCCCGCACCAATCTACACGAAGAATATACTCAGTGCTATGACGTAGGCGACAGACATACTCACAGACGTGCATCTTTATTATTTTTCACTTAGGCTCTCAAAATGCAGAAACGCAAGACGCACCATGAACTCATCTAAAGAGCTTGCTTACGCTTCTTCTAAAACCTAGGTGCCATAATGAGAATTATAACGAAGACACGATACTGGTCATAAGACAATATGAGACTATAACCTAAAGCGCCTATGCACCAAACGGATCCACCTATACACCAGGCCTAAGTAGGCCGCAAGCAAGAGCTCCCTGGACGTTAACAGAACAAGAGTCAGGTTGCTGATCCTGCAGAATGAGCTTGGCGAAAGCAGACAGCCAAGGTCATAATGTTGCAAACCCACATTCCAAAAGCAGACCATCAAGGGCACGATGTTGCAACCTCGCACGCCGTGCACCAACATCAAAGTCGCACCTGCAATTAAATCAGGCACACAGTGGAAAAACAATATTAATTGTGCAGAATTCTGCCTCAAACACGGTCCCACCTCACGTGACCAAGCCGAACCTGACGAGATGCCAAGCCCAGGAGGAAAGAGGCGTCTGGATCCCTCGTTACGAGACACAGGCAGATACACTTGAAAGGATCAATGGACATCTGCGACGGTGGGAGTATTCGGCCATCCAGCTCATGAATAAGTCTTCACATTGTCTGCATGTACCCATAGTGAAACATTGTTGCAACTTGCAGGTACACCGAGAGCTGGGAACAGCGATGGTCCCTGGCTGGGAAGTTCACGGGCGCACCAATCAGAACATGGGGTTCTTATCACTGACGCCAGTAACATTAACCAATCATTAGGAGTCTTCATGTAACAATTCTCATGTATCTAATTGTAGGGACAACCCAGATATATCACCTGACTAACCCTCGTCCACTCATATTATTCTCTATACGTATGCTATACTAACCCTACCACTCGAGCAACCAATTAAGAGTGGCGATAGGTTTTTTTGTTAACTTTCTAAAGTGACGCAAGTAGCGCGTCATACTACAGTAAAAAGGGCCTGCGAGCCCCACGATTGTGTGTGTGTCAGGTCAGACGCGCATGATCCTTGACCCATCCCTGCCGTTTGTGTTTAATAAACAGCAGAGTCACCTTGCTTCTTGTGTGTGTCTCATACTCTATCTCTTTTGGGATATACGGGAGGAGTTGGGGCCTCCCTGCCCGGAGGTCTGCGGACGGCCCGGCCGACCCCGGCAGAATTTCACCCCCGACAGACCACTGCACACACCCACACACAGGATGCACATAGACAAGGGCAAGTATCAATGGCTAGAGGGCCTCCAACGAAGGCAGCAGAAAAGGGGAGACTGCCTGCCGAACAATCAGTTCCAGAAAATAGTGGAAGTAACCAAGGAGAACCAAGTGAGAAACCAATGAAAGAGGGCATAGCAAAATCCCTCAAAAGAACAGAAGTAGCAGCACGGGAACTCAGAGAAAACACAAGTACTGATAGATCATTTGTTCCCATTTATAGTCAGAGCAAAGAAACTGTACAAGGAACTGAAAAATAGAACTACAGAGACTATAACGGCAAGCACGCCAGCTCGAACACTGCTAACAAGCACCAGACCTACGACACAGCCACAAGTTGGGGAGTTGGTGAGCCAATGGCAGCCAGAGAACCTCGATGAAAAATTACAAAAGGAAAGGAAGAGAAATGTAAAACCTTGTCCTACCACTACGATACAGCCAAGGCAGCCTGCTCTACCAAGACGCATAGAGTGGAAAAGCAGCACAGACGCTTTTAAGGATATAGTAATAGCAAAATATAGAAGAATGCTGAGAATCAAGAGAAGCCCATATGAAGGTAACAATTAACTTAACGATTACCTGGACAGCACAGCCCATCTCGGATATAACATATGGTACCAGCACATGAGGAAGTAGGACGAAGACAGTCGGAAGGAGAATGCTTTGTCTGTGCTCTTCTACCATACAGCATGGGAAAATCCAAGATCTTCGTGGCTGTAGAAATTGATGTACCCACAGCACACTGTATGTCACATGTAGCAATGTGCAACACCAGAGGACAATTTATGGGAAGAGACGCCTCTTTGATATGGGCCAATGAAAAGGATCACCCGGATGAAGATAGCTACGTCCAGGACATTAAAACAAGAAACAGGGCACACACCAGGAATCACGTGATCAGATACGAGAATCCTGACGTCAAAGGATCAGGAACACGATGGGTAATAAACCCAAAATTGAACGTTCAAGGAAAACCTGCAGAAGAGGCTAAAATCTGGAAGAACAGAGGCCATATGCAGATTTGGGGAACAGTGGTTTCCCCAAATTGATGGGAAGAAGGAGTAGTAATCTGCCGAGGTTGGATGGTCTTTGGAGCCTGCCGAGAAGCAATAGAGAATTTGCAGAGGTTATGCAAACCTCTATGGCCAAAACTGGTAAAGCTGCTAACATGGGTTGAAGACAGAGGAGGACCCCCGCAGATAGTACCACTGGAAAGCCCAAATCTATGCTTCCGAAGTAATGGTACGAGGAAGATGGGAGAGAATGTAAACTGCGGGCGAATCTTTGAAGCCCCAGGAATGACACAAGGAACAGCAGTCATCATGGACCATTACTGGGCATGGGGATCTAAGGCATACATAAGACTGCCGAAAAACTGGGGAGGCATATGCACACTGGTGAACGTCCACGTTCCCGTGCTAGTGACCCCTAAGAATGACCTGAATTTGGACAGTTTCCCGAAAGTAGATGCTCATCTAAGGAGAAGAAGATCTGTGGAATTGGTATCCAGAATGAAGAGTGAAAATAACTTTTCTGCCAAATCAGAAGAGGCATTCAATGCAATCCCATACAAACACAGGCTGTTCAGCCTCACCTCAACAGTGTTCACCACGATTCTCTTGCCACACATCCAAATTGGAGTGAATGCTAAATGGTTGCAAATAACCAGATGGGAGTTACTGCAAACCATCAATACCACTATCAAAGGATTTAATGCGATCAAAGAAGAACTGAGAGCAATCAGACTGATGACCCTCCAGAACAGATATATGCTTGACATGATCACGGCGATGGATGGAGGTGTTTGTGCAAAAATCGGAGAATCATGTTGCACATTAGTACCATCGCACAATGAAGAAAACGGAACCCTAACAGAGGCCATAAGTATGTTGACAAACTGAAAAACCAGATGATCGATGAAAGTGATGAAGTGGACGATGACAGCTGGTTTGGAGACCTATTCTCGTGGGTCCCACAATCAATGGCAGATATATTCAAGTTCCTGGGAGCTTTACTAGCAATGGTACTGCTCGGATTCTGTGTTATCAAGATAATCATTACACAGTGCCAGAAAACTGCAGAGAAAGCCATAGGGATGAAAATAATGGTTGATGTCAACCAAGGGTGGAAGCCCAGAGACCTGACTGATGAAGAAATAAGAGACTTTGTAAAGGCCAGCAAATTTGCGCCAGAAGGAACAAAGTTCACATATCCTAAGAAACGAAGAAGGTATGAAGGTAAATGGATCTACTGCAGCCCAAGTGGACAATGCCAGCTAATGACCTGGAACAAAGATGAGCATGTGAAAATAGCAGGGAGTTTGAAAGGGGTGATAAAAATATGGACCCCGAAGACTCACACATTCACACCATCATGTACAAACCCTGAAGACGATGAACACGACACCGAAGAATCAAAGGAAATAAATGCAAAAAGATCGCAGAAGTGGTCGATGAACCGACCAGAGGGGGGAGTGTAGAGGAGGTCCCAGACATGCCCAGTGAACATCAGAAGATCCGTACCAGTAGAAGCGCCCATAACCAGACAACCCTGGGCAGCACGGTACCCTATCAGACAGCGGTACCAGCCGCTGAGACGAAACGAAGAGTACCTACTGACGTTCCATGAAGAGACCCAAAGAGCCTTAATGGAAGGCCAGTGGAAATGACACAAGGGCCTGGACAGACTCGTGAGTGAACAAAAAGGGCTATCGGAGATAGCACGCCAGTGCGAGTAGCTATGAAAATAGATGTAATGGACACAGGGAAGAGACAATGTTAAAACGTAAGGAAACGTTGCTACGAGACAAGATGGAAGCAACCAACCAGTTAAACGCGTGTAAATAGGCTTGGAACGCAAGAAGCTAAAGAAAACGATACTGCTTGCAATGCTTAGTAGAAGAATAGAGCGGCAAGCGCCAACCATATATCTACCTCCACAAGGCACATTATAACAGTGCGACTCCATTTTGTAAAGCAGAAATGTACCCAGGCTGCCAGAGGCCTAACATGGCAAGTTTCATAACCCAGCCAGTGTCAAGAGAAGGAGCAGAATCGAAACTCAAAAAAGAGCGGCTCATAAATAGGAAATCGAGGTCATCCAGAGAAAGGGAGGAGAGCGTCAGCTAACAAGACTCAAAATTCAGAGCATACCAGCCTGCCCCATTAAGGTCAAGATAAGGGAGGCCCAGGCAGGTCGCGAGGCTAAAGAAGAACAAATACACGAAAAGCTGGAAACTGAAGCAGATTCATGGTGAACTAACACGTGATCAGCCAGGCGCAAAGAGGTACCACCGCCTGATGTCACCCAGAACCTGAGGATGCCATAACATTTCCTGATAAGAGGCTACAGTTTCGAGGCCATACCCAGCCAACTAATTGACACATGGCCCAAGATACTGATTGATGGAAGGGAGGCAGGGTGAAACGTGGGACACCAGGCACCTGGGTGTCCATTCTGCATGCTAATTAAAAGTGGAGATTTATGTCTAGGGGTGTAACCTGCCCAATCACAATGGACCAAGTTATCTAGGGTCCTATAGATCGTAGAACCAATGAGACGTCATACTTGTAGTGACGTCTAACATGTGTGATGTAGAGGGAGGGGTGTAGACGCCCACCCGATAAGAGTTATCCAATCCGCATGCTCCATTATCATATACAGATATAGAACCTATACTTAAGTTACCTTTCCTAACCAATTATATTGCATGACAAGTTTTTTTAGAATTAGACGTCAACGATGACGAGATTTGTGTATAAAAGTTGCTGTTCAACTGAAGTTCGAGGAAGTCGGTGCGAGACAGGTGGTCGCAACGATGCTGATTCCCAACTGCTTCCCTGTTTGATGTACTTGTCATTAAACGGACTTCCCTTTGCCAAATTACTGAGTCCTCCTTATTGAGTCGTGTTGGAGTAAGTGAATGCTGCACCCCCATCCCTCACATGGTGCAGCTATCTTGTCTTATAAGTACTAGAGGGTGAGCACTGACCTATGGGCCCGTTGGTGGACATCTCGCTCTCCTGTACACCGGTATGGGTGTGTCTTTGATCTGGAAGGACATGTAGCTTGAATCTGGAAGGACTTGTAGCTTGAACTTGGACTTTGTTGCAAGTAATGTCCATGTTGCCTTACGAATTAGCGAGACAACGGGCATCTCCTGCCTTGCGCTTGTCTTTCATGCATTGGTCACATGCTTTACCAGCAATTGTCATCCCATGACAGAAATGGTCTCTGTGGCACAGACGATCAGCTCCCATTTCAGAGGCGCAAACCATGCCCAAAATCAAGTGCACCAACTGCAAATGTGCCACAAGTTGCCACAGCCCAACTTGAAGACCTCGTTGGCCACCTATTGGAACTCTACTCTGCACATGCTGTGCAGGCTACATGAGCAAGGGAACACCATCACAGATGATTGCAACACTCACAGTCAAGCTCTTGATAGGGCATTTCTAACACTTGACGGTGGCACTGTGATCTCTTGGAGAGGGTGGACAGGCAGATGTTTAGCCATGGCCATGCACAAATGAGGCACTGGGGTGAGAATGTGCACATTTTTTGGTATGTTTTACAAGACATTTTTTTAATATTTGTTCATTCCCCACTCTCTTGTTGGTGTAAAATGTTAATTCGAGATATTCCCATGCAAACGTAATCATTTTTGGGGGGGTCATTGTGAGAGAGTACCTCTTTTGAGAAGTATTTTCCCAAGGCCTCCAGAAAACTTCGAATGTGCCCAAATTTCCTCAAATCCAACCTGCAGGCAAACTGCCACAAGCCCCTCCACTAATATCATTTTAACCACGCTCTTATTTTTTCTGTCGTAGTTTACAAAGTAAATAAAATTCTTGTGAAAATGTCACTTTATCCATAAAATGACTAAAATGAATAGTTCCTTGACCACTCAAATTCTCTAAATTCCCCTTTGCTACTGTTTCAACCTCCCCACATCTACCCTTAAACCAAGCATTCCCGGCATGCCCTCCTAATATCTTTTTAAGCATTTTTTTCCCATCCCCACTAAACTACCCACAAAAACGTTGTGCATCGGTGAAAAAAATTGCGTTTTTTCATTTTTGAAAAACCGCAGTTGCTGCAATACACCATAGGAGGTATACACATATATTGGTATGCGGCAACTGTCTGCTTAACTCATTTCCACCAAACTAGCAAACGGTACAGCTGCACCACTTTGTGACAATCCTGAAACAAATTTGACGCAAATCTGTCCAGCTTTTTAGGTTGAATGAATGAATGCACACTTTCCCTATGGGAAAACAAACGCAAAAACGAAAACCTCCCTCTTAATTCACACTTTAGTACTTTAAACATGTTGACGAATTTGGACCTTACTTTCCAATTATGTGGGTACGAGGGCCAAACAACAGCGTAGGAAAAACACATACTGACGAATCAAACGCGTCAAAAGGTATTAACAATAAACATTTCACAAAGTCAGTGGATTGTAGGTTTCACCAAGATTCTTCAATTCACGAGTGCGTGAAATAAAATATCTAATAAAACTCACACAGCGTGTCGAATTTCTGGAGTGTGTGCAACGTGCAGACTTTTTCACACCGAGGTTAATTTGCGATGTTATTTTCTGTGAGAGAGCTGACGCAGTTGGCAGCGATACTCTGGCAGCGCCACAAAAACCCGTCAATCGTTTGCATCTCTGCAGCTCTTCTAGGCGGAGGGTCCTGCTCTGTAGACAAAGCCGAGGTAAATCTGTTTCATTTTAATAGACTATTTTCCCTGGCACATCATGCCCACGCTCAACGTCCCTGAAGGATTCGCCACTGGGAGGCAGTGTGCAATAGAACTCTTTTGTGAAGGCTGGCTGGGTCTTTGTTTTGCCACCATGAGGCAGGTGTTGGAAACCGTACTGCTTGCTTTGCTCTTGCAGCTAAAAAAACAAGCTTTTTTTGCTGATTTCCACCAAAAGTAAACATGCAGGTCCACAGGTTACACAGCTGGGTTCCTCCCACCACCGCCCTTGCGCATCAGGCAGGTTTTTCTATAAGGTTGGTAAACATTTTGCAGCACTTCCTGTGCAACGGCGTGAGGGTCAGTGCTGGCTTTATTGGGAGAGTTTAGAGAAGCATTGCAAAACTGCATTTGCAAATGCAGTCAGAAATGGCGGATCAAGTAAACCCACATTGTTGACATGCATGCCCCTAACAAGTGTCCATGGAGAGGTGTACCTAATCAGACATGCGAGAGTTGTGGAGACATTCTCTGTTATGTTATGCTACTGAGGTTCACACCGCGCACCGCTGCCAATTTGCATGGCCTACTCTTGCAGATCGGAACAGAGGGAAATGGTTATTTCATAGGGAGAAGAAGGAAAATGCAAAAGTGCCGTCCTGTTGTGTTGAAGTCTATTGAGATATTGAATCTAGCAACAGCCTTGTTCTAAGGTTTAGGGAGTACTGATTGCCGCATTAGTATCTGAACCAGTGAGTGTGGGGCACAGGTGTGTGGGGTCTGATTAAAGCCAGGTCACAGGTGTGTGGGGTCTGATTAAAGCCAGGTCACAGACACAACCTTATGATGGAGAGCAAATATGCAATTGGCACAATTCCACATTACAGACTATTCACTTGTGGGGATGAGCTACCAGAAAGGACAGATGCTGTGGACATGGATGTCAACATGTACCAGTCCATTCAGAAGATTTTAGTCCAGTCCTGGTTTTTACTGTACTGCCTGACTAGCAGCCATGGCTCTCCCCTTTCTAAAGTCCCCGGATTCAAAGAAAAAATAAGGACTTATACTAAAATCTCCTAAATGGAATGGGACACATTGACATGTAAGTGTGAAGGTCAAGGCTTCAGTTAATGCTCCAATTTTAAGTGCATGCAGATAGAGTGATTGGTCCAGAATCACACATTTGTGTCAGATTTAGAAAACAAGATCAAGAGCAGGTCTTCAGGTGCCAGCATTAGCAATTTAGCCACAAGAACACATCTCCCTATTTTGACAAGACACACCTCTGTACCTATACTGTGTATGATCTGTAGCTGTTAATATAGACTTATGGACGAGGGAGGGGTCATTATTGCAAGATAATCCCCCGCCACCATAAATTGGGCAAGGGGCCTCATCCCAACATTAATGACCCCTACCGAAGTCTATAATTCTATTACCACATGGTGGTAGTAGCAATGACTGTTTTGGGGTTTTTGGTGATGAAGTAAAAACTTTTTTAGCTTTCTCTATAGTGTGTTAAATGGGATGTTGCTGTGAAAAAAAGTTCTTTCCAAAAAGGAAGTGTCTTGTTCAAAGAAACGTTGCCTGAATATTGTGGTTTCCCTGTTTTTTAAAGTCAGAATGTTCAGAACGCAGCCGATACCCGTAGTTATTGACTGCACTCTGAACATTCTGATTGTCTAAGAAGAGGTCAATAACGGCCTCCATGTGCGATAGTATTTAATACGCCTTATTCTGAGTTTGGTGGTTTAGCCAGAGGAAATACTGCCAAACCCAGATGCCATTAATGCCACTTGTTCTGGCAAATTTACTGGGAGATTACAAGTGGTCGTATAGTGAAGTTAGCCCCATTTTTGGTGTCCATACGACTCCATGAGGATTTGACAGATTTTCCACAGGATTTATGCTGGACGTAACTTCTACACTTTGGCCCCAATTAATAGAAAAGGGCGCATAGAAACGGTAAAGCCTGCATGCTGTGAACGACACTGCGTGGCCCGTCACACATCTGAAAATCTGTGTGCTACATGTATTCATGGATTTGCTCATGCAAAGTAACCCTATGCACAAGTCGCGGCCAGTACGCCCACAACACGCCCACACGCAGATCCATTCCCGCCATGGAAACAGACCTTTGCACACTCCTCATGCGCAATGCAATGCACCACGGAAAATCTGCCTGCGAACCCCCGCGACCATACCATCCCCCCGGCAGAGGTGCATGGTGTCCCCAGCAACTCTTCACAGCACCCCCCCATACATGCATACCATGTATCATAGAAATAACTTCCCGGTACACATGATATGATATGATATGATATGATATGATATGATATGCATTTATAACGCGCCTGGACACCGGTCTTTCTATGCGCGACAAGACAAGGAGGGGGAAACAAAGGGAGGACAAAACTACAATCTTACAAGGCCTTGTGTCATTCAGATTGCGCAAGTTTGCGGAAGAGGACAAATGCCATAGGAGAGAGGCGAAGGGAGAAGTGCAGGTAACTCAATAAGTGCAGCCAGCAGGTGGCTCATAAGTGCAGAGAGAACGGGCTGCAGGGTTGCAGGTAAAGACCCTTAAGGGCTGGGGGAGCCTGGAGGCAGTGATTGGGCAACTGGAGATGCAGGTGCCCAAGTTCAGAGGGTATCCAGGTGACCAGTGCGCAGAGCAGTCGGGTACATCAGCAGGGGAGAGGAAAAGAGAAAGCGGCAGCAAAAAGGAAGGTCTTGTGTTGCTTCAGGAACCAGAGGTGTTCTGCTCAAGTTTGAGAGAGGCAGGGAGGCTGTTCAAGAGGGAGGCCCCATCCGAGGAGAGAGATCTGCCCCCAACTCCCTGCTTGGACCTCAGAAAGTTGGAGGTGGATGAGCGGAGAGCTCGAGAAGGAAGATGTTTTGGAAGAGAAAGTTGGAGGTAGAGTAGTCCCAGTCCCCAGAAAGCCTTGTGGATGATGCAGAGGTTCTTGAACTTGATCCATGCAGCCACAGGGATCCATTGAAGAGATTTCAGAGCTGGAGAGATACGATCCCTTGACTTGAGGCCAAGGACAAATCTCTCAGTCCTGTTCTGGATAAGTTGTAAAGGTCGAAGAGTAGAGGCAGGCAGATTTAGAAAGAGGCTGTTGCAGTAGTCCATCCTAGAGAGGACCAGAGCTCTGGAGACAGGGAACTACTGGGGGGAAACAAGAAAAGGAGGAATACCTCTGAGGAGGTGCAGCTGATACTTTGAGTTCTTAGAGATGTCAGAGATGTGAGGAGAGAAAAGGAAAGGGCAGAGTCGAAAATGACATCAAGGTTCTTAGCTTCACAGGAAGGAGCAGGAAGAGGGCCCTGAATGGGTGGCCAGAAAGAGAAAGGAAAGGAGGGAGCAGTTGTCCCAATGAGGAGGATCTCAGTCGTACTGGCAGTAAGTCAGAGTTCATTGGTGGCACACCATTCCTGAATTGCGACCAGACAGTCTGGTATGACAGAAGAGCTGGGTGTCAATCACATAACACTGAAAACTGGAGCAGAAAGTAGCGATGCGGTGGGCAAGAGGTACCAGGTAGTTGTTGAAAAGACATGGAGAGAGGTTAGACCCCTCGGAACAGGCCGAAACATGTTTGGGGATGCTTGTGGTCTCGTGCAGAAGGGATGTGACCTAGCAGTTCGGGCTGGACTGCACCTTTTGGGGTGGGACCAAGCCTGATTTGCATATGGTCTTTCCCCTTCTGTGATGGCTTGGCAGGCAAAGAACGATGGTCTGGAGGGTTGCCAAGAGCAATGCCAGTGGTTAGGATTCATTCTAAACCTTCCAGCCATCACCTCTTTGTTTTTGATTTGTCACCCCGAATGGGACAGGTATGCCCAGTCGTGGGTCCCGTGCCTGCTGGGACTACAGACCCAAGCTACTCCTCACTGATGAGGCCCAACAAGGCCGGACATGTTTGGGGATGCTTGTGGTCTCGTGCAGAAGGGATGTGACCTAGCATTTCGGGCTGGACTGCCCCTTTTGGGGTGGGACCAAGCCTGATTTGCACATGGTCTTTCCCCCTCTGAAATGGCTTCGCAGGCGAAGAACGATGGTCTGGAGGATTGCCCTGAGCAATGCCAGTGGTTAAGATTCATTCTAAACCTTCCAGCCATCACCTCTTTGTTTTTGCTTTGTCACCCCGAGTGGGACAGGTATGCCCAGACGTGGGTCCCGTGCCTGCTGGGACTACAGACCCAAGCTACTCCTCACTGATGAGGCCCAACAAGGCCGGAACATGTGTGGGGATGCTTGTGGTCTTGTGCAGAAGGGATGTGACCTAGCATTTCGGGCTGGACTGCCCCTTTTGGGATGGGACCAAGCCTCATTTGCATATGGTCTTTCCCCTTCTGTAATGGCTTGGCAGGCAAAGAACAATGGTCTGGAGGGTTGCCCATAGCAATGCCAGTGGTTAAGATTCATTCTAAACCTTCCAGCCATCACCTCTTTGTTTTTGCTTTGTCACCCCAAGTGGGACGGGAATGCCCAGACGTGGGTCCTGTGCCTGCTGGGCCTAGAGACCCAAGCTACTCCTCACTGATGAGGCCCAACAAGGCCGGAACATGTTTGGGGATGCTTGTGGTCTCGTGCAGAAGGGATGTGACCTAGCATTTCGGGCTGGACTGCCCCTTTTGGGATGGGACCAAGCCTGATTTGCATATGGTCTTTCGCCTTCTGTAATGGCTTGGCAGGCGAAGAACGATGGTCTGGACTTGTGGTCTCATGCAGAAGAGATGTGACATAGCAGTTCGGGATGGACTGTCCCCTTTGGTGTGGGACCAAGCCTGATTTGCATATGGTCTTTCCCCTGCTGTAATGGCTTGGCAGGTGAAGAACGGTGGTCTGGAGGGTTGCCAGAGCAATGTCAGTGGTTAAGATTCATTCTAAACCTTCCAGCCATCACCTCTTTGTTTTTGCTTTGTCACCCCGAGTGGGACGAGTATGCCCAGATGTGGGTCCCGTGCCTGCTGGTCCTAGAGACCCAAGCTACTCCTCACTGATTAGGCCCAACAATGCCGAAACATGTATGGGGATGCTTGTGGTCTCGTGCAGAAGGGATGTGACCTAGCAGTTCAGGCTGGACTGCCCCTTTTGGGGTGGGACCAAGCCTGATTTGCATATGGTCTTTCCCCTTCTGTAATGGCTTGGCAGGCGAAGAACGATGGTCTGGAGGGTTGCCCAGAGCAATGCCAGTGGTTAAGATCCATTGTAAACCTTCCAGCCATCACCTCTTTGTTTTTGCTTTGTCACCCCGAGTGTGATGGGTATGCCCAGACGTGGGTTCCGTGCATGCTGGGCCTAGAGACCGAAGCTCCTCCTCACTGATGAGGCCCAACAAGGCCGAAACATGTTTGGGGATGCTTGTGGTCTCGTTCAGAAGAGATGTGACCTAGCAGTTCGGGCTGGACTGCCCCTTTTGGGGTGGGACCAAGCCTTATTTGCATATGGTCTTTCCACTTCTGTAATGGCTTGGCAGGCGAAGAACGATGGTCTGGAGCAGGGGTCTCCAACCTTTATGTTAGCTAGAGCTACTTATAGTGGATGCCAACAGTGGGGAGCTACTAGCGGACGATATCGGGGTGGGGATATTTATAAGCCTCGGAATTTTTACCAATATTTTTTTGGCTCGATTATTTCCCCTCTATAAACAGATGGAATAACCTACGCCTTCACGAATATATTAAGAACTTCAAAAACCTCTTTGTTGCATTATTATTTATTAGTAGCTGTGTCAAAAAGACAGATATTTGTTGGACTACCATACAAATATCCTGTAATTTTTGTGCCCCTTCCTTTGCGTTTTATGCAGGCTTTCTACATGCTAGGCACACTATTATTTTCCAAATAAAAAAAAGTAATTTCCAAATTGAAAAATGTTGTTTGCCTTCAAAAGTTTTCTTTGAAATGTATTTTTTGTCAGACTCCACACATACTCTGTTATTTGCCGGTAAGATAGCTCAGCGGGTTGAGCGCTCGCTGCTGCTATCTGAGCGTGATCTGCAGGTCGCCGGTTAAAATCCCGGCAAGGCCAACTCAGCCTTTCATCCTTCTGAGGTTGATACAGGTACCAATTTCAGTTGGGTGATATTGCATGTAAATATGTGCTCTGTAAAGCGCTTTGGATTAAGGCGCTATATAAATAACACATCATTATTATTTGTGTGCCCTTCTGTGTTTTAGCACAAGTTATATTTATAAAGATGTTAAATGCTTGTCAAACTGGTTAATCACAAATGCTTCTGTTATGCTGACAGCAGTTTTTAGGAAATTAAACTGTGGGTTCATGGGTGCCAACTTTTGATTTTCACAGCGGCAGAAATATCCTCACCTCAGCCCTGAATATAAGCAAGCAACCAGCCCACCCATACCCTGGCCAAACACATTGTATAGCACTTTGTTTATAATGCATTGCAAAAAGTCATACGATTAACAACCTGTAGTTTTGAATATATAACATCTCAGCTAACTTAATGTCTGTCAACCTGCTGAACTACCCTGGTAGGCTTCTACTGTACAGCGTGTCTATGGATTGCTTAATGTACTAAAAGTGGGTGTACTTGTGTCATGGAAGTGATTTAAAGTGGAAATGTACGGTGTGGAATTTGGAAAGAAATTGCATCATTTTTTAAAATATTATTTTGAACATTTCCAGGCGAGCAGCAGTGCTACTGTGATATTTTCATTGCGTGGTCACAATGATCCTGATCCTGCCCCAGCCCCTCCAACATCTCTGGCAAACAAGAGCAGCTTGCTTAAGAAAGACTGTCGTGGGGGCGCACAAGGCCAAATGTGGTACTACAGGCGGCCTGCAGAAGCATAACGTGATACTGACATTTGTCAGTGGGTTTACAAGCAGATCCAAGTGGCACAGTAGCCAAGCTCTCTACCTGCAATTGGGCCAACTAGGGTTCTGATCCTGAACACGGAACATGGCTGCAAAAATCACCATTAAATAATATAACTTAGGATAAATGTTTATTTTTCGGTATCTTCAGACTGAAAAGGCTCAGGCGAGCTACTAGTCGCCCGCGATCGACTGTTTGGCGACCTCTGGTCTGGAGGGTTGCCCAGAGCAATGCCAGTGGTTAAAATTAATTCTAAACCTTCCAGCCATCACCTCTTTGTTTTTGCTTTATCACCCCGAGTGGGACGGGTATGCCCAGACGTGGGTCCCGTGCCTGCTGGGCCTAGACACCCAAGCTACTCCTCACTGATGAGGCCCAACAAGGCCGAAACATGTTTGGGGATGCTTGTGGTCACGTGCAGAAGGAATGTGACCTAGAAGTTCGAGCTGGACTGCCCCTTTTGGAGTGGGACCAAGCATGATTTGCATATGGTGTTTCCCCTTCTGTAATGGCTTGGCAGGCGAAGATCGATGGTCTGGAGGGTTGCCCAGAGCAATGCCAGTGGTTAAGATTCATTCTAAACCTTCCACCCATCACCTCTTTGTTTTTGCTTTGTCACCCCGAGTGTGACGGGTATGCCCAGACGTGGGTCCCGTGCCTGCTGGGCCTAGCGACCCAAGCTACTCCTCACTGATGAGCCCAACAAGGCCAAAACATGTTTGGGGATGCTTGTGGTCTCGTGCAGAAGGGATGTGACCTAGCAGTTCGGGCTGGACTGCCCCTTTTGGGGTGGGACCAAGCCTGATTTGCATATGGTCTTTCCCCTTCTGTAATGGCTTGGCAGGCAAAGAACAATGGGCTGGACTTGTGGTCTCATGCAGAAGGGATGTGACCTAGCAGTTCGGGCTGGACTGCCCCCTTTGGTGTACGACCAAGCCTGATTTGCATATGGTGTTTCCCCTGCTGTAATGGCTTGGCAGGTGAAGAACGATGGTCTGGAGGGTTGCCCAGAGCAATGCCAGTGGTTAAAATTCATTCTAAACCTTCCTGCCATCACCTCTTTGTTTTTGCTTTGTCACCCCGAGTGGGACGGGTATGCCCAGACGTGGGTCCCGTGCCTGCTGGGCCTACAGACCCAAGCTACTCCACACTGATGAGGCCCAACAATGCCGAAACATGTTTGGGGATGCTTGTGGTCTCGTGCAGAAGGGATGTGACCTAGCAGTTCAGGCTGGATGGCCCCTTTTGGGGTGGGACCAAGTCTGATTTGCATATGGTCTTTCCCCTTCTGTAATGGCTTGGCAGGCGAAGAACGATGGTCTGGAGGGTTGCCCAGAGCAATGCCAATGGTTAAGATTCATTCTAAACCTACCAGCCATCACCTCTTTGTTTTTGCTTTGTCACCCCGAGTGTGACGGGTATGCCCAGACGTGGGCGCCGTGCCTGCTGGGCCTAGAGGGCCAAGCTACTCTTCACTGATGAGGCCCAACAAAGCCGAGAACATGTTTGGGGATGCTTGTGGTCTCGTGCAGAAGGGATGTAACCTAGCAGTTCGGGCTGGACTGCCCCTTTTGGGGTCGGACCAAGCCTGATTTGCATATGGTCTTTCCATTTCTGTAATGGCTTGGCAGGCGAAGAACGATGGTCTGGAGAGTTGCCCAGAGCAATGCCAGTGGTTAAAATTAATTCTAAACCTTCCAGCCATCACCTCTTATTTTTTGCTTTGTCACCGCGAGTGGGACGTGTATGCCCAGACATGGGTCCCGTGCCTACTGGGCCAAGAGGCCCAAGCTACTCCTCACTGATGAGGCCCAACAAGGCCGAAACATGTTTGGGGATGCTTGTGGTCTCGTGCAGAAGGGATGTGACCTAGCAGTTCGGGCTGGACTGCCTCTTTTGGGGTGGGACCAAGCCTGATTTGCATATGGTCTTTCCCCTTCTGTAATGGGTTGGCAGGCGAAAAATGATGGTCTGGAGGGTTGCCCAGAGCAATGCCAGTGGTTAAGATTCATTCTAAACCTTCCAGCCATCACCTCTTTGTTTTTGCTTTGTCACCCCGAGTGTGACGGGTATGCCCAGACGTGGGTCCCGTGCCTGCTGGGCCTAGAGACCCAAGCTACTCCTCACTGATGAGGCCCAACAATGCCGAAACATGTTTGTGGATGCTTGTGGTCTCGTGCATAAGGGATGTGACCTAGCAGTTCGGGCTGGACTGCCCCTTTTGGAGTGGGACCAAACCTGATTTGCATATGGTCTTTCCCCTTCTGTAATGGCTTGGCAGGCGAAGAACGATGGTCTGGAGGGTTGCCCAGAGCAATGCCAGTGGTTAAAATTAATTCTAATCCTTCCAGCCATCACCTCTTTGTTTTTGCTTTTTCACCCCGAGTGGGACAGGTATGCCCAGACGTGGGTCCCGTGCCTGCTTGGCTTAGAGATCCAAGCTACTCCTCACTGATGAGGCCCAACAATGCCGAAACATGTTTGGGGATGCCTGTGGTCTCGTGCAGAAGGGATATGACCTAGCAGTTTGGGCTGGACTGCCTCTTTTGGGGTGGGACCAAGCCTGATTTGCATATGGTCTTTCCCCTTCTGTAATGGGTTGGCAGGCGAAAAACAATGGTCTGGAGGGTTGCCCAGAGCAATGCCAGTGGTTAAGAATTATTCTCAACCTTCCAGCCATCACCTCTTTGTTTTTGCTTTTTCACCCCGAGTGGCACGGTATGCGCAGACGTGGGTCACGTGCCTGCTGGGCCTAGAGTCCCAAGCTACTCCTCACTGATGAGTCCCACCAAGGCCAAAACATATTTGGGGATGCTTGTGGTCTCGTGCAGAAGGGATGTGACCTAGCAGTTTGGGCTGGATTGCCCCTTTTGGGGTGGGACCAAGCCTGATTTGCATATGGTCTTTCTTCTTCTGTAATGGCTTGGCAGGCGAAGAACGATGGTCTGGAGGGTTGCCCAGAGCAATGCCAGTGGTTAAGATTCAGTCTAAACCTTCCAGCCATCACCTCTTTGTTTTTGCTTTGTCACCCCAAGTGGGACGGGTATGCCCAGACATGGGTCCCGTGCCTGCTGGGCCTAGACACCCAAGCTACTCCTCACTGATGAGGCCCAACAAGGCCGAAACATGTTTGGGGATGCTTGTGGTCTCGTGCAGAAGGAATGTGACCTAGCACTTCGGGCTGGACTGCCCCTTTTGGGGTGGGACCAAGCCTGATTTGCATATGGTCTTTCCCCTTCTGTAATGGGTTGGCAGGTGAAAAACAATGGTCTGGAGGGTTGCCCAGAGCAATGCGTGTGGTTAAGATTCATTCTAAACCTTCCAGCCATCACCTCTTTGTTTTTGCTTTGTCACCCCGAGTGGGACGGGTATGCCCAGACGTGGGTCACGTGCCTGCTGGGCCTAGAGACCCAAGCTATTCCTCACTGATGAGGCCCAACAAGGCCGAAACATGTTTGGGGATGCTTGTGGTCTCGTGCAGAAGGGATGTGACCTAGCAGTTTGGGCTGGACTGCCCCTTTTGGGTGGGACCAAGCCTGATTTGCATATGGTCTTTCCCCTTCTGAAATGGCTTGGCAGGCGAAGAACGATGGTCTGGAGGGTTGCCCAGAGCAATGCCAGTAGTTAAGATTCATTCTAAACTTTCCAGCCATCACCTCTTTGTTTTTGCTTTGTCACCCCGAGTGTGACGGGTATGCCCAGACGTGGGTCCCGTGCCTGCTGGGCCTAGACACCCAAGCTACTCCTCACTGATGAGGCCCAACAAGGCCGAAACATGTTTGGAGATGCTTGTGGTCACGTGCAGAAGGTATGTGACCTAGCCATTCGAGCTGGACTGCCCCTTTTGGAGTGGGACCAAGCCTGATTTGCATATGGTGTTTCCCCTTCTGTAATGGCTTGGCAGGCAAATGTTGATGGTCTGGAGGGTTGCTGTCATGATGCCTACCTCCAAGGAGCCAGGTCCGACCCAGCAACCCCAGAGGGAGGCATCATTGCCCCCAGGGGAGTGCCAGCGGGCCCAATCTGGGGCCCTTTGGACGCAGTCCTGGCACCTTAGGCGTCAGGCTCATGTTGGACCCCTGTCCTGGCGCCTTAGGCGCCAGGCTCATAAAGCTAGACATGTGTTCAAGTGTTTTAATGTGCACTTACCTGATGCAAACCATGCTGCTACCTCCAGGCCCTCTTGAGGCCTGAATGGAACTACTTTACCTGTGGGACTACTTTCCACCCGGGTCTGGACGGGGAAGGATACATACCTGATCGGTGGAAGGATACACACTGGGAACTTCTTCCAAAGCTATTTAAACCACACCCAATCAGCAACTCACGCTTCACGTTGTTCTGCTCCTCGCAGCTGGACGCTCACCGTGTCGGCTCCTGCATCTGGACCTTAGCCACGCCTGTCAGTATCCTGGGTCACCTGCAAAGGGAGACAAAAGACCTTACCTGCTAAATCAGAACCACGGAGACATCACACCGACGATCCTGAAAAGGAAGACATCATTTTAAAAGCATTTCGCTACGATCGCTGCAGCGCTGCATTTCACTCAGCTATCCTGGACGCCACCATCTTCAGCAGCGATCATCCGGATCCACAGCCACTTCCCAGAGCCTAGAGAGAAAAAGACAAGAACAAGGTGAGAGAAGGAAAGGAATAGGAAAAGCTCAGTTTCCTTCTAAGACTTACCTGTTGGGTCATTCCCATTTCATTTCGGGTCTTGCCGCTTCCAGGCATTTTCTGGACCCCGGCCCCAATGAGGAAAAAAGACAAAGACATTGAATGAGCGAATGCAAAGACATTACCCGAGCGCTCATCCAGAACTTACCTGTCATTTACTGGAACTGCACGTTTCACTTCGGGTCAGCGCCATATCTCCGGCATTCCGGACCCCCGCCCCTAAGGGGAAAAAGACAATGATCATTATTATTAAGCTTGGACTTTTGAACTTGCAACAGAACTTTTACAGAGCCTTACCTGAATAGTCAAGCTTACCTGAACTCCCATCAATCCTCAATCCAGTGAAGTAACTGGGTTTCAACGCGCCCCTGCATCAGAAGCAGGATGGAGAGCTCATCCTTCCTGACCCTAAGGTGAGACTTCACGGGGAATCGTGGAAGGGTATCGTGGAGGGTTGGAAGAGAGTGGGAGGCTTGAGCATAACTCAGTCAGTAGGTAATACTCCCTTTTCACGCACAGGGGAATATTCCTGCGAGCCAGAGAATCCAGAGTAGAGGGGCCCTTCCTGTCCATCTACAGAGTCCTGCGCTTCACCATTGAAGAAGCATCAGCACTTGAAGCCAGACCTGTGCCTCCGTGGGAATCAGGTGAGCGTTACAGAACCCGAAGCCTACCCACAATTTCCCACCCGGGCGCTATGGAGACTTCCGAGACTGACCAGCTGGTCCAGCTTTTGGGGGAATTACGGGCAGAGGTGCACCCAGCCCGCCATGAGACTAACGCTCTCAAAAGAGAACTGATCCTATCCAAGGAAAGAACAGATGAAATAGCCAAAAGGTTATTACAGGCCCAGGCAGGGCACACTCCTTCACCTAATTCCGGAGACATTTCCACATCAATGGGTTTGAATAACCCGGTACAAATCAATCTACCTGGACACATGCCTTTGGCCCCGCCTGAACGTTTTGCGGGGGATCCCAAGAAATATGCCGTCTTTATGAACCAATGTCATTTACACTTTCTATGCAGACCCGGAGCCTTCCCTAACGACCAGACCAAGGTAGCCTTTATACTTTCTTACCTCAGTGGCAGTGCTGCCGATTGGTCTATTCCATTGGTGAATCAGGATGATCCCATTCTCCAGAATTTTCAGGGCTTCCAGGCCAGCATGGAAAGATTGTTCGCTCGACACTCTCAAGGACAGGCCCTTGATAACGAACTGCTATCCTTACGACAAGGTAATCAGGATCTTCTGCCCTACATTGCCACCTTTAACAGACTGGTTGTGGAAACTGGATGGCCAGAAAACAAAAGGATCACATTGTTTCATCGAGGCCTGCGCGGAGAGCTTAAGGATGTTCTAGCTCAGATAGTAAACCCACCCCAGGTCTACGCAGACTACATAGACTTGGTGGTTCAACTTGATCACAGACTTCAAAACAGAAAAGCAGATCGGTTCAAGTATGAAACCTGAGTACCGATCAAAACCCACGCTAACTCCAAGAGTACCGACGTATCCGAACCTATGCAAATCGGTGATGTTAAAGGACCATTAACGCAGAAAGAATGAGAGAGAAGGCGGCAAATGCAACTTTGTCTGTATTGCGGAACTTCCGGTCACTTTCTTCGAAATTGTCCAGTTAAACCACCTAAGAAGGTGGTTGGAGCTACTGATAACGAATTATTGACACCTGATTCGGGAAACGACCTAGCCCGACAAGCGTAGGGGTCCGCTTGCCGTGCTTGAAAACTAACTCTTTGACCTCGCATTTTGTCATGCCAATGGTACTCCTGGACCCAAAACAGCCTCAGCAGTTGCATGCTATAAAAGCATACATCGACAGTGGAGCTATTGGAAATTACATAGACCGTGAATTGGCTTCCAAGATTAAGCTTCCTCTCCACCCAAAAGTAACCCAAGATGTCATTACTACAGTAGATGGAACCGAAATAGCCTCAGGGCCTGTAACGCATTCCACGGTTGAAGTGACACTGGTGGGTCAGGATGGACATTGGGAAGCAATCGTGTTTGATGTGATCAAGGCCCCACAATTTCAAGTAATTCTTGGAATTCCTTGGTTAGAAACACATAATCCCAGAATTGACTGGCGAGCAAAGAAGATAAGTTTTCCTGATTGTGAACCAACTTGTTATCCAAGAAATCCAGCTATGGGTCTAGCCTCAGCAACTTCCACCCCTGTACAGCTACCGTCAGAATACCAAGAATTCCAAGACGTTTTTCAGAAAGAACAGGCTAACACGTTACCTCCCCATCGGTCTTATGATTGCCAAATCGATCTGGTACCCAATGCTCAACTACCTTGTAGTAGGATTTATGCTCTTACGGAACCTGAGAACCTGCATTTGCGTCAGTATTTAGATCAGTACCTAGCCAATGGTTTTATTCGCCCGTCCAAGTCTCCTGTCTCCTCAGCTCTGTTCTTCGTGCCGAAAAAAGAGGGCGACCTTAGAACATGTATAGACTATCGCGCCCTAAATCAAATAACGATTAAGAATCGTTATCCTCTGCCCCTGATCCCTGAGCTTATCGACCAGGTAAAAGACGCTTGTGTGTACACCAAGTTAGATCTCCGAGGAGCTTATCACCTGGTGCGTATAAAAGAAGGTGACGAATGGAAGACTGCATTCCTCACCAAATTTGGGCTTTTCGAATATCAGGTGATGCCCTTTGGGTTGTGCAATGCACCTGCCGCCTTTCAGTACTTTATGAATGATGTTCTTCGGGAACTTATCGATGTCTGTGTCATTGTTTATATTGATGACATCCTGGTGTACTCTTCTTCAGAATCTGATCACAGAAAACATGTTAGGGCAGTTCTTGAGAAATTGCGCCAGCACAGACTATTTGCAAAGCTCGAAAAATGCGTTTTTCATACCACAGAAGTTGAGTTTCTCGGATTCATCCTAACACCTCAAGGAGTCCGAATGGACTCGCGAAAGGTGGACGCCATCCTCAAATGGCCATCTCCTAGCTCGGTGAAGGGAGTTCAGAGCATGCTCGGCTTCGCCAATTTCTATCGAAGATTCATCCCGGAATTTTCCCGAACAGTCCAACCCATCACAGCTCTCCTAAAGAAAAACAAATGCTTTGAATGGACTCTTGAGGCTGAACAAGCCTTTCAGGACCTGAAAACCAAATTCACCACTGCACCTGTATTGAAGCACCCACACCCAGACCTCCCTTACATTGTGGAAACCGACGCATCCAGTTCGGCCATGGGAGCTGTCCTGTCGCAAAGAGACCCAGAAACTAACCAACTACACCCTGTGGCCTTTTGGTCTAGGAATTTTTCTCCTCCTGAAATCAACTTCGCAATTACCGACAAAGAGCTACTGGCTATTAAATCTGCTTTCAAGGCTTGGCGTCACTACCTTCTCGGGGCAAGACACACCATCACCGTAATTACGGACCACAGAAACTTACAGTATTTAAAGACGGCCAAAGCTCAATCTTCACGACAACTCCGATGGGCTCTATTCTTTGCGGAATTTGATTTTGTAATTACCTATCGCCCTGGCTGCAAGAATGGAAAAGCGGACGCCTTATCCCGGATTGGCATGGAAGAACCTAATTCGAGCTTAGAACCTGTGCCCATCATACCTGAGCAAAGAATCTTAGGCTTAACTTCATTGCAAACTATTGAGGACATCCAAACGCAAGTAAAACAACTTCTAGACTCTTCAACCTTACTGGAATGGAGTCAAAAGGGTCCTCATTACACCGTTAAGGATGACTTACCCTACTTCCAGGAGCGGTTGTTTCTGCCAAGTAAAGAATTGCAAGAACTTGTTATTGCCCATCATCATGAATCTTTAATGGAAGGACACCCTGGTATCGCTAAAACGGAGGAAAAAATCAAACGCCACTTCTGGTGGCCTTCTTGGAGAAAAGACATAAAATCTTTTGTTCTGTCTTGCGGAATTTGCGCCCAAAACAAGGCTCAAAAGAAAAGGCCAGCTGGCCTACTTCAACCCTTGGATATTCCACCTGCACCATGGCGCACCCTGTCAATGGACTTTATAAGCGACCTGCCTCCTTGTGCTGGTTACAACACAATCCTTGTGGACCTATTCTCCAAAATGGCCCACTTCATCCCTTTAAAGGGTTTGCCTTCAGCTTCCACCTTGGCCAAGGAATTCCTGGAGAATATAGTTCGCATACATGGTTTCCCTTCCATATTAGTCTCGGATCGTGGAAGTCAATTTATCTCCCATTTTTGGAAGAAGTGTTGCCAACTAGCACAGATAGATGTGCGGTTATCCACCAGCCACCACCCCCAGACCGACGGACAAACCGAGAGAACCAATCAGACTCTCGAGCAATATCTTCGGTGCATGTTACACCAATCCGAGTTAAATTGGAAAGACATCCTTTGGATCGCAGAATATGCATACAACAATTCGGTGCATTCTGGAACCGGACAAACCCCTTTTTATACTTTGTATGGTCACCATCCTCGGACCTCTGACCTAGATCCACCTCTGACCTTGGAAATGCCCGCAGTAAATCATCTGCATTCCACAATAACCCGAGCCTTCAAAGAAGCTGCAACTCATTTACAGCAAGCCAAGAAAAAGTATAAAGAAAACGCTGATTTGCATCGAAGTAAAACTCCTCCTTACCAAGTAGGAGACCAGGTATGGCTAGCAACTAAACATTTACCCCTCAAGGGCCCGCGAACCTTCAATCCCAGATTCATAGGACCTTATCCCATCAAGGCTATAATCAACCCAGTGGCCTTTAAACTGGATCTACCGTCCAACATGCGTATTCATCCAGTTTTTCATGCATCACTTTTGAAGCCAGTACAACCAGGAACCCGATTGTCCAAGCCTCCAGATCCAGTTCAAATTGAAGGGGAATTAGAATTCGAAGTTAAAGACATTTTGGACTCCAAGGTGGTAAAGTCGAAATTCTTCTATCTTGTTGACTGGAAGGGATATGGACCTCAGGAGAGATCGTGGGAGCCTAGTAACCATGTCCACGCACCTCGATTAGTACAAAGGTTTCACTGGAGATTTCCGAACAAGCCAAAACCCCCGGAGGAAAGAACCTTGGGAGGGGCTTTGTCACCCCGAGTGGGACGGGTATGCCCAGACGTGGGTCCCGTGCCTGCTGGGCCTAGACACCCAAGCCACTCCTCACTGATGAGGCCCAACAAGGCCGAAACATGTTTGGGGATGCTTGTGGTCTTGTGCAGAAGGGATGTGACCTAGCCGTTCGGGCTGGACTGCCCCTTTTAGAGTGGGACCAAGCCTGATTTGCATACAGTGTTTCCCCTTCTGTAATGGCTTGGCAGACTAAGATCGATGGTCTGGAGGGTTGCCCAGAGCAATGCCAGTGGTTAAGATTCATTCTAAACCTTCCAGCCATCACCTCTTTGTTTTTGCTTTGTCACACTGAGTGGGAAGGGTATGCCTAGACGTGGGTCCTGTGCCTGCTGGGCCTAGAGACCCAAGCTACTCCTCACTGATGAGGCCCAACAAGGCCGAAACATGTTTGGGGATGCTTGTGGTTTCGTGCAGAAGGGATGAGACCTAGCAGTTTGGGCTGGACTGCCCCTTTTGGGGTGGGACCAAGCCTGATTTGCATATGGTCTTTCTCCTTCTGTAATGGCTTGGCAGGCGAAGAACAATGGTCTCGAGGGTTGCCCAGAGCAATGCCAGTGGTTAAGATTCATTCTAAACCTTCCAGCCATCACCTCTTTGTTTTTGCTTTGTCACCCCGAGTGGGACGGGTATGCCTAGACGTGGGTCCCGTGCCTGCTGGGGCTAGAGACCCAAGCTACACCTCACTGATGAGGCCCAACAAGGCCGAAACATGTTTGGGGATGCTTGTGGTCTCGTGCAGAAGGGATGTGACTTAGCAGTTTGGGCTGGATTGCCCCTTTTGGGTGGGACCAAGCCTGATTTGCATATGGTCCTTCTCCTTCTGTAATGGCTTGGCAGGTGTAGAACGATGGTCTGGAGGGTTACCCAAAGCAATGCCAGTGGTTAAGATTCATTCTAAACCATCCAGCCATCACCTCTTTGTTTTTGCTTTGTCAACCCAAGTGGGACGGGAATGCCCAGACGTGGGTCCCCTGCCTGCTGTGCCTAGAGACCCAAGCTACTCCTCATTGATGAGGCCCAACAAGGCTGAAACATGTTTGGGGATGCTTGTGGTCTCGTGCAGAAGGGATGTGACCTAGCAGTTCGAGCTGGACTGCCCCTTTTGGAGTGGGACCAAGCCTGATTTGCATATGGTGTTTCCCCTTCTGTAATGGCTTGGCAGGCGAAGATCGATGGTCTGGAGGGTTGCCCAGAGCAATGTCAGTGGTTAAGATTAATTATAAACCTTCCAGCCATCACCTCTTTGGTTTTGCCTTGTCACTCCGAGTGGGACGGGTATGCCCAGACGTGGGTCCCGTGCCTTCTGGGCCTAGAGACCCAAGCTACTCCTCACTGATGAGGCCCAACAAGGCCGAAACATGTTTGGGGATGCTTGTGGTCTCGTGCAGAAGGGATGTGACCTAGCAGTTTGGGCTGGACTGCCCCTTTTGGGTGGGACCAAGCCTGATTTGCATATGGTCTTTAGCCTTCTGTAATGGCTTGGCAGGTGTAGAACGATGGTCTGGAGGGTTGCCCAGAGCAATGCCAGTGGTTAAGATTCATTCTAAACCTTCCAGCCATCACCTCTTTGTTTTTGCTTTGTCACCCCGAGTGGGAAAGGTATGCCCAGACGTGGGTCCCATGCCTGCTGGGTCTAGACACCCAAGCTACTCCTCACTGACGAGGCCCAACAAGGCCGAAACATGTTTGGGGATGCTTGTGGTCTTATGCAGAAGGGATGTGACCTAGCCGTTCGGGCTGGACTGCCCCTTTTGGAGTGGGACCAAGCTTGATTTGCATACAGTGTTTCCCCTTCTGTAATGGCTTGGCAGGCTAAGATCGATGGTCTGGAGGGTTGCCCAGAGCAATGCCAGTGGTTAAGATTCATTCTAAACATTCCAGCCATCACCTCTTTGTTTTTGCTTTGTCACCCTGAGTGGGACGGGTATGCCTAGACGTGGGTCCCGTGCCTGCTGGGCCTAGAGACCCAAGCTACTCCTCACTGATGAGGCCCAACAAGGCCGAAACATGTTTGGGGATGCTTGTGGTCTCGTGCAGAAGGGATGCGACTTAGCAGTTTGGGCTGGACTGCCCCTTTTGGGGTGGGACCAAGCCTGATTTGCATATGGTCTTTCCCCTTCTGTAATGGCTTGGCAGGCGAAAAACGATGGTCTGGAGGGTTGCCCAGAGCAATGCCAGTGGTTAAGATTCATTTTAAACCTTCCAGCCATCACCGCTTTGTTTTTGCTTTGTCACCCCAAGTGGGATGGGAATGCCCAGACGTGGGTCCCGTGCCTGCTGTGCCTAGAGACCCAAGCTACTCCTCATTGATGAGGCCCAACAAGGCTGAAACATGTTTGGGGATGCTTATGGTCTCGTGCAGAAAGGATGTGACCTAGCAGTTCGGGCTGGACTGCCCCTTTTGGGGTGCGACCAAGCCTGATTTGCATTTGGTCTTTCCCCTTCTGTAATGGCTTGGCAGGCGAAGAACGATGGTCTAGAGGTTTGCCCAGAGCAATGCCAGTGGTTAAGATTCATTCAAAACCTTCCAGTCATCACCTCTTTGTTTTTGCTTTGTCACCCCGAGTGGGACGGGTATGCCCAGACATGGGTCACGTGGCTGCTAGGCCTAGAGACCCAAGCTATTCCTCACTGATGAGGCCCAACAAGGCCGAAACATGTTTGGGGATGCTTGTGGTGTCATGCAGAAGGGATGTGACCTAGCAGTTTGGGCTGGATTGCCCCTTTTGGGTGGGACCAAGCCTGA
Source organism: Ambystoma mexicanum (assembly GCF_040938575.1). Classification (NCBI taxonomy): domain Eukaryota; kingdom Metazoa; phylum Chordata; class Amphibia; order Caudata; family Ambystomatidae; genus Ambystoma; species Ambystoma mexicanum. The sequence goes on from NC_090922.1 coordinate 1,308,890,331, forward strand.
TTTGCATATGGTCTTTCTCCTTCTGTAATGGCTTGGCAGGTGTAGAACGATGGTCTGGAGGGTTGCCCAGAGCAATGCCAGTGGTTAAGATTCATTCTAAACCATCCAGCCATCACCTCTTTGTTTTTGCTTTGTCACCCCGAGTGGGACGGGTATGCCCAGACGTGGGTCCCATGCCTGCTGGGCCTAGACACCCAAGCTACTCCTCACTGATGAGGCCCAACAAGGCCGAAACATGTTTGGGGATGCTTGTGGTCTTGTGCAGAAGGGATGTGACCTAGCCGTTCGGACTGGACTGCCCCTTTTGGAGTGGGACCAAGCTTGATTTGCATACGGTGTTTCCCCTTCTGTAATGGCTTGGCAGGCTAAGATCGATGGTCTGGAGGGTTGCCCAGAGCAATGCCAGTGGTTAAGATTCATTCTAAACCTTCCAGCCATCACCTCTTTGGTTTTGCTTTGTCACTCCGAGTGGGACAGGTATGCCCAGACGTGGGTCCCGTGCCTTCTGGGCCTAGAGACCCAAGCTACTCCTCACTCATGAGGCCCAACAAGGCCGAAACATGTTTGGGGATGCTTGTGGTCTCGTGCAGAAGGGATGCGACTTAGCAGTTTGGGCTGGACTGCCCCTTTTGGGGTGGGACCAAGCCTGATTTGCATATGGTCTTTCCCCTTCTGTAATGGCTTGGCAGGCGAAGAACGATGGTCTGGAGGGTTGCCCAGAGCAATGCCAGTGGTTAAGATTCATTTTAAACCTTCCAGCCATCACCGCTTTGTTTTTGCTTTGTCACCCCAAGTGGGATGGGAATGCCCAGACGTGGGTCCCGTGCCTGCTGTGCCTAGAGACCCAAGCTACTCCTCATTGATGAGGCCCAACAAGGCTGAAACATGTTTGGGGATGCTTATGGTCTCGTGCAGAAAGGATGTGACCTAGCAGTTCGGGCTGGACTGCCCCTTTTGGGGTGCGACCAAGCCTGATTTGCATATGGTGTTTCCCCTTCTTAATGGCTTGGCAGGCGAAGAACGATGGTCTAGAGGTTTGCCCAGAGCAATGCCAGTGGTTAAGATTCATTCAAAACCTTCCAGTCATCACCTCTTTGTTTTTGCTTTGTCACCCCGAGTGGGACGGGTATGCCCAGACATGGGTCACGTGGCTGCTGGGCCTAGAGACCCAAGCTATTCCTCACTGATGAGGCCCAACAAGGCCGAAACATGTTTGGGGATGCTTGTGGTGTCGTGCAGAAGGGATGTGACCTAGCAGTTTGGGCTGGATTGCCCCTTTTGGGTGGGACCAAGCCTGATTTGCATATGGTCTTTCTCCTTCTGTAATGGCTTGGCAGGTGTAGAACGATGGTCTGGAGGGTTGCCCAGAGCAATGCCAGTGGTTAAGATTCATTCTAAACATTCCAGCCATCACCTCTTTGTTTTTGCTTTGTCACCCTGAGTGGGACGGGTATGCCTAGACGTGGGTCCCGTGCCTGCTGGGCCTAGAGACCCAAGCTACTCCTCACTGATGAGGCCCAACAAGGCCGAAACATGTTTGGGGATGCTTGTGGTCTCGTGCAGAAGGAATGCGACTTAGCAGTTTGGGCTGGACTGCCCCTTTTGGGGTGGGACCAAGCCTGATTTGCATATGGTCTTTCCCCTTCTGTAATGGCTTGGCAGGCGAAGAACGATGGTCTGGAGGGTTGCCCAGAGCAATGCCAGTGGTTAAGATTCATTTTAAACCTTCCAGCCATCACCGCTTTGTTTTTGCTTTGTCACCCCAAGTGGGATGGGAATGCCCAGACGTGGGTCCCGTGCCTGCTGTGCCTAGAGACCCAAGCTACTCCTCATTGATGAGGCCCAACAAGGCTGAAACATGTTTGGGGATGCTTATGGTCTCGTGCAGAAAGGATGTGACCTAGCAGTTCGGGCTGGACTGCCCCTTTTGGGGTGCGACCAAGCCTGATTTGCATATGGTCTTTCCCCTTCTGTAATGGCTTGGCAGGCGAAGAACGATGGTCTAGAGGTTTGCCCAGAGCAATGCCAGTGGTTAAGATTCATTCAAAACCTTCCAGTCATCACCTCTTTGTTTTTGCTTTGTCACCCCGAGTGGGACGGGTATGCCCAGACATGGGTCACGTGGCTGCTGGGCCTAGAGACCCAAGCTATTCCTCACTGATGAGGCCCAACAAGGCCGAAACATGTTTGGGGATGCTTGTGGTGTCGTGCAGAAGGGATGTGACCTAGCAGTTTGGGCTGGATTGCCCCTTTTGGGTGGGACCAAGCCTGATTTGCATATGGTCTTTCTCCTTCTGTAATGGCTTGGCAGGTGTAGAACGATGGTCTGGAGGGTTGCCCAGAGCAATGCCAGTGGTTAAGATTCATTCTAAACCATCTAGCCATCACCTCTTTGTTTTTGCTTTGTCACCCCGAGTGGGACGGGTATGCCCAGACGTGGGTCCCATGCCTGCTGGGCCTAGACACCCAAGCTACTCCTCACTGATGAGGCCCAACAAGGCCGAAACATGTTTGGGGATGCTTGTGGTCTTGTGCAGAAGGGATATGACCTAGCCGTTCGGGCTGGACTGCCCCTTTTGGAGTGGGACCAAGCTTGATTTGCATACGGTGTTTCCCCTTCTGTAATGGCTTGGCAGGCTAAGATCGATGGTCTGGAGGGTTGCCCAGAGCAATGCCAGTGGTTAAGATTCATTCTAAACCTTCCAGCCATCACCTCTTTGGTTTTGCTTTGTCACTCCGAGTGGGACAGGTATGCCCAGACGTGGGTCCCGTGCCTTCTGGGCCTAGAGACCCAAGCTACTCCTCACTGATGAGGCCCAACAAGGCCGAAACATGTTTGGGGATGCTTGTGGTCTCGTGCAGAAGGGATGTGACCTAACAGTTCAGGTTGGACTGCCCCTTTTTGGGGTGCGACCAAGCCTGATTTGCATATGGTCTTTCCCCTTCTGTAATGGCTTGGCAGGCGAAGAACGTTGGTCTGGAGGGTTGCCCAGTGCAATGCCAGTGGTTAGGATTCATTCTAAACATTCCAGCCATCACCTCTTTGTTTTTGCTTTGTCACCCTGAGTGGGACGGGTATGCCTAGACGTGGGTCCCGTGCCTGCTGGGCCTAGAGACCCAAGCTACTCCTCACTGATGAGGCCCAACAAGGCCGAAACATGTTTGGGGATGCTTGTGGTCTCGTGCAGAAGGGATGTGACCTAGCAGTTTGGGCTGGACTGCCCCTTTTGGGGTGGGACCAAGCCTGATTTGCATATGGTTTTTCCCCTTCTGTAATGGCTTGGCAGGCGAAGAACGATGGTCTAGAGGGTTGCCCAGAGCAATGCCAGTGGTTAAGATTAATTCTAAACATTCCAGCCATCACCTCTTTGTTTTTGCTTTGTCACCCCAAGTGGGACGGGAATGCCCAGACGTGGGTCCCGTGCCTGCTGTGCCTAGAGACCCAAGCTACTCCTCATTGATGAGGCCCAACAAGGCTGAAACATGTTTGGGGATGCTTGTGGTCTCCTGCAGAAGGGATGTGACCTAGCAGTTCGGGCTGGACTGCCCCTTTTGGGGTGCGACCAAGCCTGATTTGCATATGGTCTTTCCCCTTCTGTAAGCTTGGCAGGCGAAGAACGATGGTCTAGAGGTTTGCCCAGAGCAATGCCAGTGGTTAAGATTCATTCAAAACCTTCCAGTCATCACCTCTTTGTTTTTGCTTTGTCACCCCGAGTGGGACGGGTATGCCCAGACATGGGTCACATGGCTGCTGGGCCTAGAGACCCAAGCTATTCCTCACTGATGAGGCCCAACAAGGCCGAAACATGTTTGGGGATGCTTGTGGTGTCGTGCAGAAGGGATGTGACCTAGCAGTTTGGGCTGGATTGCCCCTTTTGGGTGGGACCAAGCCTGATTTGCATATGGTCTTTCTCCTTCTGTAATGGCTTGGCAGGTGTAGAACGATGGTCTGGAGGGTTGCCCAGAGCAATGCCAGTGGTTAAGATTCATTCTAAACCATCTAGCCATCGCCTCTTTGTTTTTGCTTTGTCACCCCGAGTGGGACGGGTATGCCCAGACGTGGGTCCCATGCCTGCTGGGCCTAGACACCCAAGCTACTCCTCACTGATGAGGCCCAACAAGGCCGAAACATGTTTGGGGATGCTTGTGGTCTTGTGCAGAAGGGATGTGACCTAGCCGTTCGGGCTGGACTGCCCCTTTTGGAGTGGGACCAAGCTTGATTTGCATACGGTGTTTCCCCTTCTGTAATGGCTTGGCAGGCTAAGATCGATGGTCTGGAGGGTTGCCCAGAGCAATGCCAGTGGTTAAGATTCATTCTAAACCTTCCAGCCATCACCTCTTTGGTTTTGCTTTGTCACTCCGAGTGGGACAGGTATGCCCAGACGTGGGTCCCGTGCCTTCTGGGCCTAGAGACCCAAGCTACACCTCACTGATGAGGCCCAACAAGGCCGAAACATGTTTGGGGATGCTTGTGGTCTCGTGCAGAAGGGATGTGACCTAACAGTTCAGGTTGGACTGCCCCTTTTTGGGGTGCGACCAAGCCTGATTTGCATATGGTCTTTCCCCTTCTGTAATGGCTTGGCAGGCGAAGAACGTTGGTCTGGAGGGTTGCCCAGTGCAATGCCAGTGGTTAGGATTCATTCTAAACATTCCAGCCATCACCTCTTTGTTTTTGCTTTGTCACCCTGAGTGGGACGGGTATGCCTAGACGTGGGTCCCGTGCCTGCTGGGCCTAGAGACCCAAGCTACTCCTCACTGATGAGGCCCAACAAGGCCGAAACATGTTTGGGGATGCTTGTGGTCTCGTGCAGAAGGGATGTGACCTAGCAGTTTGGGCTGGACTGCCCCTTTTGGGGTGGGACCAAGCCTGATTTGCATATGGTCTTTCCCGTTCTGTAATGGCTTGGCAGGCGAAGAACGATGGTCTAGAGGGTTGCCCAGAGCAATGCCAGTGGTTAAGATTCATTCTAAACCTTCCAGCCATCACCTCTTTGTTTTTGCTTTGTCACCCCAAGTGGGACGGGAATGCCCAGACGTGGGTCCCATGCCTGCTGTGCCTAGAGACCCAAGCTACTCCTCATTGATGAGGCCCATCAAGGCTGAAACATGTTTGGGGATGCTTGTGGTCTCCTGCAGAAGGGATGTGACTTAGCAGTTCGGGCTGGACTGCCCCTTTTGGGGTGCGGCCAAGCATGATTTGCATATGGTCTTTCCATTTCTGTAAGCTTGGCAGGCGAAGAACGATGGTCTAGAGGCTTGCCCAGAGCAATGCCAGTGGTTAAGATTCATTCAAAACCTTCCAGCCATCACCTCTTTGTTTTTGCTTTGTCACCCCGAGTGGGACGGGTATGCCCAGACGTGGGTCACGTGGCTGCTGGGCCTAGAGACCCAAGGTATTCCTCACTGATGAGGCCCAACAAGGCCGAAACATGTTTGGGGATGTTTGTGGTGTCGTGCAGAAGGGATGTGACCTAGCAGTTTGGGCTGGACTGCCCCTTTTGGGTGGACCAAGCCTCATTTGCATATGGTCTTTCCCCTTCTGTAATGGCTTGGCAGGTGAAGAACGATGGTCTGGAGGGTTGCCCAGAGCAATGCCAGTGGTTAAGATTCATTCTAAACCTTCCAGCCATCACCTCTTTGTTTTTGCTTTGTCACCCCAAGTGGGATGGGAATGCCCAGACGTGGGTCCCGTGCCTGCTGTGCCTAGAGACCCAAGCTACTCCTCATTGAGAAGGCCCAACAAGGCCAAAACATGTTTGGGGATGCTTGTGGTCTTGTGCAGAAGGGATGTGACCTAGCAGTTAGGGCTGGATCTAGCCTTTTGGGGTGCGACCAAGCCTGATTTGCATATGGTCTTTCCCCTTCTGTAATGGCTTGGCAGGCGAAGAACGATGGTCTAGAGGTTTGCCCAGAGCAATGCCAGTGGTTAAGATTCATTCAAAACCTTCCAGCCATCACCTATTTGTTTTTGCTTTGTCACCGGGAGTGGGACGGGTATGCCCAGACGTGGGTCATGTGCCTGCTGGGCCTAGAGACCCAAGCTATTCCTCACTGATGAGGCCCAACAAGGCCGAAACATGTTTGGGGATGCTTGTGGTGTCGTGCAGAAGGGATGTGACCTAGCAGTTTGGGCTGGACTGCCCCTTTTGGGTGGGACCAAGCCTGATTTGCATATGGTCTTTCCCCTTCTGTAATGGCTTGGCAGGTGAGGAACGATGGTCTAGAGGGTTGCCCAGAGCAATGCCAGTGGTTAAGATTCATTCTAAACCTTCCAGCCATCACCTCTTTGTTTTTGCTTTGTCACCCCGAGTGGGACGGGTATGCCCAGACGTGGGTCCCGTGCCTGCTGGGCCTAGACACCCAAGCTACTCCTCACTGATGAGGCCCAACAAGGCCGAAACATGTTTGGGGATGCTTGTGGTCTTGTGCAGAAGGGATGTGACCTAGCCATTTGGGCTGGACTGCCCCTTTTAGAGTGGGACCAAGCCTGATTTGCATATGGTCTTTCCCCTTCTGTAATGGCTTGGCAGGCGAAGAACGATGGTCTGGAGGGTTGCCCAGAGCAATGCCAGTGGTTAAGATTCATTTTAAACCTTCCAGCCATCACCGCTTTGTTTTTGCTTTGTCACCCCAAGTGGGATGGGAATGCCCAGACGTGGGTCCCGTGCCTGCTGTGCCTAGAGACCCAAGCTACTCCTCATTGATGAGGCCCAACAAGGCTGAAACATGTTTGGGGATGCTTATGGTCTCGTGCAGAAAGGATGTGACCTAGCAGTTCGGGCTGGACTGCCCCTTTTGGGGTGCGACCAAGCCTGATTTGCATATGGTCTTTCCCCTTCTGTAATGGCTTGGCAGGCGAAGAACGATGGTCTAGAGGTTTGCCCAGAGCAATGCCAGTGGTTAAGATTCATTCAAAACCTTCCAGTCATCACCTCTTTGTTTTTGCTTTGTCACCCCGAGTGGGACGGGTATGCCCAGACATGGGTCACGTGGCTGCTGGGCCTAGAGACCCAAGCTATTCCTCACTGATGAGGCCCAACAAGGCCGAAACATGTTTGGGGATGCTTGTGGTGTCGTGCAGAAGGGATGTGACCTAGCAGTGTGGGCTGGATTGCCCCTTTTGGGTGGGACCAAGCCTGATTTGCATATGGTCTTTCTCCTTCTGTAATGGCTTGGCAGGTGTAGAACGATGGTCTGGAGGGTTGCCCAGAGCAATGCCAGTGGTTAAGATTCATTCTAAACCATCCAGCCATCACCTCTTTGTTTTTGCTTTGTCACCCCGAGTGGGACGGGTATGCCCAGACGTGGGTCCCATGCCTGCTGGGCCTAGACACCCAAGCTATTCCTCACTGATGAGGCCCAACAAGGCCGAAACATGTTTGGGGATGCTTGTGGTGTCATGCAGAAGGGATGTGACCTAGCAGTGTGGGCTGGACTGCCCCTTTTGGGTGGGACCAAGCCTGATTTGCATATGGTCTTTCTCCTTCTGTAATGGCTTGGCAGGTGTAGAACGATGGTCTGGAGGGTTGCCCAGAGCAATGCCAGTGGTTAAGATTCATTCTAAACCATCCAGCCATCACCTCTTTGTTTTTGCTTTGTCACCCCGAGTGGGACGGGTATGCCCAGACGTGGGTCCCATGCCTGCTGGGCCTAGACACCCAAGCTACTCCTCACTGATGAGGCCCAACAAGGCCGAAACATGTTTGGGGATGCTTGTGGTGTCGTGCAGAAGGGATGTGACCTAGCAGTTTGGGCTGGACTGCCCCTTTTGGGTGGGACCAAGCCTGATTTGCATATGGTCTTTCCCCTTCTGTAATGGCTTGGCAGGTGAGGAACGATGGTCTGGAGGGTTGCCCAGAGCAATGCCAGTGGTTAAGATTCATTCTAAACCTTCCAGCCATCACCTCTTTGTTTTTGCTTTGTCACCCCGAGTGGGACGGGTATGCCCAGACGTGGGTCCCGTGCCTGCTGGGCCTAGACACCCAAGCTACTCCTCACTGATGAGGCCCAACAAGGCCGAAACATGTTTGGGGATGCTTGTGGTTGTTAGGCGGAAACCTGTGCAGCTCCCTCTGGGACCACTGCAAAAGATTTAGGACTACAGGTGTTGCGATGAACCCACTTGGTAGCAGTCTGTACCACACAGATTCAATTGGTAGCTGTGGCTGAGCAGTCAGACTTCTCTCAAGAAAAGTTGGTCAGTATAGGGAGCATACAAGATAGGGTAATTCTTCGCAGCAAAACGAGTAAACACGCAACCAGGCTTTAGTATAAAGGTAGCAAGTTATTTATTAATAACAGAACATCTACGGAAAGTACTAAAGCGAACCACGGCAAACAAATCAAAATACAATTACTCTGCAGAATGGAATAAAGCTCAATCCCCGAAAACACAATATCGACAACTCCCGGTCCTACGGCACCACTTATTTTCAGACAGAGGTGTATACCTCAACCCAGATGACACTCGAATATTTAGTGAGGAAGGGAGAGAAGAGATAGGCAGGTAATGAAGTCAACACGGTTCGTACTCAAGCAGGTAAAAATGCAAGGCAAGAAGGCATTAATCACACTAGATCATACAGTTCGGCGGCCAGGCCCACTCGGGGAGAGGTATGGCACGATGTCCTGGAAAGTCTCTATGGGTGATGCGTTCAAGTCTCAGTTAGCAGTTTGGTTAGCGACAGGTTGAACCAGTTCAGAACAAAGAGTGAATAAAGCTTGGAGGCAACCCAATGGAACGGAGAGGAATCAGATACCTCACACGGACCGATCGATAAGGGAAGCCAGGCGGTTACGGTACCTTGTTGTGGAAGACCACTCCAGCGGGGGCAGTTGTTCCTGGTGGTGGATGCACGACGGGTCTTGGCCAAGAGAAGAGATGCTCTCGTCGTCGAAGAGAAGATGTCCGGTGCACCACCAGGGAAGAAACCAGCCGCGGAGGGCTTCGTCACAAGGCACCACCTTTCGATCACGATGCCGGAGTAGTGGCTATTCGGTTGCCGGGTGCTCTGCACGGGCAATTCGACCACTGCGTCCAGGGCGATCAAAAAGCACAAAGAAGAAGAAGACTGGTTGTTCCCACCAGCCAGGGAAAGAGCCTCTCCGGCAGGGAGATCTCTTCTGTCGTCGGGAGATTGTGAGACGGTTCCGCAGGGCTCCACCGGAGGTGTCGTCGTGCAGGTCGGCTCAGCGTTACCCTCGTCGGATTCTTTAGGTCCAGTGGTGACGTTCCGAAGATCCAGTCCCAAAAGCCCTGCTTTTATGCAGACATCCCCCATTCATTCAGCCTAGCTTGTCAATCAATACATGCTAAGTGGTGAGCGGGAAGGCTCATCACCTGGGCCAATCACTCCAGAGTGCGACCTGAGTTGGCAAGGCAACTCGGTCCAGGGTGCCTAAACCCCCTCCCACACCCCTGAGGTAACCCAGACAGAATGGCGCCACCTTGGAGGGTCTCTGTCCAGAGGCCCGCCAAAAGTGGAACAAAAGGGCTCAACCTTTGGTTTAGGAGTCACAGAGAAAAACACAGACGCCATTTTACAACCCGAGTTCTGGCAGAAAATACCACTCGATAAACCTATTTAAGATAAGTAGATCGGTGGTACGTTGGAGATTAACGAAAAACAGTATCAATCTTCAACAATGGGACGGATCCCAGGGGGTTATGCTCGGGGTCGAACATAACAAGTAGTTTCCACTGCCACCAGCCAAAACTCGACGAGGAGGGACGGGACAGTGCCCCCTCGAGTAACAGATCCAGGAGTAATCGAATTACCCCTACTAGCACGTCCACAATAAGATGGTTGGTACTAGTTCTGTTAGTAAATTTAGGTCTAGTAAAGCCAATGGTGACTTTACATGCCCGGGGAGACGGTAGTCAGTCCCCGGGTATGGAGTCTATGGTGGGGGGACCAGCTAGGGTGCCCCCGTGTCACGACACGTAGGGTGCGGAGTGACACACATAGAAAAACTTATGAGACCCTATGGAGTAAAAGTCCCCATAGCCCATCGAACACATTGACAACTCAAAGGAATCACACACATACATGTCCAAGAGTGAGAGGAAAAGGGTCACACTCTTGGCAGGATGGAAAAAACAAACTCCAGAAATCCAGCAAAGCTGCTGGGGGACTCACTAGGTTAGGAAATTCAGCCTAAACAGAGAATTCTCCCTAACACTCGCCCCCCCCAGACTAAGGGACAGGAGGATTTAATCCACTCCTGGATGAATCTCATACCTCTAGTCGATGATATACATCCTAGAGAGACCATCAGCATTTTGGTGGTGACACCCTGACCTGTGCTCAATGGTGAAATCGAACCCTTGCAGGCAGATCGACCATCTCAGTAGTTTCGGGTTTTCCCCTTTCATTTGCATTAACCATCTCAAGGGTTGGTGGTCAGTCTGAATAACAAAAGTAGAACCATACAAGTACGGCCTAAACTTCTTCAGAGCCCACACGATAGCAAAGCATTCTCTTTCGATTGTTGCCCACCTTGTTTCAGGATCCTTCAGCTTGCGGCTGATGTAGCAAACGGGGTGCTCCCTACCTTTCCCATCCAGTTGACTGAGTACGGCACCTATCCCTACATTGGAAGCGTCTGTCTGCACAATGAAGTGTTGGCGGTAATCAGGAGCTCTGAGTACTGGGGCTTGGCAAAGAGCCTTTTTCAGGTTTTCAAAAGCCTGATTGCACTCCTCGTTCCATTTAACCTTTTTAGGGAATTTGGGCGAGGAGATGACATTCAGTGGAGAAGCTATGGTCCCATAGTTCTCTATGAAATTCCTGTAATACCCAGTGAGGCCTAGGAAGGCTCTCACCTGAGTCTGAGTAGTCGGTGTTGTCCAATTTTGCACAGCTTCAATCTTACTGAGCAAAGGCCTTATTTCTCCACCGCCTACCTCATGCCCAAGGTAGACTACCTTACTCTGTCCAATTTGGCATTTACTCACCTTTATGGTCAGACTGGCTTGTCCAAGAGCCTGCAAAACATCTCTCAGGTGGGTTACATGTTCGTCCCAGGAATTGCTGAACACTGCTATGTCATCCAAGTATGCCATGCAGAAGTCCTCCATCCCGGTTAGAACCTGGTTTACCATCCGTTGAAACGTAGCAGGTGCATTTTTTAGTCCGAAAGGCATTACCGTAAACTGGTATAACCCAACGGGGGTAGAAAATGCAGTTTTCTCCTTGGCATGGTTGGTCAGGGCTATTTGCCAATAGCCTGACGTCAAGTCAAATGTGCTGAGGAACTTGGCGGCGCCAAGTTTATCCACCAACTCATCTGTCCTTGGCAAAGGGTGGGCATCAGTCGTGGTGACTGCGTTAAGAGCTCTATAATCCACACAGAATCTAAGTTCTTTAGATCCGGCCTTTGGTACTAACACAACTGGGCTAGACCATGGACTAGTAGAGGGCTCTATTACCCCGAGATCAAGCATCTTGCTGACCTCGCCTTTGATGTGGGTTCTTACGTTTTCTGACATGCGATATCCTCTGCTTTTGACAGGCAGACAGTCACCAATGAGTATCTCGTGCTGGCCCCAAGGGGTCAAGCCTGGTGAGAGCGAGAACAGAGAGGCAAACTGATTCAACATAGACTTGCACTCTTCTTGTTGCTCGGGTGTCAGATTGGAGGAGAGATTTACTCCTTCAATTTTTTCATCTAAAGGTAAGCCTCTGAGGAGATCCGGAAGAGCTTCACTCTCTTCTTCTTCCTCGGCCGATGCTAGAAGCAACGCTCCTACATCAGGTCGTGAGACATACGCTTTAAGTCGGTTGGTGTGAAAGACTGTCGGAGCCTCCTTGGGGTTGCCCAAGTCCACCAGATAGTTAACCTCGCCGAGCTTACCCACTACTCGGTAGGGTCCCATCCATTTATCTTGCAAGGCCCTCTGCCTTGTGGGGATCATAACAAGAACAAGCTGGTTTTGAGCGAACTCAACCATGTTAGCCTTTTGATCGTGCCAGTGCTTGACCAATGCTTGTCCAGCTTTCAAGTTATCGCTTGCTTCTGTCATCAGGTGCGACATTCTCCTCCGGAGACCTATCACGTAGTCAGTCACTCTGACTGGCTTGGGGGAAGGAGCACTCTCCAACCCCTCCTTAATCAGGGCCAATGGACCTCTGACGGGATGACCATAGAGCAGTTCGAAGGGAGAGTAGCCTACTCCCTCCTGAGGGACTTCTCTATAAGCAAAAAGAAGGCATGGCAATAGAAGGTCCCACTTACGTTTAAGGGGTTCTTCTAGAGCACCTATCATGCTCTTCATGGTTCGGTTGAACCGTTCTACCAACCCATTGGTTTGTGGGTGGTAAGCCGTTGAGAACTTGTAAGTTACCCCGCAGGTTTTCCACATGGCTTTCATGTAGTGGGACATAAAATTTGACCCCCTGTCAGAGATAACTTCCTTAGGAAACCCGACCCTAGTAAAAATACCAAGGAGGGCCTTAGCCACAGCCGGAGCTGTAACAGTCCTCATAGGAATGGCCTCAGGATACCTAGTAGCATGGTCTACTACAACAAGTATAAACCTGTTGCCTGAGGAGGTTGGAGGATCAAGGGGACCAACGATATCAATCCCTACTCTCTCAAATGGGACTCCCACAACGGGAAGAGGCACTAACGGTGCCAAATTCTTGGACCCAACCTTACCAGAGATCTGGCAGGTATGGCAGCTTCTGCAGTGTTTTTCTACTTCGGCCCCTATCTTTGGCCAATAGAAGTAGAGCGAGAGCCTTTCCTTAGTCTTCTTGAAACTCAAGTGACCAGCCAAAGGAATCTCGTGGGCTAACTGCAAGAACTGTGGTCTGTTCTCTTGGGGTACTACAAGGCGTTTGTAGTCTCCGGTGCAGACTCGGTCGGTTCACTATAGAAGAGGCCATCTTCCCAGTGCAACCTATGTTTCCCAGGCTCTTGCCCTTCAGCCTGAGTTTCTGCCTGACGGCGAAGACCTTCCAGAGTTGGACATTCTCTCTGTCCCTTATTGAAGTCCGCCCTGCTGGGTCCACCTTCTGCCAGTAACGACTGCAGCTCAGGATGGTCAACAGGATCCAGATCTCCAATGAGTTCTTGGCCTTCCATTAGCTCTTCTTCAGAGTCTAATTCTACCATACAGGGTTGTACTTCCCCCTCAGCCTCAGCTGGAGGTGGAGTTACGGGTGTGACGTTGGACAACCGCGGGGAAGTCCGTGTCGGCTGCATTGGAATGTGGGCTGTTGGTTTCGGTTTAGAAGTTTTAGGTTTCCCTTTTACTTCTGTGTTCCTAGAGACAGCGGCCGCCATTTCCAATGGAACAGGAGTGATTTCTTTCTTCATCATCTCCCCGAGAGTTCCGCGCAGGGTCCTCTCTCTTGCAGGTCTGGTTAGCTCCTGTAACCGTTTACTAGGAGGTCTGGGAGTATGCGATACAACTCCGAGAGTTTTCAAATCGTTACCCAACAGTACGCGTCCTGGTACCTCACTCTGTATGCTGACAGGTATCTTTACAGTCATGTCGTTACACTGGATGAGAACTGGTAATTGGGGAAGCATCTGCACAGGCCCTCCAGCTAACTTGGTGAGGCGTTTGGGTGCCTTAGCAACATCCTCAGCCTGAAAAAACGATTTATCCACCACTGTTATGCTGGCCCCAGTGTCCCTAATGGCAGGCGTCTCCTGACCATTCACCTGGACACTGTCCTTATAATACTCTTTAGTATTATCGGGGATAGAATTATAGACATCTAAATTCTGTTGTTCCCACAACCCCAGAGATACTAAAGAAACGCTGGCTGAGACTCCAATGGGTTTGTCAGCTAGCGGTAGAAAGTTTCCACTTGCCATTTGGACTTCCTCCTCTGGAGCGAAGGCTAAGGAGACAAGCTGGACCCCTGAAGGTTTACCCTTACATCTGGGATCTCCTTTCACGTGATCAGTCGAGCCACAAACAAAGCATTTCCTGAATGCTTTCTGGAATGGTGGCTTGTTCTGACCTCCTTCCGGTTTGGCACCAGAAGACATACTATTCTGCTGTGGTTTTCCCGGTGGCTTACCCTTCTGGTTTTGTTTGGGGCCCTCTTTGGAATGTGAGTTATTCGAATTCTCCTTTGAGTCTTTTTTAGGCTGTTTTCCCTCGTCCTTTTTCTGAGTTGCCCCAGAATCCTTGTGAGTAGCCCTGTTGGCAACCCACAAGTCAGCAGCCTTAGCTAGAGTCCTGGAATCTAATTCCTTCGAGTCAGCCAAGTGCTGTCTGAGCTCGGGAGAACAGGCATCATAAATCGACTCCAACATAAAAAGATTTTGCATACCCTCGTAAGTGTTAACTTTGTAACCCTTAATCCATCCCTCTAAGTTTTTCAACCCTTCACTCACCCAGGTAGCCCAAGGGGTACCATCATGCATTTTGAGGGTTCTAAACCTCTTAAGATACTGGGAAGGGGTCTTCCCGAATCTAGCTATCAATGCTAGTTTCACACTTTCGTAATCCGTCTTATCCACCTCCCCCAATTCCATTACCACATCAGTCGCAACAGGAGGAAGCCTAGAGAACAACCAGGGAAGCAACGCATTCCCGGTGATGTCCTGGAGCCCATGATTGTATTCAAACAGTTTCAGCCAATCCAACACATCCAATCTCGGTTCGTACATACCCACTAATTCCTTCGGCATCCGGGGTCTTTTGGGACTGGAGCTCCTAGAGGAACCAGAGGAGAGAGAAGCATTTTCCATAGACAACTTTTTCATTTGTAACTCATGATTAAGCTCTATTTCCCTGAGTCTTAACTCAGCTTGTTTCTGCTCAGCCTGGGCATTCATTCGTCTGAACTCGAGCTCTTGGTTTCGTTCAGATTGAGCCAAGAAACGTTTATATTCTAATTCGAGCTTCATTTTTTCAAGTTCAAAATAAGCAGGATTACTTGTGGGACCTGGTATTGGCCCCGTAGGCACAGTTGGTAAGGCAGGTAGAGGAACAGGTGAGACAGTTTCGTTAGCCTCGCCGTCCTCGTCAGCCTCTTCATCGCTATCATCAGAATTACGATTCAGATCAACACCATTACTGTTATCTACAGTTGCTGGAGAGTTTGGTTCTTCTGAACCAGTACCCAGACTTTGGTTCGCCAGCAATCTCTCTATCAGTTCTAACTTCTTGCCTTTTACAGGAAGATTCTCTTGTCTACAGAGAGCTCGCAGACTCTCAGTATTTTTATCTGACAAAGACTCTTGGCTGTAAATTTCCATCGTAGACATGTTTTTTGAAAGTTGCTTTTGTAACGTTTTGTGGTTAGTCGTCCTACAGCGTCGAAAAACACTCTAAACTGTATACTCGATACTAATCCCACCACTGTACACCAGTGTTAGGCGGAAACCTGTGCAGCTCCCTCTGGGACCACTGCAAAAGATTTAGGACTACAGGTGTTGCGATGAACCCACTTGGTAGCAGTCTGTACCACACAGATTCAATTGGTAGCTGTGGCTGAGCAGTCAGACTTCTCTCAAGAAAAGTTGGTCAGTATAGGGAGCATACAAGATAGGGTAATTCTTCGCAGCAAAACGAGTAAACACGCAACCAGGCTTTAGTATAAAGGTAGCAAGTTATTTATTAATAACAGAACATCTACAGAAAGTACTAAAGCGAACCACGGCAAACAAATCAAAATACAATTACTCTGCAGAATGGAATAAAGCTCAATCCCCGAAAACACAATATCGACAACTCCCGGTCCTACGGCACCACTTATTTTCAGACAGAGGTGTATACCTCAACCCCGATGACACTCGAATATTTAGTGAGGAAGGGAGAGAAGAGATAGGCAGGTAATGAAGTCAACACGGTTCGTACTGAAGCAGGTAAAAATGCAAGGCAAGAAGGCATTAATCACACTAGATCATACAGTTCGGCGGCCAGGCCCACTCGGGGAGAGGTATGGCACGATGTCCTGGAAAGTCTCTATGGGTGATGCGTTCAAGTCTCAGTTAGCAGTTTGGTTAGCGACAGGTTGAACCAGTTCAGAACAAAGAGTGAATAAAGCTTGGAGGCAACCCAACGGAACGGAGAGGAATCAGATACCTCACACGGACCGATCGATAAGGGAAGCCAGGCGGTTACGGTACCTTGTTGTGGAAGACCACTCCAGCGGGGGCAGTTGTTCCTGGTGGTGGATGCACGACGGGTCTTGGCCAAGAGAAGAGATGCTCTCGTCGTCGAAGAGAAGATGTCCGGTGCACCACCAGGGAAGAAACCAGCCGCGGAGGGCTTCGTCACAAGGCACCACCTTTCGATCACGATGCCGGAGTAGTGGCTATCCGGTTGCCGGGTGCTCTGCACGGGCAATTCGACCACTGCGTCCAGGGCGATCAAAAAGCACAAAGAAGAAGAAGACTGGTTGTTCCCACCAGCCAGGGAAAGAGCCTCTCCGGCAGGGAGATCTCTTCTGTCGTCGGGAGATTGTGAGACGGTTCCGCAGGGCTCCACCGGAGGTGTCGTCGTGCAGGTCGGCTCAGCGTTACCCTCGTCGGATTCTTTAGGTCCAGTGGCGACGTTCCGAAGATCCAGTCCCAAAAGCCCTGCTTTTATGCAGACGTCCCCCATTCATTCAGCCTAGCTTGTCAATCAATACATGCTAAGTGGTGAGCGGGAAGGCTCACCACCTGGGCCAATCACTCCAGAGTGCGACCTGAGTTGGCAAGGCAACTCGGTCCAGGGTGCCTAAACCCCCTCCCACACCCCTGAGGTAACCCAGACAGAATGGCGCCACCTTGGAGGGTCTCTGTCCAGAGGCCCGCCAAAAGTGGAACAAAAGGGCTCAACCTTTGGTTTAGGAGTCACAGAGAAAAACACAGACGCCATTTTACAACCCGAGTTCTGGCAGAAAATACCACTCGATAAACCTATTTAAGATAAGTAGATCGGTGGTACGTTGGAGATTAACGAAAAACAGTATCAATCTTCAACAATGGGACGGATCCCAGGGGGTTATGCTCGGGGTCGAACATAACAAGTAGTTTCCACTGCCACCAGCCAAAACTCGACGAGGAGGGACGGGACAGTGCCCCCTCGAGTAACAGATCCAGGAGTAATCGAATTACCCCTACTAGCACGTCCACAATAAGATGGTTGGTACTAGTTCTGTTAGTAAATTTAGGTCTAGTAAAGCCAATGGTGACTTTACATGCCCGGGGAGACGGTAGTCAGTCCCCGGGTATGGAGTCTATGGTGGGGGGACCAGCTAGGGTGCCCCCGTGTCACGACACGTAGGGTGCGGAGTGACACACATAGAAAAACTTATGAGACCCTATGGAGTAAAAGACCCCATAGCCCATCGAACACATTGACAACTCAAAGGAATCACACACATACATGTCCAAGAGTGAGAGGAAAAGGGTCACACTCTTGGCAGGATGGAAAAAACAAACTCCATAAATCCAGCAAAGCTGCTAGGGGACTCACTAGGTTAGGAAATTCAGCCTAAACAGAGAATTCTCCCTAACAGTGGTCTTGTGCAGAAGGGATGTGACCTAGCCGTTTGGGCTGGACTGCCCCTTTTAGAGTGGGACCAAGCCTGATTTGCATATGGTCTTTCCCCTTCTGTAATGGCTTGGCAGGCGAAGAACGATGGTCTGGAGGGTTGCCCAGAGCAATGCCAGTGGTTAAGATTCATTCTAAACCTTCCAGCCATCACCGCTTTGTTTTTGCTTTGTCACCCCAAGTGGGATGGGAATGCCCAGACGTGGGTCCCGTGCCTGCTGTGCCTAGAGACCCAAGCTACTCCTCATTGATGAGGCCCAACAAGGCTGAAACATGTTTGGGGATGCTTATGGTCTCGTGCAGAAAGGATGTGACCTAGCAGTTCGGGCTGGACTGCCCCTTTTGGGGTGCGACCAAGCCTGATTTGCATATGGTCTTTCTCCTTCTGTAATGGCTTGGCAGGTGTAGAACGATGGTCTGGAGGGTTGCCCAGAGCAATGCCAGTGGTTAAGATTCATTCTAAACCATCCAGCCATCACCTCTTTGTTTTTGCTTTGTCACCCCGAGTGGGACGGGTATGCCCAGACGTGGGTCCCATGCCTGCTGGGCCTAGACACCCAAGCTACTCCTCACTGATGAGGCCCAACAAGGCCGAAACATGTTTGGGGATGCTTGTGGTCTTGTGCAGAAGGGATGTGACCTAGCCGTTCGGGCTGGACTGCCCCTTTTGGAGTGGGACCAAGCTTGATTTGCATACGGTGTTTCCCCTTCTGTAATGGCTTGGCAGGCGAAGAACGATGGTCTGGAGGGTTGCCCACAGCAATGCCAGTGGTTAAGATTCATTCTAAACCTTCCAGCCATCACCGCTTTGTTTTTGCTTTGTCACCCCAAGTGGGATGGGAATGCCCAGACGTGGGTCCCGTGCCTGCTGTGCCTAGAGACCCAAGCTACTCCTCATTGATGAGGCCCAACAAGGCTGAAACATGTTTGGGGATGCTTATGGTCTCGTGCAGAAAGGATGTGACCTAGCAGTTCGGGCTGGACTGCCCCTTTTGGGGTGCGACCAAGCCTGATTTGCATATGGTCTTTCCCCTTCTGTAATGGCTTGGCAGGCGAAGAACGATGGTCTAGAGGTTTGCCCAGAGCAATGCCAGTGGTTAAGATTCATTCAAAACCTTCCAGTCATCACCTCTTTGTTTTTGCTTTGTCACCCCGAGTGGGACGGGTATGCCCAGACATGGGTCACGTGGCTGCTGGGCCTAGAGACCCAAGCTATTCCTCACTGATGAGGCCCAACAAGGCCGAAACATGTTTGGGGATGCTTGTGGTCTTATGCAGAAGGGATGTGACCTAGCCGTTCGGGCTGGACTGCCCCTTTTGGGTGGGACCAAGCCTGATTTGCATATGGTCTTTCTCCTTCTGTAATGGCTTGGCAGGTGTAGAACGATGGTCTGGAGGGTTGCCCAGAGCAATGCCAGTGGTTAAGATTCATTCTAAACCATCCAGCCATCACCTCTTTGTTTTTGCTTTGTCACCCCGAGTGGGACGGGTATGCCCAGACGTGGGTCCCATGCCTGCTGGGCCTAGACACCCAAGCTACTCCTCACTGATGAGGCCCAACAAGGCCGAAACATGTTTGGGGATGCTTGTGGTCTTGTGCAGAAGGGATGTGACCTAGCCGTTCGGGCTGGACTGCCCCTTTTGGAGTGGGACCAAGCTTGATTTGCATACGGTGTTTCCCCTTCTGTAATGGCTTGGCAGGCTAAGATCGATGGTCTGGAGGGTTGCCCAGAGCAATGCCAGTGGTTAAGATTCATTCTAAACCTTCCAGCCATCACCTCTTTGGTTTTGCTTTGTCACTCCGAGTGGGACAGGTATGCCCAGACGTGGGTCCCGTGCCTTCTGGGCCTAGAGACCCAAGCTACTCCTCACTGATGAGGCCCAACAAGGCCGAAACATGTTTGGGGATGCTTGTGGTCTCGTGCAGAAGGGATGTGACCTAACAGTTCAGGTTGGACTGCCCCTTTTTGGGGTGCGACCAAGCCTGATTTGCATATGGTCTTTCCCCTTCTGTAATGGCTTGGCAGGCGAAGAACGATGGTCTGGAGGGTTGCCCAGTGCAATGCCAGTGGTTAAGATTCATTCTAAACATTCCAGCCATCACCTCTTTGTTTTTGCTTTGTCACCCTGAGTGGGACGGGTATGCCTAGACGTGGGTCCCGTGCCTGCTGGGCCTAGAGACCCAAGCTACTCCTCACTGATGAGGCCCAACAAGGCCGAAACATGTTTGGGGTTGCTTGTGGTCTCGTGCAGAAGGGATGCGACCTAGCAGTTTGGGCTGGACTGCCCCTTTTGGGGTGGGACCAAGCCTGATTTGCATATGGTCTTTCCCCATCTGTAATGGCTTGGCAGGCGACGAACGATGGTCTAGAGGGTTGCCCAGAGCAATGCCAGTGGTTAAGATTCATTCTAAACCTTCCAGCCATCACCTCTTTGTTTTTGCTTTGTCACCCCAAGTGGGACGGGAATGCCCAGACGTGGGTCCCGTGCCTGCTGTGCCTAGAGACCCAAGCTACTCCTCATTGATGAGGCCCAACAAGGCTGAAACATGTTTGGGGATGCTTGTGGTCTCGTGCAGAAGGGATGTGACCTAGCAGTTCGGGCTGGACTGCCCCTTTTGGGGTGCGGCCAAGCATGATTTGCATATGGTCTTTCCATTTCTGTAATGGCTTGGCAGGCGAAGAACGATGGTCTAGAGGCTTGCCCAGAGCAATGCCAGTGGTTAAAATTCATTCAAAACCTTCCAGCCATCACCTCTTTGTTTTTGCTTTGTCACCCCGAGTGGGACGGGTATGCCCAGACGTGGGTCACGTGGCTGCTGGGCCTAGAGACCCAAGGTATTCCTCACTGATGAGGCCCAACAAGGCCGAAACATGTTTGGGGATGTTTGTGGTGTCGTGCAGAAGGGATGTGACCTAGCAGTTTGGGCTGGACTGCCCCTTTTGGGTGGGACCAAGCCTGATTTGCATATGGTCTTTCCCCTTCTGTAATGGCTTGGCAGGTGAAGAACGATGGTCTGGAGGGTTGCCCAGAGCAATGCCAGTTGTTAAGATTCATTCTAAACCTTCCAGCCATCACCTCTTTGTTTTTGTTTTGTCACCCCAAGTGGGATGGGAATGCCCAGACGTGGGTCCCGTGCCTGCTGTGCCTAGAGACCCAAGCTACTCCTCATTGAGAAGGCCCAACAAGGCCGAAACATGTTTGGTGATGCTTGTGCTCTCGTGCAGAAGGGATGTGACCTAGCAGTTAGGGCTGGACCTAGCCTTTTGGGGTGCGACCAAGCCTGATTTGCATATGGTCTTTCCCCTTCTGTAATGGCTTGGCAGGCGAAGAACGATGGTCTAGAGGTTTGCCCAGAGCAATGCCAGTGGTTAAGATTCATTCAAAACCTTCCAGCCATCACCTCTTTGTTTTTGCTTTGTCACCCGGAGTCGGACGGGTATGCCCAGACGTGGGTCATGTGCCTGCTGGGCCTAGAGACCCAAGCTATTCCTCACTGATGAGGCCCAACAAGGCCGAAACATGTTTGGGGATGCTTGTGGTGTCGTGCAGAAGGGATGTGACCTAGCAGTTTGGGCTGGACTGCCCCTTTTGGGTGGGACCAAGCCTGATTTGCATATGGTCTTTCCACTTCTGTAATGGCTTGGCAGGTGAGGAACGATGGTCTGGAGGGTTGCCCAGAGCAATGCCAGTGGTTAAGATTCATTCTAAACCTTCCAGCCATCACCTCTTTGTTTTTGCTTTGTCACCCCGAGTGGGACGGGTATGCCCAGACGTGGGTCCCGTGCCTGCTGGGCCTAGACACCCAAGCCACTCCTCACTGATGAGGCCCAACAAGGCCGAAACATGTTTGGGGATGCTTGTGGTCTTGTGCAGAAGGGATGTGACCTAGCCGTTCGGGCTGGACTGCCCCTTTTAGAGTGGGACCAAGCCTGATTTGCATACGGTGTTTCCCCTTCTGTAATGGCTTGGCAGACTAAGATCGATGGTCTGGAGGGTTGCCCAGAGCAATGCCAGAGGTTAAGATTCATTCTAAACCTTCCAGCCATCACCTCTTTGTTTTTGCTTTGTCACACTGAGTGGGACGGGTATGCCTAGACGTGGGTCCCGTGCCTGCTGGGCCTAGAGACCCAAGCTACTCCTCACTGATGAGGCCCAACAAGGCCGAAACATGTTTGGGGATGCTTGTGGTTTCGTGCAGAAGGGATGTGACTTAGCAGTTTGGGCTGGACTGCCCCTTTTGGGTGGGACCAAGCCTGATTTGCATATGGTCCTTCTCCTTCTGTAATGGCTTGGTAGGTGTAGAACGATGGTCTGGAGGGTTGCCCAGAGCAATGCCAGTGGTTAAGATTCATTCTAAACCATCCAGCCATCACCTCTTTGTTTTTTCTTTGTCAACCCAAGTGGGACGGGAATGCCCAGACGTGGGTCCCCTGCCTGCTGTGCCTAGAGACCCAAGCTACTCCTCATTGATGAGGCCCAACAAGGCTGAAACATGTTTGGGGATGCTTGTGGTCTCGTGCAGAAGGGATGTGACCTAGCAGTTCGAGCTGGACTGCCCCTTTTGGAGTGGGACCAAGCCTGATTTGCATATGGTGTTTCCCCTTCTGTAATGGCTTGGCAGGCGAAGATCGATGGTCTGGAGGGTTGCCCAGAGCAATGCCAGTGGTTAAGATTAATTCTAAACCTTCCAGCCATCACCTCTTTGGTTTTGCCTTGTCACTCCGAGTGGGACGGGTATGCTCAGACGTGGGTCACGTGCCTTCTGGGCCTAGAGACCCAAGCTACTCCTCACTGATGAGGCCCAACAAGGCCGAAACATGTTTGGGGATGCTTGTGGTCTCGTGCAGAAGGGATGTGACCTAGCAGTTTGGGCTGGACTGCCCCTTTTGGGTGGGACCAAGCCTGATTTGCATATGGTCTTTCTCCTTCTGTAATGGCTTGGCAGGTGTAGAACGATGGTCTGGAGGGTTGCCCAGAGCAATGCCAGTGGTTAAGATTCATTCTAAACCTTCCAGCCATCACCTCTTTGTTTTTGCTTTGTCACCCCGAGTGGGAAAGGTATGCCCAGACGTGGGTCCCATGCCTGCTGGGCCTAGACACCCAAGATACTCCTCACTGATGAGGCCCAACAAGGCCGAAACATGTTTGGGGATGCTTGTGGTCTTGTGCAGAAGGGATGTGACCTAGCCGTTCGGGCTGGACTGCCCCTTTTGGAGTGGGACCAAGCTTGATTTGCATACGGTGTTTCCCCTTCTGTAATGGCTTGGCAGGCTAAGATCGATGGTCTGGAGGGTTGCCCAGAGCAATGCCAGTGGTTAAGATTCATTCTAAACATTCCAGCCATCACCTCTTTGTTTTTGCTTTGTCACCCTGAGTGGGACGGGTATGCCTAGACGTGGGTCCCGTGCCTGCTGGGCCTAGAGACCCAAGCTACTCCTCACTGATGAGGCCCAACAAGGCCGAAACATGTTTGGGGATGCTTGTGGTCTCGTGCAGAAGGGATGCGATTTAGCAGTTTGGGCTGGACTGCCCCTTTTGGGGTGGGACCAAGCCTGATTTGCATATGGTCTTTCCCCTTCTGTAATGGCTTGGCAGGCGAAGAACGATGGTCTGGAGGGTTGCCCAGAGCAATGCCAGTGGTTAAGATTCATTCTAAACCTTCCAGCCATCACCGCTTTGTTTTTGCTTTGTCACCCCAAGGGGGATGGGAATGCCCAGACGTGGGTCCTGTGCCTAGAGACCCAAGCTACTCCTCACTGATGAGGCCCAACAAGGCTGAAACATGTTTGGGGATGCTTATGGTCTCGTGCAGAAAGGATGTGACCTAGCAGTTCGGGCTGGACTGCCCCTTTTGGGGTGCGACCAAGCCTGATTTGCATATGGTCTTTCCCCGTCTGTAATGGCTTGGCAGGCGAAGAACGATGGTCTAGAGGTTTGCCCAGAGCAATGCCAGTGGTTAAGATTCATTCAAAACCTTCCAGTCATCACCTCTTTGTTTTTGCTTTGTCACCCCGAGTGGGACGGGTATGCCCAGACATGGGTCACGTGGCTGCTGGGCCTAGAGACCCAAGCTATTCCTCACTGATGAGGCCCAACAAGGCCGAAACATGTTTGGGGATGCTTGTGGTGTCGTGCAGAAGGGATGCGACCTAGCAGTTTGGGCTGGATTGCCCCTTTTGGGTGGGACCAAGCCTGATTTGCATATGGTCTTTCTCCTTCTGTAATGGCTTGGCAGGTGTAGAACGATGGTCTGGAGGGTTGCCCAGAGCAATGCCAGTGGTTAATATTCATTCTAAACCATCCAGCCATCACCTCTTTGTTTTTGCTTTGTCACCCCGAGTGGGACGGGTATGCCCAGACGTGGGTCCCATGCCTGCTGGGCTTAGACACCCAAGCTACTCCTCACTGATGAGACCCAACAAGGCCGAAACATGTTTGGGGATGCTTGTGGTCTTGTGCAGAAGGGATGTGACCTAGCCGTTCGGGCTGGACTGCCCCTTTTGGAGTGGGACCAAGCTTGATTTGCATACGGTGTTTCCCCTTCTGTAATGGCTTGGCAGGCTAAGATCGATGGTCTGGAGGGTTGCCCAGAGCAATGCCAGTGGTTAAGATTCATTCTAAACCTTCCAGCCATCACCTCTTTGGTTTTGCTTTGTCACTCCGAGTGGGACAGGTATGCCCAGACGTGGGTCCCGTGCCTTCTGGGCCTAGAGACCCAAGCTACTCCTCACTGATGAGGCCCAACAAGGCCGAAACATGTTTGGGGATGCTTGTGGTCTCGTGCAGAAGGGATGTGACCTAACAGTTCAGGTTGGACTGCCCCTTTTTGGGGTGCGACCAAGCCTGATTTGCATATGGTCTTTCCCCTTCTGTAATGGCTTGGCAGGCGAAGAACGATGGTCTGGAGGGTTGCCCAGTGCAATGCCAGTGGTTAAGATTCATTCTAAACATTCCAGCCATCACCTCTTTGTTTTTGCTTTGTCACCCCAAGTGGGACGGGAATGCCCAGACGTGGGTCCCGTGCCTGCTGTGCCTAGAGACCCAAGCTACTCCTCATTGATGAGGCCCAACAAGGCTGAAACATGTTTGGGGATGCTTGTGGTCTCGTGCAGAAGGGATGTGACCTAGCAGTTCGGGCTGGACTGCCCCTTTTGGGGTGCGGCCAAGCATGATTTGCATATGGTCTTTCCATTTCTGTAATGGCTTGGCAGGCGAAGAACGATGGTCTAGAGGCTTGCCCAGAGCAATGCCAGAGGTTAAGATTCATTCAAAACCTTCCAGCCATCACCTCTTTGTTTTTGCTTTGTCACCCCGAGTGGGACGGGTATGCCCAGACGTGGGTCACGTGGCTGCTGGGCCTAGAGACCCAAGGTATTCCTCACTGATGAGGCCCAACAAGGCCGAAACATGTTTGGGGATGCTTGTGGTCTCGTGCAGAAGGGATGTGACCTAGCAGTTTGGGCTGGACTGCCCCTTTTGGGTGGGACCAAGCCTGATTTGCATATGGTCTTTCTCCTTCTGTAATGGCTTGGCAGGTGTAGAACGATGGTCTGGAGGGTTGCCCAGAGCAATGCCAGTGGTTAATGTTCATTCTAAACCTTCCAGCCATCACCTCTTTGTTTTTGCTTTGTCACCCCGAGTGGGACGGGTATGCCCAGACGTGGGTCCCGTGCCTGCTGGGCCTAGACACCCAAGCCACTCCTCACTGATGAGGCCCAACAAGGCCGAAACATGTTTGGGGATGCTTGTGGTCTCGTGCAGAAAGGATGTGACCTAGCCGTTCCGGCTGGACTGCCCCTTTTAGAGTGGGACCAAGCCTGATTTGCATACGGTGTTTCCCCTTCTGTAATGGCTTGGCAGACTAAGATCGATGGTCTGGAGGGTTGCCCAGAGCAATGCCAGTGGTTAAGATTCATTCTAAACCTTCCAGCCATCACCTCTTTGTTTTTGCTTTGTCACACTGAGTGGGACGGGTATGCCTAGACGTGGGTCCCGTGCCTGCTGGGCCTAGAGACCCAAGCTACTCCTCACTGATGAGGCCCAACAAGGCCGAAACATGTCTGGGGATGCTTGTGGTTTCGTGCAGAAGGGATGAGACCTAGCAGTTTGGGCTGGACTGCCCCTTTTGGGGTGGGACCAAGCCTGATTTGCATATGGTCTTTCTCCTTCTGCAATGGCTTGGCAGGCGAAGAACGATGGTCTGGAGGGTTGCCCAGAGCAATGCCAGTGGTTAAGATTAATTCTAAACCTTCCAGCCATCACCTCTTTGTTTTTGCTTTGCCACCCCGAGTGGGACGGGTATGCCTAGACGTGGGTCCCGTGCCTGCTGGGGCTAGAGACCCAAGCTACACCTCACTGATGAGGCCCAACAAGGCCGAAACATGTTTGGGGATGCTTGTGGTCTCGTGCAGAAGGGATGTGACCTAGCAGTTTGGGCTGGATTGCCCCTTTTGGGTGGGACCAAGCCTGATTTGCATATGGTCTTTCTCCTTCTGTAATGGCTTGGCAGGTGTAGAACGATGGTCTGGAGGGTTGCCCAGAGCAATGCCAGTGGTTAAGATTCATTCTAAACCATCCAGCCATCACCTCTTTGTTTTTGCTTTGTCAACCCAAGTGGGACGGGAATGCCCAGACGTGGGTCTCGTGCCTGCTGTGCCTAGAGACCCAAGCTACTCCTTATTGATGAGGCCCAACAAGGCTGAAACATGTTTGGGGATGCTTGTGGTCTCGTGCAGAAGGGATGTGACCTAGCAGTTCGAGCTGGACTGCCCCTTTTGGGGTGGGACCAAGCCTGATTTGCATATGGTGTTTCCCCTTCTGTAATGGCTTGGCAGGCGAAGATCGATGGTCTGGAGGGTTGCCCAGAGCAATGCCAGTGGTTAAGATTAATTCTAAACCTTCCAGCCATCACCTCTTTGGTTTTGCCTTGTCACTCCGAGTGGGACGGGTATGCCCAGACGTGGGTCCCGTGCCTTCTGGGCCTAGAGACCCAAGCTACTCCTCACTGATGAGGCCCAACAAGGCCGAAACATGTTTGGGGATGCTTGTGGTCTCGTGCAGAAGGGATGTGACCTAGCAGTTTGGGCTGGACTGCCCCTTTTGGGTGGGACCAAGCCTGATTTGCATATGGTCTTTCTCCTTCTGTAATGGCTTGGCAGGTGTAGAACGATGGTCTGGAGGGTTGCCCAGAGCAATGCCAGTGGTTAAGATTCATTCTAAACCTTCCAGCCATCACCTCTTTGTTTTTGCTTTGTCACCCCGAGTGGGAAAGGTATGCCCTGACGTGGGTCCCATGCCTGCTGGGCCTAGACACCCAAGCTACTCCTCACTGATGAGGCCCAACAAGGCCGAAACATGTTTGGGGATGCTTGTGGTCTTGTGCAGAAGGGATGTGACCTAGCCGTTCGGGCTGGACTGCCCCTTTTGGAGTGGGACCAAGCTTGATTTGCATATGGTCTTTCCCCTTCTGTAATGGCTTGGCAGGCGAAGAACGATGGTCTGGAGGGTTGCCCAGAGCAATGCCAGTGGTTAAAATTCATTCTAAACCTTCCAGCCATCACCGCTTTGTTTTTGCTTTGTCACCCCAAGTGGGATGGGAATGCCCAGACGTGGGTCCCGTGCCTGCTGTGCCTAGAGACCCAAGCTACTCCTCATTGATGAGGCCCAACAAGGCTGAAACATGTTTGGGGATGCTTATGGTCTCGTGCAGAAAGGATGTGACCTAGCAGTTCGGGCTGGACTGCCCCTTTTGGGGTGCGACCAAGCCTGATTTGCATATGGTCTTTCCCCTTCTGTAATGGCTTGGCAGGGGAAGAACGATGGTCTAGAGGTTTGCCCAGAGCAATGCCAGTGGTTAAGATTCATTCAAAACCTTCCAGCTATCACCTCTTTGTTTTTGCTTTGTCACCCCGAGTGGGACGGGTATGCCCAGACATGGGTCACGTGGCTGCTGGGCCTAGAGACTCAAGCTATTCCTCACTGATGAGGCCCAACAAGGCCGAAACATGTTTAGGGATGCTTGTGGTCTCGTGCAGAAGGGATGTGACCTAGCAGTTTGGGCTGGACTGCCCCTTTTGGGTGGGACCAAGCCTGATTTGCATATGGTCTTTCTCCTTCTGTAATGGCTTGGCAGGTGTAGAACGATGGTCTGGAGGGTTGCCCAGAGCAATGCCAGTGGTTAATGTTCATTCTAAACCTTCCAGCCATCACCTCTTTGTTTTTGCTTTGTCACCCCGAGTGGGAAAGGTATGCCCAGACGTGGGTCCCATGCCTGCTGGGCCTAGACACCCAAGCTACTCCTCACTGATGAGACCCAACAAGGCCGAAACATGTTTGGGGATGCTTGTGGTCTTGTGCAGAAGGGATGTGACCTAGCCGTTCGGGCTGGACTGCCCCTTTTGGAGTGGGACCAAGCTTGATTTGCATACGGTGTTTCCCCTTCTGTAATGGCTTGGCAGGCTAAGATCGATGGTCTGGAGGGTTGCCCAGAGCAATGCCAGTGGTTAAGATTCATTCTAAACCTTCCAGCCATCACCTCTTTGGTTTTGCTTTGTCACTCCGAGTGGGACAGGTATGCCCAGATGTGGGTCCCGTGCCTTCTGGGCCTAGAGACCCAAGCTACTCCTCACTGATGAGGCCCAACAAGGCCGAAACATGTTTGGGGATGCTTGTGGTCTCGTGCAGAAGGGATGTGACCTAACAGTTCAGGTTGGACTGCCCCTTTTTGGGGTGCGACCAAGCCTGATTTGCATATGGTCTTTCCCCTTCTGTAATGGCTTGGCAGGCGAAGAACGATGGTCTGGAGGGTTGCCCAGTGCAATGCCAGTGGTTAAGATTCATTCTAAACATTCCAGCCATCACCTCTTTGTTTTTGCTTTGTCACCCTGAGTGGGACGGGTATGCCTAGACGTGGGTCCCGTGCCTGCTGGGCCTAGAGACCCAAGCTACTCCTCACTGATGAGGCCCAACAAGGCCGAAACATGTCTGGGGATGCTTGTGGTTTCGTGCAGAAGGGATGAGACCTAGCAGTTTGGGCTGGACTGCCCCTTTTGGGGTGGGACCAAGCCTGATTTGCATATGGTCTTTCTCCTTCTGCAATGGC
Source organism: Ambystoma mexicanum (assembly GCF_040938575.1). Lineage (NCBI taxonomy): Eukaryota > Metazoa > Chordata > Amphibia > Caudata > Ambystomatidae > Ambystoma > Ambystoma mexicanum. Next base: position 1,308,918,947 of record NC_090922.1, read on the forward strand.
TTGGCAGGCGAAGAACGATGGTCTGGAGGGTTGCCCAGAGCAATGCCAGTGGTTAAGATTAATTCTAAACCTTCCAGCCATCACCTCTTTGTTTTTGCTTTGTCACCCTGAGTGGGACGGGTATGCCTAGACGTGGGTCCCGTGCCTGCTGGGCCTAGAGACCCAAGCTACTCCTCACTGATGAGGCCCAACAAGGCCGAAACATGTTTGGGGATGCTTGTGGTCTCGTGCAGAAGGGATGCGACCTAGCAGTTTGGGCTGGACTGCCCCTTTTGGGGTGGGACCAAGCCTGATTTGCATATGGTCTTTCCCCTTCTGTAATGGCTTGGCAGGCGAAGAACGATGGTCTAGAGGGTTGCCCAGAGCAATGCCAGTGGTTAAGATTCATTCTAAACCTTCCAGCCATCACCTCTTTCTTTTTGCTTTGTCACCCCAAGTGGGACGGGAATGCCCAGACGTGGGTCCCGTGCCTGCTGTGCCTAGAGACCCAAGCTACTCCTCATTGAGAAGGCCCAACAAGGCCGAAACATGTTTGGGGATGCTTGTGGTCTCGTGCAGAAGGGATGTGACCTAGCAGTTAGGGCTGGACCTAGCCTTTTGGGGTGCGACCAAGCCTGATTTGCATATGGTCTTTCCCCTTCTGTAATGGCTTGGCAGGCGAAGAACGATGGTCTAGAGGTTTGCCCAGAGCAATGCCAGTGGTTAAGATTCATTCAAAACCTTCCAGCCATCACCTCTTTGTTTTTGCTTTGTCACCCGGAGTGGGACGGGTATGCCCAGACGTGGGTCATGTGCCTGCTGGGCCTAGAGACCCAAGCTATTCCTCACTGATGAGGCCCAACAAGGCCGAAACATGTTTGGGGATGCTTGTGGTGTCGTGCAGAAGGGATGTGACCTAGCAGTTTGGGCTGGACTGCCCCTTTTGGGTGGGACCAAGCCTGATTTGCATATGGTCTTTCCCCTTCTGTAATGGCTTGGCAGGTGAGGAACGATGGTCTGGAGGGTTGCCCAGAGCAATGCCAGTGGTTAAGATTCATTCTAAACCTTCCAGCCATCACCTCTTTGTTTTTGCTTTGTCACCCCGAGTGGGACGGGTATGCCCAGACGTGGGTCCCGTGCCTGCTGGGCCTAGACACCCAAGCCACTCCTCACTGATGAGGCCCAACAAGGCCGAAACATGTTTGGGGATGCTTGTGGTCTTGTGCAGAAGGGATGTGACCTAGCCGTTCGGGCTGGACTGCCCCTTTTAGAGTGGGACCAAGCCTGATTTGCATACAGTGTTTCCCCTTCTGTAATGGCTTGGCAGACTAAGATCGATGGTCTGGAGGGTTGCCCAGAGCAATGCCAGTGGTTAAGATTCATTCTAAACCTTCCAGCCATCACCTCTTTGTTTTTGCTTTGTCACACTGAGTGTGACGGGTATGCGCTAGACGTGGGTCCCGTGCCTGCTGGGCCTAGAGACCCAAGCTACTCCTCACTGATGAGGCCCAACAAGGCCGAAACATGTTTGGGGATGCTTGTGGTTTCGTGCAGAAGGGATGTGACTTAGCAGTTTGGGCTGGACTGCCCCTTTTGGGTGGGACCAAGCCTGATTTGCATATGGTCCTTCTCCTTCTGTAATGGCTTGGTAGGTGTAGAACGATGGTCTGGAGGGTTGCCCAGAGCAATGCCAGTGGTTAAGATTCATTCTAAACCATCCAGCCATCACCTCTTTGTTTTTTCTTTGTCAACCCAAGTGGGACGGGAATGCCCAGACGTGGGTCCCCTGCCTGCTGTGCCTAGAGACCCAAGCTACTCCTCATTGATGAGGCCAAACAAGGCTGAAACATGTTTGGGGATGCTTGTGGTCTCGTGCAGAAGGGATGTGACCTAGCAGTTCGAGCTGGACTGCCCCTTTTGGAGTGGGACCAAGCCTGATTTGCATATGGTGTTTCCCCTTCTGTAATGGCTTGGCAGGCGAAGATCGATGGTCTGGAGGGTTGCCCAGAGCAATGCCAGTGGTTAAGATTAATTCTAAACCTTCCAGCCATCACCTCTTTGGTTTTGCCTTGTCACTCCGAGTGGGACGGGTATGCTCAGACGTGGGTCCCGTGCCTTCTGGGCCTAGAGACCCAAGCTACTCCTCACTGATGAGGCCCAACAAGGCCGAAACATGTTTGGGGATGCTTGTGGTCTCGTGCAGAAGGGATGTGACCTAGCAGTTTGGGCTGGACTGCCCCTTTTGGGTGGGACCAAGCCTGATTTGCATATGGTCTTTCTCCTTCTGTAGTGGCTTGGCAGGTGTAGAACGATGGTCTGGAGGGTTGCCCAGAGCAATGCCAGTGGTTAAGATTCATTCTAAACCTTCCAGCCATCACCTCTTTGTTTTTGCTTTGTCACCCCGAGTGGGAAAGGTATGCCCAGACGTGGGTCCCATGCCTGCTGGGCCTAGACACCCAAGATACTCCTCACTGATGAGGCCCAACAAGGCCGAAACATGTTTGGGGATGCTTGTGGTCTTGTGCAGAAGGGATGTGACCTAGCCGTTCGGGCTGGACTGCCCCTTTTGGAGTGGGACCAAGCTTGATTTGCATACGGTGTTTCCCCTTCTGTAATGGCTTGGCAGGCTAAGATCGATGGTCTGGAGGGTTGCCCAGAGCAATGCCAGTGGTTAAGATTCATTCTAAACATTCCAGCCATCACCTCTTTGTTTTTGCTTTGTCACCCTGAGTGGGACGGGTATGCCTAGACGTGGGTCCCGTGCCTGCTGGGCCTAGAGACCCAAGCTACACCTCACTGATGAGGCCCAACAAGGCCGAAACATGTTTGGGGATGCTTGTGGTCTCGTGCAGAAGGGATGCGACTTAGCAGTTTGGGCTGGACTGCCCCTTTTGGGGTGGGACCAAGCCTGATTTGCATATGGTCTTTCCCCTTCTGTAATGGCTTGGCAGGCGAAGAACGATGGTCTGGAGGGTTGCCCAGAGCAATGCCAGTGGTTAAGATTCATTCTAAACCTTCCCGCCATCACCGCTTTGTTTTTGCTTTGTCACCCCAAGGGGGATGGGAATGCCCAGACGTGGGTCCCGTGCCTGCTGTGCCTAGAGACCCAAGCTACTCCTCACTGATGAGGCCCAACAAGGCTGAAACATGTTTGGGGATGCTTATGGTCTCGTGCAGAAAGGATGTGACCTAGCAGTTCGGGCTGGACTGCCCCTTTTGGGGTGCGACCAAGCCTGATTTGCATATGGTCTTTCCCCTTCTGTAATGGCTTGGCAGGCGAAGAACGATGGTCTAGAGGTTTGCCCAGAGCAATGCCAGTGGTTAAGATTCATTCAAAACCTTCCAGTCATCACCTCTTTGTTTTTGCTTTGTCACCCCGAGTGTGACGGGTATGCCCAGACATGGGTCACGTGGCTGCTGGGCCTAGAGACCCAAGCTATTCCTCACTGATGAGGCCCAACAAGGCCGAAACATGTTTGGGGATGCTTGTGGTGTCGTGCAGAAGGGATGCGACCTAGCAGTTCGGGCTGGACTGCCCCTTTTGGGGTGCGACCAAGCCTGATTTGCATATGGTCTTTCTCCTTCTGTAATGGCTTGGCAGGTGTAGAACGATGGTCTGGAGGGTTGCCCAGAGCAATGCCAGTGGTTAAGATTCATTCTAAACCATCCAGCCATCACCTCTTTGTTTTTGCTTTGTCACCCCGAGTGGGACGGGTATGCCCAGACGTGGGTCCCATGCCTGCTGGGCCTAGACACCCAAGCTACTCCTCACTGATGAGGCCCAACAAGGCCGAAACATGTTTGGGGATGCTTGTGGTCTTGTGCAGAAGGGATGTGACCTAGCCGTTCGGGCTGGACTGCCCCTTTTGGAGTGGGACCAAGCTTGATTTGCATACGGTGTTTCCCCTTCTGTAATGGCTTGGCAGGCGAAGAACGATGGTCTGGAGGGTTGCCCAGAGCAATGCCAGTGGTTAAGATTCATTCTAAACCTTCCAGCCATCACCGCTTTGTTTTTGCTTTGTCACCCCAAGTGGGATGGGAATGCCCAGACGTGGGTCCCGTGCCTGCTGTGCCTAGAGACCCAAGCTACTCCTCATTGATGAGGCCCAACAAGGCTGAAACATGTTTGGGGATGCTTATGGTCTCGTGCAGAAAGGATGTGACCTAGCAGTTCGGGCTGGACTGCCCCTATTGGGGTGCGACCAAGCCTGATTTGCATATGGTCTTTCCCCTTCTGTAATGGCTTGGCAGGCGAAGAACGATGGTCTAGAGGGTTGCCCAGAGCAATGCCAGTGGTTAAGATTCATTCTAAACCTTCCAGCCATCACCTCTTTCTTTTTGCTTTGTCACCCCAAGTGGGACGGGAATGCCCAGACGTGGGTCCCGTGCCTGCTGTGCCTAGAGACCCAAGCTACTCCTCATTGAGAAGGCCCAACAAGGCCGAAACATGTTTGGGGATGCTTGTGGTCTCGTGCAGAAGGGATGTGACCTAGCAGTTAGGGCTGGACCTAGCCTTTTGGGGTGCGACCAAGCCTGATTTGCATATGGTCTTTCCCCTTCTGTAATGGCTTGGCAGGCGAAGAACGATGGTCTAGAGGTTTGCCCAGAGCAATGCCAGTGGTTAAGATTCATTCAAAACCTTCCAGCCATCACCTCTTTGTTTTTGCTTTGTCACCCGGAGTGGGACGGGTATGCCCAGACGTGGGTCATGTGCCTGCTGGGCCTAGAGACCCAAGCTATTCCTCACTGATGAGGCCCAACAAGGCCGAAACATGTTTGGGGATGCTTGTGGTGTCGTGCAGAAGGGATGTGACCTAGCAGTTTGGGCTGGACTGCCCCTTTTGGGTGGGACCAAGCCTGATTTGCATATGGTCTTTCCCCTTCTGTAATGGCTTGGCAGGTGAGGAACGATGGTCTGGAGGGTTGCCCAGAGCAATGCCAGTGGTTAAGATTCATTCTAAACCTTCCAGCCATCACCTCTTTGTTTTTGCTTTGTCACCCCGAGTGGGACGGGTATGCCCAGACGTGGGTCCCGTGCCTGCTGGGCCTAGACACCCAAGCCACTCCTCACTGATGAGGCCCAACAAGGCCGAAACATGTTTGGGGATGCTTGTGGTCTTGTGCAGAAGGGATGTGACCTAGCCGTTCGGGCTGGACTGCCCCTTTTAGAGTGGGACCAAGCCTGATTTGCATACAGTGTTTCCCCTTCTGTAATGGCTTGGCAGACTAAGATCGATGGTCTGGAGGGTTGCCCAGAGCAATGCCAGTGGTTAAGATTCATTCTAAACCTTCCAGCCATCACCTCTTTGTTTTTGCTTTGTCACACTGAGTGTGACGGGTATGCGCTAGACGTGGGTCCCGTGCCTGCTGGGCCTAGAGACCCAAGCTACTCCTCACTGATGAGGCCCAACAAGGCCGAAACATGTTTGGGGATGCTTGTGGTTTCGTGCAGAAGGGATGTGACTTAGCAGTTTGGGCTGGACTGCCCCTTTTGGGTGGGACCAAGCCTGATTTGCATATGGTCCTTCTCCTTCTGTAATGGCTTGGTAGGTGTAGAACGATGGTCTGGAGGGTTGCCCAGAGCAATGCCAGTGGTTAAGATTCATTCTAAACCATCCAGCCATCACCTCTTTGTTTTTTCTTTGTCAACCCAAGTGGGACGGGAATGCCCAGACGTGGGTCCCCTGCCTGCTGTGCCTAGAGACCCAAGCTACTCCTCATTGATGAGGCCAAACAAGGCTGAAACATGTTTGGGGATGCTTGTGGTCTCGTGCAGAAGGGATGTGACCTAGCAGTTCGAGCTGGACTGCCCCTTTTGGAGTGGGACCAAGCCTGATTTGCATATGGTGTTTCCCCTTCTGTAATGGCTTGGCAGGCGAAGATCGATGGTCTGGAGGGTTGCCCAGAGCAATGCCAGTGGTTAAGATTAATTCTAAACCTTCCAGCCATCACCTCTTTGGTTTTGCCTTGTCACTCCGAGTGGGACGGGTATGCTCAGACGTGGGTCCCGTGCCTTCTGGGCCTAGAGACCCAAGCTACTCCTCACTGATGAGGCCCAACAAGGCCGAAACATGTTTGGGGATGCTTGTGGTCTCGTGCAGAAGGGATGTGACCTAGCAGTTTGGGCTGGACTGCCCCTTTTGGGTGGGACCAAGCCTGATTTGCATATGGTCTTTCTCCTTCTGTAATGGCTTGGCAGGTGTAGAACGATGGTCTGGAGGGTTGCCCAGAGCAATGCCAGTGGTTAAGATTCATTCTAAACCTTCCAGCCATCACCTCTTTGTTTTTGCTTTGTCACCCCGAGTGGGAAAGGTATGCCCAGACGTGGGTCCCATGCCTGCTGGGCCTAGACACCCAAGATACTCCTCACTGATGAGGCCCAACAAGGCCGAAACATGTTTGGGGATGCTTGTGGTCTTGTGCAGAAGGGATGTGACCTAGCCGTTCGGGCTGGACTGCCCCTTTTGGAGTGGGACCAAGCTTGATTTGCATACGGTGTTTCCCCTTCTGTAATGGCTTGGCAGGCTAAGATTGATGGTCTGGAGGGTTGCCCAGAGCAATGCCAGTGGTTAAGATTCATTCTAAACATTCCAGCCATCACCTCTTTGTTTTTGCTTTGTCACCCTGAGTGGGACGGGTATGCCTAGACGTGGGTCCCGTGCCTGCTGGGCCTAGAGACCCAAGCTACACCTCACTGATGAGGCCCAACAAGGCCGAAACATGTTTGGGGATGCTTGTGGTCTCGTGCAGAAGGGATGCGACTTAGCAGTTTGGGCTGGACTGCCCCTTTTGGGGTGGGACCAAGCCTGATTTGCATATGGTCTTTCCCCTTCTGTAATGGCTTGGCAGGCGAAGAACGATGGTCTGGAGGGTTGCCCAGAGCAATGCCAGTGGTTAAGATTCATTCTAAACCTTCCCGCCATCACCGCTTTGTTTTTGCTTTGTCACCCCAAGGGGGATGGGAATGCCCAGACGTGGGTCCCGTGCCTGCTGTGCCTAGAGACCCAAGCTACTCCTCACTGATGAGGCCCAACAAGGCTGAAACATGTTTGGGGATGCTTATGGTCTCGTGCAGAAAGGATGTGACCTAGCAGTTCGGGCTGGACTGCCCCTTTTGGGGTGCGACCAAGCCTGATTTGCATATGGTCTTTCCCCTTCTGTAATGGCTTGGCAGGCGAAGAACGATGGTCTAGAGGTTTGCCCAGAGCAATGCCAGTGGTTAAGATTCATTCAAAACCTTCCAGTCATCACCTCTTTGTTTTTGCTTTGTCACCCCGAGTGTGACGGGTATGCCCAGACATGGGTCACGTGGCTGCTGGGCCTAGAGACCCAAGCTATTCCTCACTGATGAGGCCCAACAAGGCCGAAACATGTTTGGGGATGCTTGTGGTGTCGTGCAGAAGGGATGCGACCTAGCAGTTCGGGCTGGACTGCCCCTTTTGGGGTGCGACCAAGCCTGATTTGCATATGGTCTTTCTCCTTCTGTAATGGCTTGGCAGGTGTAGAACGATGGTCTGGAGGGTTGCCCAGAGCAATGCCAGTGGTTAAGATTCATTCTAAACCATCCAGCCATCACCTCTTTGTTTTTGCTTTGTCACCCCGAGTGGGACGGGTATGCCCAGACGTGGGTCCCATGCCTGCTGGGCCTAGACACCCAAGCTACTCCTCACTGATGAGGCCCAACAAGGCCGAAACATGTTTGGGGATGCTTGTGGTCTTGTGCAGAAGGGATGTGACCTAGCCGTTCGGGCTGGACTGCCCCTTTTGGAGTGGGACCAAGCTTGATTTGCATACGGTGTTTCCCCTTCTGTAATGGCTTGGCAGGCGAAGAACGATGGTCTGGAGGGTTGCCCAGAGCAATGCCAGTGGTTAAGATTCATTCTAAACCTTCCAGCCATCACCGCTTTGTTTTTGCTTTGTCACCCCAAGTGGGATGGGAATGCCCAGACGTGGGTCCCGTGCCTGCTGTGCCTAGAGACCCAAGCTACTCCTCATTGATGAGGCCCAACAAGGCTGAAACATGTTTGGGGATGCTTATGGTCTCGTGCAGAAAGGATGTGACCTAGCAGTTCGGGCTGGACTGCCCCTATTGGGGTGCGACCAAGCCTGATTTGCATATGGTCTTTCCCCTTCTGTAATGGCTTGGCAGGCGAAGAACGATGGTCTAGAGGTTTGCCCAGAGCAATGCCAGTGGTTAAGATTCATTCAAAACCTTCCAGTCATCACCTCTTTGTTTTTGCTTTGTCACCCCGAGTGGGACGGGTATGCCCAGACATGGGTCACGTGGCTGCTGGGCCTAGAGACCCAAGCTATTCCTCACTGATGAGGCCCAACAAGGCCGAAACATGTTTGGGGATGCTTGTGGTCTTATGCAGAAGGGATGTGACCTAGCCGTTCGGGCTGGACTGCCCCTTTTGGGTGGGACCAAGCCTGATTTGCATATGGTCTTTCTCCTTCTGTAATGGCTTGGCAGGTGTAGAACGATGGTCTGTAGGGTTGCCCAGAGCAATGCCAGCGGTTAAGATTCATTCTAAACCATCCAGCCATCACTTCTTTGTTTTTGCTTTGTCACCCCGAGTGGGACCGGTATGCCCAGACGTGGGTCCCATGCCTGCTGGGCCTAGACACCCAAGCTACTCCTCACTGATGAGGCCCAACAAGGCCGAAACATGTTTGGGGATGCTTGTGGTCTTGTGCAGAAGGGATGTGACCTAGCCGTTCGGGCTGGACTGCCCCTTTTGGAGTGGGACCAAGCTTGATTTGCATACGGTGTTTCCCCTTCTGTAATGGCTTGGCAGGCTAAGATCGATGGTCTGGAGGGTTGCCCAGAGCAATGCCAGTGGTTAAGATTCATTCTAAACCTTCCAGCCATCACCTCTTTGGTTTTGCTTTGTCACTCCGAGTGGGACAGGTATGCCCAGACGTGGGTCCCGTGCCTTCTGGGCCTAGAGACCCAAGCTACTCCTCACTGATGAGGCCCAACAAGGCCGAAACATGTTTGGGGATGCTTGTGGTCTCGTGCAGAAGGGATGTGACCTAACAGTTCAGGTTGGACTGCCCCTTTTTGGGGTGCGACCAAGCCTGATTTGCATATGGTCTTTCCCCTTCTGTAATGGCTTGGCAGGCGAAGAACGATGGTCTGGAGGGTTGCCCAGTGCAATGCCAGTGGTTAAGATTCATTCTAAACATTCCAGCCATCACCTCTTTGTTTTTGCTTTGTCACCCTGAGTGGGACGGGTATGCCTAGACGTGGGTCCCGTGCCTGCTGGGCCTAGAGACCCAAGCTACTCCTCACTGATGAGGCCCAACAAGGCCGAAACATGTTTGGGGTTGCTTGTGGTCTCGTGCAGAAGGGATGCGACCTAGCAGTTTGGGCTGGACTGCCCCTTTTGGGGTGGGACCAAGCCTGATTTGCATATGGTCTTTCCCCATCTGTAATGGCTTGGCAGGCGAAGAACGATGGTCTAGAGGGTTGCCCAGAGCAATGCCAGTGGTTAAGATTCATTCTAAACCTTCCAGCCATCACCTCTTTGTTTTTGCTTTGTCACCCCAAGTGGGACGGGAATGCCCAGACGTGGGTCCCGTGCCTGCTGTGCCTAGAGACCCAAGCTACTCCTCATTGATGAGGCCCAACAAGGCTGAAACATGTTTGGGGATGCTTGTGGTCTCGTGCAGAAGGGATGTGACCTAGCAGTTTGGGCTGGACTGCCCCTTTTGGGGTGCGGCCAAGCATGATTTGCATATGGTCTTTCCATTTCTGTAATGGCTTGGCAGGCGAAGAACGATGGTCTAGAGGCTTGCCCAGAGCAATGCCAGTGGTTAAGATTCATTCAAAACCTTCCAGCCATCACCTCTTTGTTTTTGCTTTGTCACCCCGAGTGGGACGGGTATGCCCAGACGTGGGTCACGTGGCTGCTGGGCCTAGAGACCCAAGGTATTCCTCACTGATGAGGCCCAACAAGGCCGAAACATGTTTGGGGATGTTTGTGGTGTCGTGCAGAAGGGATGTGACCTAGCAGTTTGGGCTGGACTGCCCCTTTTGGGTGGGACCAAGCCTGATTTGCATATGGTCTTTCCCCTTCTGTAATGGCTTGGCAGGTGAAGAACGATGGTCTGGAGGGTTGCCCAGAGCAATGCCAGTGGTTAAGATTCATTCTAAACCTTCCAGCCATCACCTCTTTGTTTTTGCTTTGTCACCCCGAGTGGGACGGGTATGCCCAGACGTGGGTCCCTTGCCTGCTGGGCCTAGACACCCAAGCCACTCCTCACTGATGAGGCCCAACAAGGCCGAAACATGTTTGGGGATGCTTGTGGTCTCGTGCAGAAAGGATGTGACCTAGCCGTTCCGGCTGGACTGCCCCTTTTAGAGTGGGACCAAGCCTGATTTGCATACGGTGTTTCCCCTTCTGTAATGGCTTGGCAGACTAAGATCGATGGTCTGGAGGGTTGCCCAGAGCAATGCCAGTGGTTAAGATTCATTCTAAACCTTCCAGCCATCACCTCTTTGTTTTTGCTTTGTCACACTGAGTGGGACGGGTATGCCTAGACGTGGGTCCCGTGCCTGCTGGGCCTAGAGACCCAAGCTACTCCTCACTGATGAGGCCCAACAAGGCCGAAACATGTCTGGGGATGCTTGTGGTTTCGTGCAGAAGGGATGAGACCTAGCAGTTTGGGCTGGACTGCCCCTTTTGGGGTGGGACCAAGCCTGATTTGCATATGGTCTTTCTCCTTCTGCAATGGCTTGGCAGGCGAAGAACGATGGTCTGGAGGGTTGCCCAGAGCAATGCCAGTGGTTAAGATTAATTCTAAACCTTCCAGCCATCACCTCTTTGTTTTTGCTTTGTCACCCCGAGTGGGACGGGTATGCCTAGACGTGGGTCCCGTGCCTGCTGGGGCTAGAGACCCAAGCTACACCTCACTGATGAGGCCCAACAAGGCCGAAACATGTTTGGGGATGCTTGTGGTCTCGTGCAGAAGGGATGTGACCTAGCAGTTTGGGCTGGATTGCCCCTTTTGGGTGGGACCAAGCCTGATTTGCATATGGTCTTTCTCCTTCTGTAATGGCTTGGCAGGTGTAGAACGATGGTCTGGAGGGTTGCCCAGAGCAATGCCAGTGGTTAAGATTCATTCTAAACCATCCAGCCATCACCTCTTTGTTTTTGCTTTGTCAACCCAAGTGGGACGGGAATGCCCAGACGTGGGTCCCGTGCCTGCTGTGCCTAGAGACCCAAGCTACTCCTCATTGATGAGGCCCAACAAGGCTGAAACATGTTTGGGGATGCTTGTGGTCTCGTGCAGAAGGGATGTGACCTAGCAGTTCGAGCTGGACTGCCCCTTTTGGGGTGGGACCAAGCCTGATTTGCATATGGTGTTTCCCCTTCTGTAATGGCTTGGCAGGCGAAGATCGATGGTCTGGAGGGTTGCCCAGAGCAATGCCAGTGGTTAAGATTAATTCTAAACCTTCCAGCCATCACCTCTTTGGTTTTGCCTTGTCACTCCGAGTGGGACGGGTATGCCCAGACGTGGGTCCCGTGCCTTCTGGGCCTAGAGACCCAAGCTACTCCTCACTGATGAGGCCCAACAAGGCCGAAACATGTTTGGGAATGCTTGTGGTCTCGTGCAGAAGGGATGTGACCTAGCAGTTTGGGCTGGACTGCCCCTTTTGGGTGGGATCAAGCCTGATTTGCATATGGTCTTTCTCCTTCTGTAATGGCTTGGCAGGTGTAGAACGATGGTCTGGAGGGTTGCCCAGAGCAATGCCAGTGGTTAAGATTCATTCTAAACCTTCCAGCCATCACCTCTTTGTTTTTGCTTTGTCACCCCGAGTGGGAAAGGTATGCCCAGACGTGGGTCCCATGCCTGCTGGGCCTAGACACCCAAGCTACTCCTCACTGATGAGGCCCAACAAGGCCGAAACATGTTTGGGGATGCTTGTGGTCTTGTGCAGAAGGGATGTGACCTAGCCGTTCGGGCTGGACTGCCCCTTTTGGAGTGGGACCAAGCTTGATTTGCATATGGTCTTTCCCCTTCTGTAATGGCTTGGCAGGCGAAGAACGATGGTCTGGAGGGTTGCCCAGAGCAATGCCAGTGGTTAAAATTCATTCTAAACCTTCCAGCCATCACCGCTTTGTTTTTGCTTTGTCACCCCAAGTGGGATGGGAATGCCCAGACGTGGGTCCCGTGCCTGCTGTGCCTAGAGACCCAAGCTACTCCTCATTGATGAGGCCCAACAAGGCTGAAACATGTTTGGGGATGCTTGTGGTCTCGTGCAGAAGGGATGTGACCTAGCAGTTTGGGCTGGACTGCCCCTTTTGGGGTGCGGCCAAGCATGATTTGCATATGGTCTTTCCATTTCTGTAATGGCTTGGCAGGCGAAGAACGATGGTCTAGAGGCTTGCCCAGAGCAATGCCAGTGGTTAAGATTCATTCAAAACCTTCCAGCCATCACCTCTTTGTTTTTGCTTTGTCACCCCGAGTGGGACGGGTATGCCCAGACGTGGGTCACGTGGCTGCTGGGCCTAGAGACCCAAGGTATTCCTCACTGATGAGGCCCAACAAGGCCGAAACATGTTTGGGGATGTTTGTGGTGTCGTGCAGAAGGGATGTGACCTAGCAGTTTGGGCTGGACTGCCCCTTTTGGGTGGGACCAAGCCTGATTTGCATATGGTCTTTCCCCTTCTGTAATGGCTTGGCAGGTGAAGAACGATGGTCTGGAGGGTTGCCCAGAGCAATGCCAGTGGTTAAGATTCATTCTAAACCTTCCAGCCATCACCTCTTTGTTTTTGCTTTGTCACCCCGAGTGGGACGGGTATGCCCAGACGTGGGTCCCTTGCCTGCTGGGCCTAGACACCCAAGCCACTCCTCACTGATGAGGCCCAACAAGGCCGAAACATGTTTGGGGATGCTTGTGGTCTCGTGCAGAAAGGATGTGACCTAGCCGTTCCGGCTGGACTGCCCCTTTTAGAGTGGGACCAAGCCTGATTTGCATACGGTGTTTCCCCTTCTGTAATGGCTTGGCAGACTAAGATCGATGGTCTGGAGGGTTGCCCAGAGCAATGCCAGTGGTTAAGATTCATTCTAAACCTTCCAGCCATCACCTCTTTGTTTTTGCTTTGTCACACTGAGTGGGACGGGTATGCCTAGACGTGGGTCCCGTGCCTGCTGGGCCTAGAGACCCAAGCTACTCCTCACTGATGAGGCCCAACAAGGCCGAAACATGTCTGGGGATGCTTGTGGTTTCGTGCAGAAGGGATGAGACCTAGCAGTTTGGGCTGGACTGCCCCTTTTGGGGTGGGACCAAGCCTGATTTGCATATGGTCTTTCTCCTTCTGCAATGGCTTGGCAGGCGAAGAACGATGGTCTGGAGGGTTGCCCAGAGCAATGCCAGTGGTTAAGATTAATTCTAAACCTTCCAGCCATCACCTCTTTGTTTTTGCTTTGTCACCCCGAGTGGGACGGGTATGCCTAGACGTGGGTCCCGTGCCTGCTGGGGCTAGAGACCCAAGCTACACCTCACTGATGAGGCCCAACAAGGCCGAAACATGTTTGGGGATGCTTGTGGTCTCGTGCAGAAGGGATGTGACCTAGCAGTTTGGGCTGGATTGCCCCTTTTGGGTGGGACCAAGCCTGATTTGCATATGGTCTTTCTCCTTCTGTAATGGCTTGGCAGGTGTAGAACGATGGTCTGGAGGGTTGCCCAGAGCAATGCCAGTGGTTAAGATTCATTCTAAACCATCCAGCCATCACCTCTTTGTTTTTGCTTTGTCAACCCAAGTGGGACGGGAATGCCCAGACGTGGGTCCCGTGCCTGCTGTGCCTAGAGACCCAAGCTACTCCTCATTGATGAGGCCCAACAAGGCTGAAACATGTTTGGGGATGCTTGTGGTCTCGTGCAGAAGGGATGTGACCTAGCAGTTCGAGCTGGACTGCCCCTTTTGGGGTGGGACCAAGCCTGATTTGCATATGGTGTTTCCCCTTCTGTAATGGCTTGGCAGGCGAAGATCGATGGTCTGGAGGGTTGCCCAGAGCAATGCCAGTGGTTAAGATTAATTCTAAACCTTCCAGCCATCACCTCTTTGGTTTTGCCTTGTCACTCCGAGTGGGACGGGTATGCCCAGACGTGGGTCCCGTGCCTTCTGGGCCTAGAGACCCAAGCTACTCCTCACTGATGAGGCCCAACAAGGCCGAAACATGTTTGGGAATGCTTGTGGTCTCGTGCAGAAGGGATGTGACCTAGCAGTTTGGGCTGGACTGCCCCTTTTGGGTGGGATCAAGCCTGATTTGCATATGGTCTTTCTCCTTCTGTAATGGCTTGGCAGGTGTAGAACGATGGTCTGGAGGGTTGCCCAGAGCAATGCCAGTGGTTAAGATTCATTCTAAACCTTCCAGCCATCACCTCTTTGTTTTTGCTTTGTCACCCCGAGTGGGAAAGGTATGCCCAGACGTGGGTCCCATGCCTGCTGGGCCTAGACACCCAAGCTACTCCTCACTGATGAGGCCCAACAAGGCCGAAACATGTTTGGGGATGCTTGTGGTCTTGTGCAGAAGGGATGTGACCTAGCCGTTCGGGCTGGACTGCCCCTTTTGGAGTGGGACCAAGCTTGATTTGCATATGGTCTTTCCCCTTCTGTAATGGCTTGGCAGGCGAAGAACGATGGTCTGGAGGGTTGCCCAGAGCAATGCCAGTGGTTAAAATTCATTCTAAACCTTCCAGCCATCACCGCTTTGTTTTTGCTTTGTCACCCCAAGTGGGATGGGAATGCCCAGACGTGGGTCCCGTGCCTGCTGTGCCTAGAGACCCAAGCTACTCCTCATTGATGAGGCCCAACAAGGCTGAAACATGTTTGGGGATGCTTATGGTCTCGTGCAGAAAGGATGTGACCTAGCAGTTCGGGCTGGACTGCCCCTTTTGGGGTGCGACCAAGCCTGATTTGCATATGGTCTTTCCCCTTCTGTAATGGCTTGGCAGGCGAAGAACGATGGTCTAGAGGTTTGCCCAGAGCAATGCCAGTGGTTAAGATTCATTCAAAACCTTCCAGCTATCACCTCTTTGTTTTTGCTTTGTCACCCCGAGTGGGACGGGTATGCCCAGACATGGGTCACGTGGCTGCTGGGCCTAGAGACTCAAGCTATTCCTCACTGATGAGGCCCAACAAGGCCGAAACATGTTTGGGGATGCTTGTGGTCTCGTGCAGAAGGGATGTGACCTAGCAGTTTGGGCTGGACTGCCCCTTTTGGGTGGGACCAAGCCTGATTTGCATATGGTCTTTCTCCTTCTGTAATGGCTTGGCAGGTGTAGAACGATGGTCTGGAGGGTTGCCCAGAGCAATGCCAGTGGTTAATGTTCATTCTAAACCTTCCAGCCATCACCTCTTTGTTTTTGCTTTGTCACCCCGAGTGGGAAAGGTATGCCCAGACGTGGGTCCCATGCCTGCTGGGCCTAGACACCCAAGCTACTCCTCACTGATGAGACCCAACAAGGCCGAAACATGTTTGGGGATGCTTGTGGTCTTGTGCAGAAGGGATGTGACCTAGCCGTTCGGGCTGGACTGCCCCTTTTGGAGTGGGACCAAGCTTGATTTGCATACGGTGTTTCCCCTTCTGTAATGGCTTGGCAGGCTAAGATCGATGGTCTGGAGGGTTGCCCAGAGCAATGCCAGTGGTTAAGATTCATTCTAAACCTTCCAGCCATCACCTCTTTGGTTTTGCTTTGTCACTCCGAGTGGGACAGGTATGCCCAGATGTGGGTCCCGTGCCTTCTGGGCCTAGAGACCCAAGCTACTCCTCACTGATGAGGCCCAACAAGGCCGAAACATGTTTGGGGATGCTTGTGGTCTCGTGCAGAAGGGATGTGACCTAACAGTTCAGGTTGGACTGCCCCTTTTTGGGGTGCGACCAAGCCTGATTTGCATATGGTCTTTCCCCTTCTGTAATGGCTTGGCAGGCGAAGAACGATGGTCTGGAGGGTTGCCCAGTGCAATGCCAGTGGTTAAGATTCATTCTAAACATTCCAGCCATCACCTCTTTGTTTTTGCTTTGTCACCCTGAGTGGGACGGGTATGCCTAGACGTGGGTCCCGTGCCTGCTGGGCCTAGAGACCCAAGCTACTCCTCACTGATGAGGCCCAACAAGGCCGAAACATGTCTGGGGATGCTTGTGGTTTCGTGCAGAAGGGATGAGACCTAGCAGTTTGGGCTGGACTGCCCCTTTTGGGGTGGGACCAAGCCTGATTTGCATATGGTCTTTCTCCTTCTGCAATGGCTTGGCAGGCGAAGAACGATGGTCTGGAGGGTTGCCCAGAGCAATGCCAGTGGTTAAGATTAATTCTAAACCTTCCAGCCATCACCTCTTTGTTTTTGCTTTGTCACCCTGAGTGGGACGGGTATGCCTAGACGTGGGTCCCGTGCCTGCTGGGCCTAGAGACCCAAGCTACTCCTCACTGATGAGGCCCAACAAGGCCGAAACATGTTTGGGGATGCTTGTGGTCTCGTGCAGAAGGGATGCGACCTAGCAGTTTGGGCTGGACTGCCCCTTTTGGGGTGGGACCAAGCCTGATTTGCATATGGTCTTTCCCCTTCTGTAATGGCTTGGCAGGCGAAGAACGATGGTCTAGAGGGTTGCCCAGAGCAATGCCAGTGGTTAAGATTCATTCTAAACCTTCCAGCCATCACCTCTTTCTTTTTGCTTTGTCACCCCAAGTGGGACGGGAATGCCCAGACGTGGGTCCCGTGCCTGCTGTGCCTAGAGACCCAAGCTACTCCTCATTGAGAAGGCCCAACAAGGCCGAAACATGTTTGGGGATGCTTGTGGTCTCGTGCAGAAGGGATGTGACCTAGCAGTTAGGGCTGGACCTAGCCTTTTGGGGTGCGACCAAGCCTGATTTGCATATGGTCTTTCCCCTTCTGTAATGGCTTGGCAGGCGAAGAACGATGGTCTAGAGGTTTGCCCAGAGCAATGCCAGTGGTTAAGATTCATTCAAAACCTTCCAGCCATCACCTCTTTGTTTTTGCTTTGTCACCCGGAGTGGGACGGGTATGCCCAGACGTGGGTCATGTGCCTGATGGGCCTAGAGACCCAAGCTATTCCTCACTGATGAGGCCCAACAAGGCCGAAACATGTTTGGGGATGCTTGTGGTGTCGTGCAGAAGGGATGTGACCTAGCAGTTTGGGCTGGACTGCCCCTTTTGGGTGGGACCAAGCCTGATTTGCATATGGTCTTTCCCCTTCTGTAATGGCTTGGCAGGTGAGGAACGATGGTCTGGAGGGTTGCCCAGAGCAATGCCAGTGGTTAAGATTCATTCTAAACCTTCCAGCCATCACCTCTTTGTTTTTGCTTTGTCACCCCGAGTGGGACGGGTATGCCCAGACGTGGGTCCCGTGCCTGCTGGGCCTAGACACCCAAGCCACTCCTCACTGATGAGGCCCAACAAGGCCGAAACATGTTTTGGGCTGCTTGTGGTCTTGTGCAGAAGGGATGTGACCTAGCCGTTCGGGCTGGACTGCCCCTTTTAGAGTGGGACCAAGCCTGATTTGCATACAGTGTTTCCCCTTCTGTAATGGCTTGGCAGACTAAGATCGATGGTCTGGAGGGTTGCCCAGAGCAATGCCAGTGGTTAAGATTCATTCTAAACCTTCCAGCCATCACCTCTTTGTTTTTGCTTTGTCACACTGAGTGGGACGGGTATGCGCTAGACGTGGGTCCCGTGCCTGCTGGGCCTAGAGACCCAAGCTACTCCTCACTGATGAGGCCCAACAAGGCCGAAACATGTTTGGGGATGCTTGTGGTTTCGTGCAGAAGGGATGTGACTTAGCAGTTTGGGCTGGACTGCCCCTTTTGGGTGGGACCAAGCCTGATTTGCATATGGTCCTTCTCCTTCTGTAATGGCTTGGTAGGTGTAGAACGATGGTCTGGAGGGTTGCCCAGAGCAATGCCAGTGGTTAAGATTCATTCTAAACCATCCAGCCATCACCTCTTTGTTTTTTCTTTGTCAACCCAAGTGGGACGGGAATGCCCAGACGTGGGTCCCCTGCCTGCTGTGCCTAGAGACCCAAGCTACTCCTCATTGATGAGGCCCAACAAGGCTGAAACATGTTTGGGGATGCTTGTGGTCTCGTGCAGAAGGGATGTGACCTAGCAGTTCGAGCTGGACTGCCCCTTTTGGAGTGGGACCAAGCCTGATTTGCATATGGTGTTTCCCCTTCTGTAATGGCTTGGCAGGCGAAGATCGATGGTCTGGAGGGTTGCCCAGAGCAATGCCAGTGGTTAAGATTAATTCTAAACCTTCCAGCCATCACCTCTTTGGTTTTGCCTTGTCACTCCGAGTGGGACGGGTATGCTCAGACGTGGGTCCCGTGCCTTCTGGGCCTAGAGACCCAAGCTACTCCTCACTGATGAGGCCCAACAAGGCCGAAACATGTTTGGGGATGCTTGTGGTCTCGTGCAGAAGGGATGTGACCTAGCAGTTTGGGCTGGACTGCCCCTTTTGGGTGGGACCAAGCCTGATTTGCATATGGTCTTTCTCCTTCTGTAATGGCTTGGCAGGTGTAGAACGATGGTCTGGAGGGTTGCCCAGAGCAATGCCAGTGGTTAAGATTCATTCTAAACCTTCCAGCCATCACCTCTTTGTTTTTGCTTTGTCACCCTGAGTGGGACGGGTATGCCTAGACGTGGGTCCCGTTCCTGCTGGGCCTAGAGACCCAAGCTACTCCTCACTGATGAGGCCCAACAAGGCCGAAACATGTTTGGGGATGCTTGTGGTCTTGTGCAGAAGGGATGTGACCTAGCCGTTCGGGCTGGACTGCCCCTTTTGGAGTGGGACCAAGCTTGATTTGCATACGGTGTTTCCCCTTCTGTAATGGCTTGGCAGGCTAAGATCGATGGTCTGGAGGGTTGCCCAGAGCAATGCCAGTGGTTAAGATTCATTCTAAACATTCCAGCCATCACCTCTTTGTTTTTGCTTTGTCACCCTGAGTGGGACGGGTATGCCTAGACGTGGGTCCCGTGCCTGCTGGGCCTAGAGACCCAAGCTACTCCTCACTGATGAGGCCCAACAAGGCCGAAACATGTTTGGGGATGCTTGTGGTCTCGTGCAGAAGAGATGCGACTTAGCAGTTTGGGCTGGACTGCCCCTTTTGGGGTGGGACCAAGCCTGATTTGCATATGGTCTTTCCCCTTCTGTAATGGCTTGGCAGGCGAAGAACGATGGTCTGGAGAGTTGCCCAGAGCAATGCCAGTGGTTAAGATTCATTCTAAACCTTCCCGCCATCACCGCTTTGTTTTTGCTTTGTCACCCCAAGGGGGATGGGAATGCCCAGACGTGGGTCCCGTGCCTGCTGTGCCTAGAGACCCAAGCTACTCCTCACTGATGAGGCCCAACAAGGCTGAAACATGTTTGGGGATGCTTATGGTCTCGTGCAGAAGGGATGTGACCTAACAGTTCAGGTTGGACTGCCCCTTTTTGGGGTGCGACCAAGCCTGATTTGCATATGGTCTTTCCCCTTCTGTAATGGCTTGGCAGGCGAAGAACGATGGTCTGGAGGGTTGCCCAGTGCAATGCCAGTGGTTAAGATTCATTCTAAACATTCCAGCCATCACCTCTTTGTTTTTGCTTTGTCACCCCAAGTGGGACGGGAATGCCCAGACGTGGGTCCCGTGCCTGCTGTGCCTAGAGACCCAAGCTACTCCTCATTGATGAGGCCCAACAAGGCTGAAACATGTTTGGGGATGCTTATGGTCTCGTGCAGAAAGGATGTGACCTAGCAGTTCGGGCTGGACTGCCCCTTTTGGGGTGCGACCAAGCCTGATTTGCATATGGTCTTTCCCCTTCTGTAATGGCTTGGCAGGCGAAGAACGATGGTCTAGAGGTTTGCCCAGAGCAATGCCAGTGGTTAAGATTCATTCAAAACCTTCCAGCCATCACCTCTTTGTTTTTGCTTTGTCACCCCGAGTGGGACGGGTATGCCCAGACATGGGTCACGTGGCTGCTGGGCCTAGAGACCCAAGCTATTCCTCACTGATGAGGCCCAACAAGGCCGAAACATGTTTGGGGATGCTTGTGGTGTCGTGCAGAAGGGATGCAACCTAGCAGTTTGGGCTGGATTGCCCCTTTTGGGTGGGACCAAGCCTGATTTGCATATGGTCTTTCTCCTTCTGTAATGGCTTGGCAGGTGTAGAACGATGGTCTGGAGGGTTGCCCAGAGCAATCCAGTGGTTAAGATTCATTCTAAACCATCCAGCCATCACCTCTTTGTTTTTGCTTTGTCACCCCGAGTGGGACGGGTATGCCCAGACGTGGGTCCCATGCCTGCTGGGCTTAGACACCCAAGCTACTCCTCACTGATGAGACCCAACAATGCCGAAACATGTTTGGGAATGCTTGTGGTCTTGTGCAGAAGGGATGTGACCTAGCCGTTCGGGCTGGACTGCCCCTTTTGGAGTGGGACCAAGCTTGATTTGCATACGGTGTTTCCCCTTCTGTAATGGCTTGGCAGGCTAAGATCGATGGTCTGGAGGGTTGCCCAGAGCAATGCCAGTGGTTAAGATTCATTCTAAACCTTCCAGCCATCACCTCTTTGGTTTTGCTTTGTCACTCCGAGTGGGACAGGTATGCCCAGACGTGGGTCCCGTGCCTTCTGGGCCTAGAGACCCAAGCTACTCCTCACTGATGAGGCCCAACAAGGCCGAAACATGTTTGGGGATGCTTGTGGTCTCGTGCAGAAGGGATGTGACCTAACAGTTCAGGTTGGACTGCCCCTTTTTGGGGTGCGACCAAGCCTGATTTGCATATGGTCTTTCCCCTTCTGTAATGGCTTGGCAGGCGAAGAACGATGGTCTGGAGGGTTGCCCAGTGCAATGCCAGTGGTTAAGATTCATTCTAAACATTCCAGCCATCACCTCTTTGTTTTTGCTTTGTCACCCCAAGTGGGACGGGAATGCCCAGACGTGGGTCCCGTGCCTGCTGTGCCTAGAGACCCAAGCTACTCCTCATTGATGAGGCCCAACAAGGCTGAAACATGTTTGGGGATGCTTATGGTCTCGTGCAGAAAGGATGTGACCTAGCAGTTCGGGCTGGACTGCCCCTTTTGGGGTGCGACCAAGCCTGATTTGCATATGGTCTTTCCCCTTCTGTAATGGCTTGGCAGGCGAAGAACGATGGTCTAGAGGTTTGCCCAGAGCAATGCCAGTGGTTAAGATTCATTCAAAACCTTCCAGCCATCACCTCTTTGTTTTTGCTTTGTCACCCCGAGTGGGACGGGTATGCCCAGACATGGGTCACGTGGCTGCTGGGCCTAGAGACCCAAGCTATTCCTCACTGATGAGGCCCAACAAGGCCGAACATGTTTGGGGATGCTTGTGGTCTCCTGCAGAAGGGATGTGACCTAGCAGTTTGGGCTGGACTGCCCCTTTTGGGTGGGACCAAGCCTGATTTGCATATGGTCTTTCCCCTTCTGTAATGGCTTGGCAGGTGAAGAACGATGGTCTGGAGGGTTGCCCAGAGCAATGCCAGTGGTTAAGATTCATTCTAAACCTTCCAGCCATCACCTCTTTGTTTTTGCTTTGTCACCCCGAGTGGGACGGGTATGCGCAGACGTGGGTCCCGTGCCTGCTGGGCCTAGACACCCAAGCCACTCCTCACTGATGAGGCCCAACAAGGCCGAAACATGTTTGGGGATGCTTGTGGTCTCGTGCAGAAAGGATGTGACCTAGCCGTTCCGGCTGGACTGCCCCTTTTAGAGTGGGACCAAGCCTGATTTGCATACGGTGTTTCCCCTTCTGTAATGGCTTGGCAGACTAAGATCGATGGTCTGGAGGGTTGTCCAGAGCAATGCCAGTGGTTAAGATTCATTCTAAACCTTCCAGCCATCACCTCTTTGTTTTTGCTTTGTCACACTGAGTGGGACGGGTATGCCTAGACGTGGGTCCCGTGCCTGCTGGGCCTAGAGACCCAAGCTACTCCTCACTGATGAGGCCCAACAAGGCCGAAACATGTTTGGGGATGCTTTTGGTCTCGTGCAGAAGGGATGTGACCTAGCAGTTAGGGCTGGACCTAGCCTTTTGGGGTGCGACCAAGCCTGATTTGCATATGGTCTTTCCCCTTCTGTAATGGCTTGGCAGGCGAAGAACGATGGTCTAGAGGTTTGCCCAGAGCAATGCCAGTGGTTAAGATTCATTCAAAACCTTCCAGCCATCACCTCTTTGTTTTTGCTTTGTCACCCGGAGTGGGACGGGTATGCCCAGACGTGGGTCATGTGCCTGCTGGGCCTAGAGACCCAAGCTATTCCTCACTGATGAGGCCCAACAAGGCCGAAACATGTTTGGGGATGCTTGTGGTGTCGTGCAGAAGGGATGTGACCTAGCAGTTTGGGCTGGACTGCCCCTTTTGGGTGGGACCAAGCCTGATTTGCATATGGTCTTTCCCCTTCTGTAATGGCTTGGCAGGTGAAGAACGATGGTCTGGAGGGTTGCCCAGAGCAATGCCAGTGGTTAAGATTCATTCTAAACCTTCCAGCCATCACCTCTTTGTTTTTGCTTTGTCACCCCGAGTGGGACGGGTATGCCCAGACGTGGTTCCCGTGCCTGCTGGGCCTAGACACCCAAGCCACTCCTCACTGATGAGGCCCAACAAGGCCGAAACATGTTTGGGGATGCTTGTGGTCTTGTGCAGAAGGGATGTGACCTAGCCGTTCCGGCTGGACTGCCCCTTTTAGAGTGGGACCAAGCCTGATTTGCATACGGTGTTTCCCCTTCTCTAATGGCTTGGCAGACTAAGATCGATGGTCTGGAGGGTTGTCCAGAGCAATGCCAGTGGTTAAGATTCATTCAAAAACTTCCAGCCATCACCTCTTTGTTTTTGCTTTGTCACACTGAGTGGGACGGGTATGCCTAGACGTGGGTCCCGTGCCTGCTGGGCCTAGAGACCCAAGCTACTCCTCACTGATGAGGCCCAACAAGGCCGAAACATGTTTGGGGATGCTTGTGGTCTCGTGCAGAAGGGATGAGACCTAGCAGTTTGGGCTGGACTGCCCCTTTTGGGGTGGGACCAAGCCTGATTTGCATATGGTCTTTCTCCTTCTGTAATGGCTTGGCAGGCGAAGAACGATGGTCTAGAGGTTTGCCCAGAGCAATGCCAGTGGTTAAGATTCATTCAAAACCTTCCAGCCATCACCTCTTTGTTTTTGCTTTGTCACCCCGAGTGGGACGGGTATGCCCAGACATGGGTCACGTGGCTGCTGGGCCTAGAGACCCAAGCTATTCCTCACTGATGAGGCCCAACAAGGCCGAACATGTTTGGGGATGCTTGTGGTCTCGTGCAGAAGGGATGTGACCTAGCAGTTTGGGCTGGATTGCCCCTTTTGGGTGGGACCAAGCCTGATTTGCATATGGTCTTTCTCCTTCTGTAATGGCTTGGCAGGTTTAGAACGATGGTCTGGAGGGTTGCCCAGAGCAATGCCAGTGGTTAAGATTCATTCTAAACCATCCAGCCATCACCTCTTTGTTTTTGCTTTGTCAACCCAAGTGGGACGGGAATGCCCAGACGTGGGTCCCGTGCCTGCTGTGCCTAGAGACCCAAGCTACTCCTCATTGATGAGGCCCAACAAGGCTGAAACATGTTTGGGGATGCTTGTGGTCTCGTGCAGAAGGGATGTGACCTAGCAGTTCGAGCTGGACTGCCCCTTTAGGAGTGGGACCAAGCCTGATTTGCATATGGTGTTTCCCCTTCTGTAATGGCTTGGCAGGCGAAGATCGATGGTCTGGAGGGTTGCCCAGAGCAATGCCAGTGGTTAAGATTAATTCTAAACCTTCCAGCCATCACCTCTTTGGTTTTGCCTTGTCACTCCGAGTGGGACGGGTATGCCCAGACGTGGGTCCCGTGCCTTCTGGGCCTAGAGACCCAAGCTACTCCTCACTGATGAGGCCCAACAAGGCCGAAACATGTTTGGGGATGCTTGTGGTCTCGTGCAGAAGGGATGTGACCTAGCAGTTTGGGCTGGACTGCCCCTTTTGGGTGGGACCAAGCCTGATTTGCATATGGTCTTTCTCCTTCTGTAATGGCTTGGCAGGTGTAGAACGATGGTCTGGAGGGTTGCCCAGAGCAATGCCAGTGGTTAAGATTCATTCTAAACCTTCCAGCCATCACCTCTTTGTTTTTGCTTTGTCACCCCGAGTGGGAAAGGTATGCCCAGACGTGGGTCCCATGCCTGCTGGGCCTAGACACCCAAGCTACTCCTCACTGATGAGGCCCAACAAGGCCGAAACATGTTTGGGGATGCTTGTGGTCTTGTGCAGAAGGGATGTGACCTAGCCGTTCGGGCTGGACTGCCCCTTTTGGAGTGGGACCAAGCTTGATTTGCATATGGTCTTTCCCCTTCTGTAATGGCTTGGCAGGCGAAGAACGATGGTCTGGAGGGTTGCCCAGAGCAATGCCAGTGGTTAAAATTCATTCTAAACCTTCCAGCCATCACCGCTTTGTTTTTGCTTTGTCACCCCAAGTGGGATGGGAATGCCCAGACGTGGGTCCCGTGCCTGCTGTGCCTAGAGACCCAAGCTACTCCTCATTGATGAGGCCCAACAAGGCTGAAACATGTTTGGGGATGCTTATGGTCTCGTGCAGAAAGGATGTGACCTAGCAGTTCGGGCTGGACTGCCCCTTTTGGGGTGCGACCAAGCCTGATTTGCATATGGTCTTTCCCCTTCTGTAATGGCTTGGCAGGCGAAGAACGATGGTCTAGAGGTTTGCCCAGAGCAATGCCAGTGGTTAAGATTCATTCAAAACCTTCCAGCCATCACCTCTTTGTTTTTGCTTTGTCACCCCGAGTGGGACGGGTATGCCCAGACATGGGTCACGTGGCTGCTGGGCCTAGAGACCCAAGCTATTCCTCACTGATGAGGCCCAACAAGGCCGAAACATGTTTGGGGATGCTTGTGGTCTCGTGCAGAAGGGATGTGACCTAGCAGTTTGGGCTGGACTGCCCCTTTTGGGTGGGACCAAGCCTGATTTGCATATGGTCTTTCTCCTTCTGTAATGGCTTGGCAGGTGTAGAACGATGGTCTGGAGGGTTGCCCAGAGCTATGCCAGTGGTTAATGTTCATTCTAAGCCTTCCAGCCATCACCTCTTTGTTTTTGCTTTGTCACCCCGAGTGGGAAAGGTATGCCCAGACGTGGGTCCCATGCCTGCTGGGCCTAGACACCCAAGCTACTCCTCACTGATGAGGCCCAACAAGGCCAAAACATGTTTGGGGATGCTTGTGGTCTTGTGCAGAAGGGATGTGACCTAGCCGTTCGGGCTGGACTGCCCCTTTTGGAGTGGGACCAAGCTTGATTTGCATACGGTGTTTCCCCTTCTGTAATGGCTTGGCAGGCTAAGATCGATGGTCTGGAGGGTTGCCCAGAGCAATGCCAGTGGTTAAGATTCATTCTAAACATTCCAGCCATCACCTCTTTGTTTTTGCTTTGTCACCCTGAGTGGGACGGGTATGCCTAGACGTGGGTCCCGTGCCTGCTGGGCCTAGAGACCCAAGCTACTCCTCACTGATGAGGCCCAACAAGGCCGAAACATGTTTGGGGATGCTTGTGGTCTCGTGCAGAAGGGATGCGACTTAGCAGTTTGGGCTGGACTGCCCCTTTTGGGGTGGGACCAAGCCTGATTTGCATATGGTCTTTCCCCTTCTGTAATGGCTTGGCAGGCGAAGAACGATGGTCTGGAGGGTTGCCCAGAGCAATGCCAGTGGTTAAGATTCATTCTAAACCTTCCAGCCATCACCGCTTTGTTTTTGCTTTGTCACCCCAAGTGGGATGGGAATGCCCAGACGTGGGTCCCGTGCCTGCTGGGCCTAGAGACCCAAGCTATTCCTCACTGATGAGGCCCAACAAGGCCGAAACATGTTTGGGGATGCTTGTGGTGTCGTGCAGAAGGGATGTGACCTAGCAGTTTGGGCTGGACTGCCCCTTTTGGGTGGGACCAAGCCTGATTTGCATATGGTCTTTCTCCTTCTGCAATGGCTTGGCAGGTGTAGAACGATGGTCTGGAGGGTTGCCCAGAGCAATGCCAGTGGTTAAGATTCATTCTAAACCTTCCAGCCATCACCTCTTTGTTTTTGCTTTGTCACCCCGAGTGGGACGGGTATGCCCAGACGTGGGTCCCATGCCTGCTGGGCCTAGACACCCAAGCTACTCCTCACTAATGAGGCCCAACAAGGCCGAAACATGTTTGGGGATGCTTGTGGTCTTGTGCAGAAGGGATGTGACCTAGCCGTTCGGGCTGGACTGCCCCTTTTGGAGTGGGACCAAGGTTGATTTGCATACGGTGTTTCCCCTTCTGTAATGGCTTGGCAGGCTAAGATCGATGGTCTGGAGGGTTGCACAGAGCAATGCCAGTGGTTAAGATTCATTCTAAACCTTCCAGCCATCACCTCTTTGGTTTTGCTTTGTCACTCCGAGTGGGACAGGTATGCCCAGACGTGGGTCCCGTGCCTTCTGGGCCTAGAGACCCAAACTACTCCTCACTGATGAGGCCCAACAAGGCTGAAACATGTTTGGGGATGCTTGTGGTCTCGTGCAGAAGGGATGTGACCTAACAGTTCAGGTTGGACTGCCCCTTTTTGGGGTGGGACCAAGCCTGATTTGCATATGGTCTTTCCCCTTCTGTAATGGCTTGGCAGGCGAAGAACAATGGTCTGGAGGGTTGCCCAGAGCAATGCCAGTGGTTAAGATTCATTCTAAACATTCCAGCCATCACCTCTTTGTTTTTGCTTTGTCACCCTGAGTGGGACGGGTATGCCTAGACGTGGGTCCCGTGCCTGCTGGGCCTAGAGACCCAAGCTACTCCTCACTGATGAGGCCCAACAAGGCCGAAACATGTTTGGGGATGCTTGTGGGCTCGTGCAGAAGGGATGCAACCTAGCAGTTTGGGCTGGACTGCCCCTTTTGGGGTGGGACCAAGCCTGATTTGCATATGGTCTTTCCCCTTCTGTAATGGCTTGGCAGGCGAAGAACGATGGTCTGGAGGGTTGCCCAGAGCAATGCCAGTGGTTAAGATTCATTCTAAACCTTCCAGCCATCACCTCTTTGTTTTTGCTTTGTCACCCCGAGTGGGACGGGTATGCCCAGACGTGGGTCCCGTGCCTGCTGGGCCTAGACACCCAAGCTACTCCTCACTGATGAGGCCCAGCAAGGCCGAAACATGTTTGGAGATGCTTGTGGTCACGTGCAGAAGGGATGTGACCTAGCAGTTCGAGCTGGACTGCCCCTTTTGGAGTGGGACCAAGCCTGATTTGCATATAGTGTTTCCCCTTCTGTAATGGCTTGGCAGGCGAAGATCGATGATCTGGAGGGTTGCCCAGAGCAATGCCAGTGGTTAAGATTCATTCTAAACCTTCCAGCCATCACCTCTTTGGTTTTGCCTTGTCACTCCAACTGGGACCGTTATGCCCAGACATTGGTCCCATGCCTTCTGGGCCTAGAGACCCAAGGCACTCCTCACTGATGAGGCCCAACAAGGCCGAAACATGTTTGGGGATGCTTGTGGTCTCGTGCAGAAGGGATGTGACCTAACAGTTCAGGCTGGACTGCCCCTTTTTGGGGTGGGACCAAGCCTGATTTGCATATGGTCTTTCCCCTTCTGTAATGGCTTGGCAGGCGAAGAACGATAGTCTGGAGGGTTGCCCAGAGCAATGCCAGTGGTTAAGATTCATTCTAAACCTTCCAGCCATCACCTCTTTGTTTTTGCTTTGTCACCCCAAGTGGGATGGGAATGCTCAGACGTGGGTCCCGTGCCTGCTGTGCCTAGAGACCCAAGCTACTCCTCATTGAGAAGGCCCAACAAGGCTGAAACATGTTTGGGGATGCTTGTGGTCTCGTGCAGAAGGGATGTGACCTAGCAGTTAGGGCTGGACCTAGCCTTTTGGGGTGCGACCAAGCCTGATTTGCATATGGTCTTTCCCCTTCTGTAATGGCTTGGCAGGCGAAGAACGATGGTCTAGAGGTTTGCCCAGAGCAATGCCAGTGGTTAAGATTCATTCAAAACCTTCCAGCCATCACCTCTTTGTTTTTGCTTTGTCACCCGGAGTGGGACGGGTATGCCCAGACGTGGGTCATGTGCCTGCTGGGCCTAGAGACCCAAGCTATTCCTCACTGATGAGGCCCAACAAGGCCGAAACATGTTTGGGGATGCTTGTGGTGTCGTGCAGAAGGGATGTGACCTAGCAGTTTGGGCTGGACTGCCCCTTTTGGGTGGGACCAAGCCTGATTTGCATATGGTCTTTCCCCTTCTGTAATGGCTTGGCAGGTGAAGAACGATGGTCTGGAGGGTTGCCCAGAGCAATGCCAGTGGTTAAGATTCATTCTAAACCTTCCAGCCATCACCTCTTTGTTTTTGCTTTGTCACCCCGAGTGGGACGGGTATGCCCAGACGTGGTTCCCGTGCCTGCTGG
Organism: Ambystoma mexicanum; assembly: GCF_040938575.1. Classification (NCBI taxonomy): domain Eukaryota; kingdom Metazoa; phylum Chordata; class Amphibia; order Caudata; family Ambystomatidae; genus Ambystoma; species Ambystoma mexicanum. The sequence continues at coordinate 1,308,947,355 of NC_090922.1, forward strand.
GCCTAGACACCCAAGCCACTCCTCACTGATGAGGCCCAACAAGGCCGAAACATGTTTGGGGATGCTTGTGGTCTTGTGCAGAAGGGATGTGACCTAGCCGTTCCGGCTGGACTGCCCCTTTTAGAGTGGGACCAAGCCTGATTTGCATACGGTGTTTCCCCTTCTGTAATGGCTTGGCAGACTAAGATCGATGGTCTGGAGGGTTGTCCAGAGCAATGCCAGTGGTTAAGATTCATTCTAAACCTTCCAGCCATCACCTCTTTGTTTTTGCTTTGTCACACTGAGTGGGACGGGTATGCCTAGACGTGGGTCCCGTGCCTGCTGGGCCTAGAGACCCAAGCTACTCCTCACTGATGAGGCCCAACAAGGCCGAAACATGTTTGGGGATGCTTGTGGTTTCGTGCAGAAGGGATGAGACCTAGCAGTTTGGGCTGGACTGCCCCTTTTGGGGTGGGACCAAGCCTGATTTGCATATGGTCTTTCTCCTTCTGTAATGGCTTGGCAGGCAAAGAACGATGGTCTGGAGGGTTGCCCAGAGCAATGCCAGTGGTTAAGATTAATTCTAAACCTTCCAGCCATCACCTCTTTGTTTTTGCTTTGTCACCCCGAGTGGGACGGGTATGCCTAGACGTGGGTCCCGTGCCTGCTGGGGCTAGAGACCCAAGCTACACCTCACTGATGAAGCCCAACAAGGCCGAAACATGTTTGGGGATGCTTGTGGTCTCGTGCAGAAGGGATGTGACCTAGCAGTTTGGGCTGGATTGCCCCTTTTGGGTGGGACCAAGCCTGATTTGCATATGGTCTTTCTCCTTCTGTAATGGCTTGGCAGGTGTAGAACGATGGTCTGGAGGGTTGCCCAGAGCAATGCCAGTGGTTAAGATTCATTCTAAACCATCCAGCCATCACCTCTTTGTTTTTGCTTTGTCAACCCAAGTGGGACGGGAATGCCCAGACGTGGGTCCCGTGCCTGCTGTGCCTAGAGACCCAAGCTACTCCTCATTGATGAGGCCCAACAAGGCTGAAACATGTTTGGGGATGCTTGTGGTCTCGTGCAGAAGGGATGTGACCTAGCAGTTCGAGCTGGACTGCCCCTTTTGGAGTGGGACCAAGCCTGATTTGCATATGGTGTTTCCCCTTCTGTAATGGCTTGGCAGGCGAAGATCGATGGTCTGGAGGGTTGCCCAGAGCAATGCCAGTGGTTAAGATTAATTCTAAACCTTCCAGCCATCACCTCTTTGGTTTTGCCTTGTCACTCCGAGTGGGACGGGTATGCCCAGACGTGGGTCCCGTGCCTTCTGGGCCTAGAGACCCAAGCTACTCCTCACTGATGAGGCCCAACAAGGCCGAAACATGTTTGGGGATGCTTGTGGTCTCGTGCAGAAGGGATGTGACCTAGCAGTTTGGGCTGGACTGCCCCTTTTGGGTGGGACCAAGCCTGATTTGCATATGGTCTTTCTCCTTCTGTAATGGCTTGGCAGGTGTAGAACGATGGTCTGGAGGGTTGCCCAGAGCAATGCCAGTGGTTAAAATTCATTCTAAACCTTCCAGCCATCACCGCTTTGTTTTTGCTTTGTCACCCCAAGTGTGATGGGAATGCCCAGACGTGGGTCCCGTGCCTGCTGTGCCTAGAGACCCAAGCTACTCCTCATTGATGAGGCCCAACAAGGCTGAAACATGTTTGGGGATGCTTGTGGTCTCGTGCAGAAAGGATGTGACCTAGCAGTTCGGGCTGGACTGCCCCTTTTGGGGTGCGACCAAGCCTGATTTGCATATGGTCTTTCCCCTTCTGTAATGGCTTGGCAGGCGAAGAACGATGGTCTAGAGGTTTGCCCAGGGCAATGCCAGTGGTTAAGATTCATTCAAAACCTTCCAGCCATCACCTCTTTGTTTTTGCTTTGTCACCCCGAGTGGGACGGGTATGCCCAGACATGGGTCACGTGGCTGCTGGGCCTAGAGACCCAAGCTATTCCTCACTGATGAGGCCCAACAAGGCCGAAACATGTTTGGGGATGCTTGTGGTCTCGTGCAGAAGGGATGTGACCTAGCAGTTTGGGCTGGACTGCCCCTTTTGGGTGGGACCAAGCCTGATTTGCATATGGTCTTTCTCCTTCTGTAATGGCTTGGCAGGTGTAGAACGATGGTCTGGAGGGTTGCCCAGAGCAATGCCAGTGGTTAATGTTCATTCTAAGCCTTCCAGCCATCACCTCTTTGTTTTTGCTTTGTCACCCCGAGTGGGAAAGGTATGCCCAGACGTGGGTCCCATGCCTGCTGGGCCTAGACACCCAAGCTACTCCTCACTGATGAGGCCCAACAAGGCCGAAACATGTTTGGGGATGCTTGTGGTCTCGTGCAGAAGGGATGCGACTTAGCAGTTTGGGCTGGACTGCCCCTTTTGGGGTGGGACCAAGCCTGATTTGCATATGGTCTTTCCCCTTCTGTAATGGCTTGGCAGGCGAAGAACGATGGTCTGGAGGGTTGCCCAGAGCAATGCCAGTGGTTAAGATTCATTCTAAACCTTCCAGCCATCACCGCTTTGTTTTTGCTTTGTCACCCCAAGTGGGATGGGAATGCCCAGACGTGGGTCCCGTGCCTGCTGGGCCTAGAGACCCAAGCTATTCCTCACTGATGAGGCCCAACAAGGCCGAAACATGTTTGGGGATGCTTGTGGTGTCGTGCAGAAGGGATGTGACCTAGCAGTTTGGACTGGACTGCCCCTTTTGGGTGGGACCAAGCCTGATTTGCATATGGTCTTGCTCCTTCTGTAATGGCTTGGCAGGTGTAGAACGATGGTCTGGAGGGTTGCCCAGAGCAATGCCAGTGGTTAAGATTCATTCTAAACCTTCCAGCCATCACCTCTTTGTTTTTGCTTTGTCACCCCGAGTGGGACGGGTATGCCCAGACGTGGGTCCCATGCCTGCTGGGCCTAGACACCCAAGCTACTCCTCACTAATGAGGCCCAACAAGGCCGAAACATGTTTGGGGATGCTTGTGGTCTTGTGCAGAAGGGATGTGACCTAGCCGTTCGGGCTGGACTGCCCCTTTTGGAGTGGGACCAAGCTTGATTTGCATACGGTGTTTCCCCTTCTGTAATGGCTTGGCAGGCTAAGATCGATGGTCTGGAGGGTTGCCCAGAGCAATGCCAGTGGTTAAGATTCATTCTAAACCTTCCAGCCATCACCTCTTTGGTTTTGCTTTGTCACTCCGAGTGGGACAGGTATGCCCAGACGTGGGTCCCGTGCCTTCTGGGCCTAGAGACCCAAATTACTCCTCACTGATGAGGCCCAACAAGGCCGAAACATGTTTGGGGATGCTCGTGGTCTCGTGCAGAAGGGATGTGACCTAACAGTTCAGGTTGGACTGCCCCTTTTTGGGGTGGGACCAAGCCTGATTTGCATATGGTCTTTCCCCTTCTGTAATGGCTTGGCAGGCGAAGAACAATGGTCTGGAGGGTTGCCCAGAGCAATGCCAGTGGTTAAGATTCATTCTAAACATTCCAGCCATCACCTCTTTGTTTTTGCTTTGTCACCCTGAGTGGGACGGGTATGCCTAGACATGGTTCCCGTGCCTGCTGGGCCTAGACACCCAAGCCACTCCTCACTGATGAGGCCCAACAAGGCCGAAACATGTTTGGGGATGCTTGTGGTCTTGTGCAGAAGGGATGTGACCTAGCCGTTCGGGCTGGACTGCCCCTTTTAGAGTGGGACCAAGCCTGATTTGCATACGGTGTTTCCCCTTCTGTAATGGCTTGGCAGACTAAGATCGATGGTCTGGAGGGTTGCCCAGAGCAATGCCAGTGGTTAAGATTCATTCTAAACCTTCCAGCCATCACCTCTTTGTTTTTGCTTTGTCACACTGAGTGGGACGGGTATGCCTAGACGTGGGTCCCGTGCCTGCTGGGCCTAGAGACCCAAGCTACTCCTCACTGATGAGGCCCAACAAGGCCGAAACATGTTTGGGGATGCTTGTGGTTTCGTGCAGAAGGGATGAGACCTAGCAGTTTGGGCTGGACTGCCCCTTTTGGGGTGGGACCAAGCCTGATTTGCATATGGTCTTTCTCCTTCTGTAATGGCTTGGCAGGCGAAGAACAATGGTCTGGAGGGTTGCCCAGAGCAATGCCAGTGGTTAAGATTAATTCTAAACCTTCCAGCCATCACCTCTTTGTTTTTGCTTTGTCACCCCGAGTGGGACGGGTATGCCTAGACGTGGGTCCCGTGCCTGCTGGGGCTAGAGTCCCAAGCTACACCTCACTGATGAGGCCCAACAAGGCCGAAACATGTTTGGGGATGCTTGTGGTCTCGTGCAGAAGGGATGTGACTTAGCAGTTTGGGCTGGATTGCCCCTTTTGGGTGGGACCAAGCCTGATTTGCATATGGTCTTTCCCCTTCTGTAATGGCTTGGCAGGCGAAGAACGATGGTCTGGAGGGTTGCCCAGAGCAATGCCAGTGGTTAAGATTAATTCTAAACCTTCCAGCCATCACCGCTTTGTTTTTGCTTTGTCACCCCAAGTGGGATGGGAATGCCCAGACGTGGGTCCCGTGCCTGCTGTGCCTAGAGACCCAAGCTACTCCTCATTGATGAGGCCCAACAAGGCTGAAACATGTTTGGGGATGCTTATGCTCTCGTGCAGAAAGGATGTGACCTAGCAGTTCGGGCTGGACTGCCCCTTTTGGGGTGCGACCAAGCCTGATTTGCATATGGTCTTTCCCCTTCTGTAATGGCTTGGCAGCCGAAGAACGATGGTCTAGAGGTTTGCCCAGAGCAATGCCAGTGGTTAAGATTCATTCAAAACCTTCCAGTCATCACCTCTTTGTTTTTGCTTTGTCACCCCGAGTGGGACGGGTATGCCCAGACATGGGTCACGTGGCTGCTGGGCCTAGAGACCCAAGCTATTCCTCACTGATGAGGCCCAACAAGGCCGAAACATGTTTGGGGATGCTTGTGGTGTCGTGCAGAAGGGATGTGACCTAGCCGTTCGGGCTGGACTGCCCCTTTTGGAGTGGGACCAAGCTTGATTTGCATACGGTGTTTCCCCTTCTGTAATGGCTTGGCAGGCTAAGATCGATGGTCTGGAGGGTTGCCCAGAGCAATGCCAGTGGTTAAGATTCATTCTAAACCTTCCAGCCATCACCTCTTTGGTTTTGCTTTGTCACTCAGAGTGGGACAGGTATGCCCAGACGTAGGTCCCGTGCCTTCTGGGCCTAGAGACCCAAGCTACTCCTCACTGATGAGGCCCAACAAGGCCGAAACATGTTTGGGGATGCTTGTGGTCTCGTGCAGAAGGGATGTGACCTAACAGTTGAGGTTGGACTGCCCCTTTTTGGGGTGCGACCAAGCCTGATTTGCATATGGTCTTTCCCCTTCTGTAATGGCTTGGCAGGCGAAGAACGATGGTCTGGAGGGTTGCCCAGTGCAATGCCAGTGGTTAAGATTCATTCTAAACATTCCAGCCATCACCTCTTTGTTTTTGCTTTGTCACCCTGAGTGGGACGGGTATGCCTAGACGTGGGTCCCGTGCCTGCTGTGCCTAGAGACCCAAGCTACTCCTCATTGATGAGGCCCAACAAGGCTGAAACATGTTTGGGGATGCTTGTGGTCTCGTGCAGAAGGGATGTGACCTAGCAGTTCGGGCTGGACTGCCCCTTTTGGGGTGCGGCCAAGCATGATTTGCATATGGTCTTTCCATTTCTGTAATGACTTGGCAGGCGAAGAACGATGGTCTAGAGGCTTGCCCAGAGCAATGCCAGTGGTTAAGATTCATTCAAAACCTTCCAGCCATCACCTCTTTGTTTTTGCTTTGTCACCCCGAGTGGGACGGGTATGCCCAGACGTGGGTCATGTGGCTGCTGGGCCTAGAGACCCAAGGTATTCCTCACTGATGAGGCCCAACAAGGCCGAAACATGTTTGGGGATGTTTGTGGTGTCGTGCAGAAGGGATGTGACCTAGCAGTTTGGGCTGGACTGCCCCTTTTGGGTGGGACCAAGCCTGATTTGCATATGGTCTTTCTCCTTCTGTAATGGCTTGGCAGGTGTAGAACGATGGTCTGGAGGGTTGCCCAGAGCTATGCCAGTGGTTAATGTTCATTCTAAGCCTTCCAGCCATCACCTCTTTGTTTTTGCTTTGTCACCCCGAGTGGGAAAGGTATGCCCAGACGTGGGTCCCATGCCTGCTGGGCCTAGACACCCAAGCTACTCCTCACTGATGAGGCCCAACAAGGCCAAAACATGTTTGGGGATGCTTGTGGTCTTGTGCAGAAGGGATGTGACCTAGCCGTTCGGGCTGGACTGCCCCTTTTGGAGTGGGACCAAGCTTGATTTGCATACGGTGTTTCCCCTTCTGTAATGGCTTGGCAGGCTAAGATCGATGGTCTGGAGGGTTGCCCAGAGCAATGCCAGTGGTTAAGATTCATTCTAAACATTCCAGCCATCACCTCTTTGTTTTTGCTTTGTCACCCTGAGTGGGACGGGTATGCCTAGACGTGGGTCCCGTGCCTGCTGGGCCTAGAGACCCAAGCTACTCCTCACTGATGAGGCCCAACAAGGCCGAAACATGTTTGGGGATGCTTGTGGTCTCGTGCAGAAGGGATGCGACTTAGCAGTTTGGGCTGGACTGCCCCTTTTGGGGTGGGACCAAGCCTGATTTGCATATGGTCTTTCCCCTTCTGTAATGGCTTGGCAGGCGAAGAACGATGGTCTGGAGGGTTGCCCAGAGCAATGCCAGTGGTTAAGATTCATTCTAAACCTTCCAGCCATCACCGCTTTGTTTTTGCTTTGTCACCCCAAGTGGGATGGGAATGCCCAGACGTGGGTCCCGTGCCTGCTGGGCCTAGAGACCCAAGCTATTCCTCACTGATGAGGCCCAACAAGGCCGAAACATGTTTGGGGATGCTTGTGGTGTCGTGCAGAAGGGATGTGACCTAGCAGTTTGGGCTGGACTGCCCCTTTTGGGTGGGACCAAGCCTGATTTGCATATGGTCTTTCTCCTTCTGCAATGGCTTGGCAGGTGTAGAACGATGGTCTGGAGGGTTGCCCAGAGCAATGCCAGTGGTTAAGATTCATTCTAAACCTTCCAGCCATCACCTCTTTGTTTTTGCTTTGTCACCCCGAGTGGGACGGGTATGCCCAGACGTGGGTCCCATGCCTGCTGGGCCTAGACACACAAGCTACTCCTCACTAATGAGGCCCAACAAGGCCGAAACATGTTTGGGGATGCTTGTGGTCTTGTGCAGAAGGGATGTGACCTAGCCGTTCGGGCTGGACTGCCCCTTTTGGAGTGGGACCAAGGTTGATTTGCATACGGTGTTTCCCCTTCTGTAATGGCTTGGCAGGCTAAGATCGATGGTCTGGAGGGTTGCACAGAGCAATGCCAGTGGTTAAGATTCATTCTAAACCTTCCAGCCATCACCTCTTTGGTTTTGCTTTGTCACTCCGAGTGGGACAGGTATGCCCAGACGTGGGTCCCGTGCCTTCTGGGCCTAGAGACCCAAACTACTCCTCACTGATGAGGCCCAACAAGGCTGAAACATGTTTGGGGATGCTTGTGGTCTCGTGCAGAAGGGATGTGACCTAACAGTTCAGGTTGGACTGCCCCTTTTTGGGGTGGGACCAAGCCTGATTTGCATATGGTCTTTCCCCTTCTGTAATGGCTTGGCAGGCGAAGAACAATGGTCTGGAGGGTTGCCCAGAGCAATGCCAGTGGTTAAGATTCATTCTAAACATTCCAGCCATCACCTCTTTGTTTTTGCTTTGTCACCCTGAGTGGGACGGGTATGCCTAGACGTGGGTCCCGTGCCTGCTGGGCCTAGAGACCCAAGCTACTCCTCACTGATGAGGCCCAACAAGGCCGAAACATGTTTGGGGATGCTTGTGGGCTCGTGCAGAAGGGATGCAACCTAGCAGTTTGGGCTGGACTGCCCCTTTTGGGGTGGGACCAAGCCTGATTTGCATATGGTCTTTCCCCTTCTGTAATGGCTTGGCAGGCGAAGAACGATGGTCTGGAGGGTTGCCCAGAGCAATGCCAGTGGTTAAGATTCATTCTAAACCTTCCAGCCATCACCTCTTTGTTTTTGCTTTGTCACCCCGAGTGGGACGGGTATGCCCAGACGTGGGTCCCGTGCCTGCTGGGCCTAGACACCCAAGCTACTCCTCACTGATGAGGCCCAGCAAGGCCGAAACATGTTTGGAGATGCTTGTGGTCACGTGCAGAAGGGATGTGACCTAGCAGTTCGAGCTGGACTGCCCCTTTTGGAGTGGGACCAAGCCTGATTTGCATATAGTGTTTCCCCTTCTGTAATGGCTTGGCAGGCGAAGATCGATGATCTGGAGGGTTGCCCAGAGCAATGCCAGTGGTTAAGATTCATTCTAAACCTTCCAGCCATCACCTCTTTGGTTTTGCCTTGTCACTCCAACTGGGACCGTTATGCCCAGACATTGGTCCCATGCCTTCTGGGCCTAGAGACCCAAGGCACTCCTCACTGATGAGGCCCAACAAGGCCGAAACATGTTTGGGGATGCTTGTGGTCTCGTGCAGAAGGGATGTGACCTAACAGTTCGGGCTGGACTGCCCCTTTTTGGGGTGGGACCAAGCCTGATTTGCATATGGTCTTTCCCCTTCTGTAATGGCTTGGCAGGCGAAGAACGATAGTCTGGAGGGTTGCCCAGAGCAATGCCAGTGGTTAAGATTCATTCTAAACCTTCCAGCCATCACCTCTTTGGTTTTGCCTTGTCACTCCGAGTGGGACGGGTATGCCCAGACGTGGGTCCCGTGCCTTCTGGGCCTAGAGACCCAAGCTACTCCTCACTGAGAAGGCCCAACAAGGCTGAAACATGTTTGGGGATGCTTGTGGTCTCGTGCAGAAGGGATGTGACCTAGCAGTTAGGGCTGGACCTAGCCTTTTGGGGTGCGACCAAGCCTGATTTGCATATGGTATTTCCCCTTCTGTAATGGCTTGGCAGGCGAAGAACGATGGTCTAGAGGTTTGCCCAGAGCAATGCCAGTGGTTAAGATTCATTCAAAACCTTCCAGCCATCACCTCTTTGTTTTTGCTTTGTCACCCGGAGTGGGACGGGTATGCCCAGACGTGGGTCATGTGCCTGCTGGGCCTAGAGACCCAAGCTATTCCTCACTGATGAGGCCCAACAAGGCCGAAACATGTTTGGGGATGCTTGTGGTGTCGTGCAGAAGGGATGTGACCTAGCAGTTTGGGCTGGACTGCCCCTTTTGGGTGGGACCAAGCCTGATTTGCATATGGTCTTTCCCCTTCTGTAATGGCTTGGCAGGTGAAGAACGATGGTCTGGAGGGTTGCCCAGAGCAATGCCAGTGGTTAAGATTCATTCTAAACCTTCCAGCCATCACCTCTTTGTTTTTGCTTTGTCACCCCGAGTGGGACGGGTATGCCCAGACGTGGTTCCCGTGCCTGCTGGGCCTAGACACCCAAGCCACTCCTCACTGATGAGGCCCAACAAGGCCGAAACATGTTTGGGGATGCTTGTGGTCTTGTGCAGAAGGGATGTGACCTAGCCGTTCCGGCTGGACTGCCCCTTTTAGAGTGGGACCAAGCCTGATTTGCATACGGTGTTTCCCCTTCTGTAATGGCTTGGCAGACTAAGATCGATGGTCTGGAGGGTTGTCCAGAGCAATGCCAGTGGTTAAGATTCATTCTAAACCTTCCAGCCATCACCTCTTTGTTTTTGCTTTGTCACACTGAGTGGGACGGGTATGCCTAGACGTGGGTCCCGTGCCTGCTGGGCCTAGAGACCCAAGCTACTCCTCACTGATGAGGCCCAACAAGGCCGAAACATGTTTGGGGATGCTTGTGGTTTCGTGCAGAAGGGATGAGACCTAGCAGTTTGGGCTGGACTGCCCCTTTTGGGGTGGGACCAAGCCTGATTTGCATATGGTCTTTCTCCTTCTGTAATGGCTTGGCAGGCAAAGAACGATGGTCTGGAGGGTTGCCCAGAGCAATGCCAGTGGTTAAGATTAATTCTAAACCTTCCAGCCATCACCTCTTTGTTTTTGCTTTGTCACCCCGAGTGGGACGGGTATGCCTAGACGTGGGTCCCGTGCCTGCTGGGGCTAGAGACCCAAGCTACACCTCACTGATGAGGCCCAACAAGGCCGAAACATGTTTGGGGATGCTTGTGGTCTCGTGCAGAAGGGATGTGACCTAGCAGTTTGGGCTGGATTGCCCCTTTTGGGTGGGACCAAGCCTGATTTGCATATGGTCTTTCTCCTTCTGTAATGGCTTGGCAGGTGTAGAACGATGGTCTGGAGGGTTGCCCAGAGCAATGCCAGTGGTTAAGATTCATTCTAAACCATCCAGCCATCACCTCTTTGTTTTTGCTTTGTCAACCCAAGTGGGACGGGAATGCCCAGACGTGGGTCCCGTGCCTGCTGTGCCTAGAGACCCAAGCTACTCCTCATTGATGAGGCCCAACAAGGCTGAAACATGTTTGGGGATGCTTGTGGTCTCGTGCAGAAGGGATGTGACCTAGCAGTTCGAGCTGGACTGCCCCTTTTGGAGTGGGACCAAGCCTGATTTGCATATGGTGTTTCCCCTTCTGTAATGGCTTGGCAGGCGAAGATCGATGGTCTGGAGGGTTGCCCAGAGCAATGCCAGTGGTTAAGATTAATTCTAAACCTTCCAGCCATCACCTCTTTGGTTTTGCCTTGTCACTCCGAGTGGGACGGGTATGCCCAGACGTGGGTCCCGTGCCTTCTGGGCCTAGAGACCCAAGCTACTCCTCACTGATGAGGCCCAACAAGGCCGAAACATGTTTGGGGATGCTTGTGGTCTCGTGCAGAAGGGATGTGACCTAGCAGTTTGGGCTGGACTGCCCCTTTTGGGTGGGACCAAGCCTGATTTGCATATGGTCTTTCTCCTTCTGTAATGGCTTGGCAGGTGTAGAACGATGGTCTGGAGGGTTGCCCAGAGCAATGCCAGTGGTTAAAATTCATTCTAAACCTTCCAGCCATCACCGCTTTGTTTTTGCTTTGTCACCCCAAGTGTGATGGGAATGCCCAGACGTGGGTCCCGTGCCTGCTGTGCCTAGAGACCCAAGCTACTCCTCATTGATGAGGCCCAACAAGGCTGAAACATGTTTGGGGATGCTTGTGGTCTCGTGCAGAAAGGATGTGACCTAGCAGTTCGGGCTGGACTGCCCCTTTTGGGGTGCGACCAAGCCTGATTTGCATATGGTCTTTCCCCTTCTGTAATGGCTTGGCAGGCGAAGAACAATGGTCTGGAGGGTTGCCCAGAGCAATGCCAGTGGTTAAGATTAATTCTAAACCTTCCAGCCATCACCTCTTTGTTTTTGCTTTGTCACCCCGAGTGGGACGGGTATGCCTAGACGTGGGTCCCGTGCCTGCTGGGGCTAGAGTCCCAAGCTACACCTCACTGATGAGGCCCAACAAGGCCGAAACATGTTTGGGGATGCTTGTGGTCTCGTGCAGAAGGGATGTGACTTAGCAGTTTGGGCTGGATTGCCCCTTTTGGGTGGGACCAAGCCTGATTTGCATATGGTCTTTCCCCTTCTGTAATGGCTTGGCAGGCGAAGAACGATGGTCTGGAGGGTTGCCCAGAGCAATGCCAGTGGTTAAGATTAATTCTAAACCTTCCAGCCATCACCGCTTTGTTTTTGCTTTATCACCCCAAGTGGGATGGGAATGCCCAGACGTGGGTCCCGTGCCTGCTGTGCCTAGAGACCCAAGCTACTCCTCATTGATGAGGCCCAACAAGGCTGAAACATGTTTGGGGATGCTTATGCTCTCGTGCAGAAAGGATGTGACCTAGCAGTTCGGGCTGGACTGCCCCTTTTGGGGTGCGACCAAGCCTGATTTGCATATGGTCTTTCCCCTTCTGTAATGGCTTGGCAGCCGAAGAACGATGGTCTAGAGGTTTGCCCAGAGCAATGCCAGTGGTTAAGATTCATTCAAAACCTTCCAGTCATCACCTCTTTGTTTTTGCTTTGTCACCCCGAGTGGGACGGGTATGCCCAGACATGGGTCACGTGGCTGCTGGGCCTAGAGACCCAAGCTATTCCTCACTGATGAGGCCCAACAAGGCCGAAACATGTTTGGGGATGCTTGTGGTGTCGTGCAGAAGGGATGTGACCTAGCCGTTCGGGCTGGACTGCCCCTTTTGGAGTGGGACCAAGCTTGATTTGCATACGGTGTTTCCCCTTCTGTAATGGCTTGGCAGGCTAAGATCGATGGTCTGGAGGGTTGCCCAGAGCAATGCCAGTGGTTAAGATTCATTCTAAACCTTCCAGCCATCACCTCTTTGGTTTTGCTTTGTCACTCAGAGTGGGACAGGTATGCCCAGACGTAGGTCCCGTGCCTTCTGGGCCTAGAGACCCAAGCTACTCCTCACTGATGAGGCCCAACAAGGCCGAAACATGTTTGGGGATGCTTGTGGTCTCGTGCAGAAGGGATGTGACCTAACAGTTGAGGTTGGACTGCCCCTTTTTGGGGTGCGACCAAGCCTGATTTGCATATGGTCTTTCCCCTTCTGTAATGGCTTGGCAGGCGAAGAACGATGGTCTGGAGGGTTGCCCAGTGCAATGCCAGTGGTTAAGATTCATTCTAAACATTCCAGCCATCACCTCTTTGTTTTTGCTTTGTCACCCTGAGTGGGACGGGTATGCCTAGACGTGGGTCCCGTGCCTGCTGTGCCTAGAGACCCAAGCTACTCCTCATTGATGAGGCCCAACAAGGCTGAAACATGTTTGGGGATGCTTGTGGTCTCGTGCAGAAGGGATGTGACCTAGCAGTTCGGGCTGGACTGCCCCTTTTGGGGTGCGGCCAAGCATGATTTGCATATGGTCTTTCCATTTCTGTAATGACTTGGCAGGCGAAGAACGATGGTCTAGAGGCTTGCCCAGAGCAATGCCAGTGGTTAAGATTCATTCAAAACCTTCCAGCCATCACCTCTTTGTTTTTGCTTTGTCACCCCGAGTGGGACGGGTATGCCCAGACGTGGGTCATGTGGCTGCTGGGCCTAGAGACCCAAGGTATTCCTCACTGATGAGGCCCAACAAGGCCGAAACATGTTTGGGGATGTTTGTGGTGTCGTGCAGAAGGGATGTGACCTAGCAGTTTGGGCTGGACTGCCCCTTTTGGGTGGGACCAAGCCTGATTTGCATATGGTCTTTCCCCTTCTGTAATGGCTTGGCAGGTGAAGAACGATGGTCTGGAGGGTTGCCCAGAGCAATGCCAGTGGTTAAGATTCATTCTAAACCTTCCAGCCATCACCTCTTTGTTTTTGCTTTGTCACCCCAAGTGGGATGGGAATGCCCAGACGTGGGTCCCGTGCCTGCTGTGCCTAGAGACCCAAGCTACTCCTCATTGAGAAGGCCCAACAAGGCCGAAACATGTTTGGGGATGCTTGTGGTCTCGTGCAGAAGGGATGTGACCTAGCAGTTAGGGCTGGACCTAGCCTTTTGGGGTGCGACCAAGCCTGATTTTCATATGGTCTTTCCCCTTCTGTAATGGCTTGGCAGGCGAAGAACGATGGTCTAGAGGTTTGCCCAGAGCAATGCCAGTGGTTAAGATTCATTCAAAACCTTCCAGCCATCACCTCTTTGTTTTTGCTTTGTCACCCGGAGTGGGACGGGTATGCCCAGACGTGGGTCATGTGCCTGCTGGGCCTAGAGACCCAAGCTATTCCTCACTGATGAGGCCCAACAAGGCCGAAACATGTTTGGGGATGCTTGTGGTGTCGTGCAGAAGGGATGTGACCTAGCAGTTTGGGCTGGACTGCCCCTTTTGGGTGGGACCAAGCCTGATTTGCATATGGTCTTTCCCCTTCTGTAATGGCTTGGCAGGTGAGGAACGATGGTCTGGAGGGTTGCCCAGAGCAATGCCAGTGGTTAAGATTCATTCTAAACCTTCCAGCCATCACCTCTTTGTTTTTGCTTTGTCACCCCGAGTGGGACGGGTATGCCCATACGTGGGTCCCGTGCCTGCTGGGCCTAGGCACCCAAGCCACTCCTCACTGATGAGGCCCAACAAGGCCGAAACATGTTTGGGGATGCTTGTGGTCTTGTGCAGAAGGGATGTGACCTAGCCGTTCGGGCTGGACTGCCCCTTTTAGAGTGGGACCAAGCCTGATTTGCAAACGGTGTTTCCCCTTCTGTAATGGCTTGGCAGACTAAGATCGATGGTCTGGAGGGTTGCCCAGAGCAATGCCAGTGGTTAAGATTCATTCTAAACCTTCCAGCCATCACCTCTTTGTTTTTGCTTTGTCACACTGAGTGGGACGGGTATGCCTAGACGTGGGTCCCGTGCCTGCTGGGCCTAGAGACCCAAGCTACTCCTCACTGATGAGGCCCAACAAGGCCGAAACATGTTTGGGGATGCTTGTGGTTTCGTGCAGAAGGGATGAGACCTAGCAGTTTGGGCTGGACTGCCCCTTTTGGGGTGGGACCAAGCCTGATTTGCATATGGTCCTTCTCCTTCTGTAATGGCTTGGTAGGCGAAGATCGATGGTCTGGAGGGTTGCCCAGAGCAATGCCAGTGGTTAAGATTAATTCTAAACCTTCCAGCCATCACCTCTTTGGTTTTGCCTTGTCACTCCGAGTGGGACGGGTATGCCCAGACGTGGGTCCCGTGCCTTCTGGGCCTAGAGACCCAAGCTACTCCTCACTGATGAGGCCCAACAAGGCCGAAACATGTTTGGGGATGCTTGTGGTCTCGTGCAGAAGGGATGTGACCTAGCAGTTTGGGCTGGACTGCCCCTTTTGGGTGGGACCAAGCCTGATTTGCATATGGTCTTTCTTCTTCTGTAATGGCTTGGCAGGTGTAGAACGATGGTCTGGAGGGTTGCCCAGACCAATGCCAGTGGTTAAGATTCATTCTAAACCTTCCAGCCATCACCTCTTTGTTTTTGCTTTGTCACACTGAGTGGGACGGGTATGCCTAGACGTGGGTCCCGTGCCTGCTGGGCCTAGAGACCCAAGCTACTCCTCACTGATGAGGCCCAACAAGGCCGAAACATGTTTGGGGATGCTTGTGGTTTCGTGCAGAAGGGATGAGACCTAGCAGTTTGGGCTGGACTGCCCCTTTTGGGGTGGGACCAAGCCTGATTTGCATATGGTCTTTCTCCTTCTGTAATGGCTTGGCAGGCGAAGAACAATGGTCTGGAGGGTTGCCCAGAGCAATGCCAGTGGTTAAGATTAATTCTAAACCTTCCAGCCATCACCTCTTTGTTTTTGCTTTGTCACCCCGAGTGGGACGGGTATGCCTAGACGTGGGTCCCGTGCCTGCTGGGGCTAGAGTCCCAAGCTACACCTCACTGATGAGGCCCAACAAGGCCGAAACATGTTTGGGGATGCTTGTGGTCTCGTGCAGAAGGGATGTGACTTAGCAGTTTGGGCTGGATTGCCCCTTTTGGGTGGGACCAAGCCTGATTTGCATATGGTCTTTCCCCTTCTGTAATGGCTTGGCAGGCGAAGAACGATGGTCTGGAGGGTTGCCCAGAGCAATGCCAGTGGTTAAGATTAATTCTAAACCTTCCAGCCATCACCGCTTTGTTTTTGCTTTGTCACCCCAAGTGGGATGGGAATGCCCAGACGTGGGTCCCGTGCCTGCTGTGCCTAGAGACCCAAGCTACTCCTCATTGATGAGGCCCAACAAGGCTGAAACATGTTTGGGGATGCTTATGCTCTCGTGCAGAAAGGATGTGACCTAGCAGTTCGGGCTGGACTGCCCCTTTTGGGGTGCGACCAAGCCTGATTTGCATATGGTCTTTCCCCTTCTGTAATGGCTTGGCAGCCGAAGAACGATGGTCTAGAGGTTTGCCCAGAGCAATGCCAGTGGTTAAGATTCATTCAAAACCTTCCAGTCATCACCTCTTTGTTTTTGCTTTGTCACCCCGAGTGGGACGGGTATGCCCAGACATGGGTCACGTGGCTGCTGGGCCTAGAGACCCAAGCTATTCCTCACTGATGAGGCCCAACAAGGCCGAAACATGTTTGGGGATGCTTGTGGTGTCGTGCAGAAGGGATGTGACCTAGCCGTTCGGGCTGGACTGCCCCTTTTGGAGTGGGACCAAGCTTGATTTGCATACGGTGTTTCCCCTTCTGTAATGGCTTGGCAGGCTAAGATCGATGGTCTGGAGGGTTGCCCAGAGCAATGCCAGTGGTTAAGATTCATTCTAAACCTTCCAGCCATCACCTCTTTGGTTTTGCTTTGTCACTCAGAGTGGGACAGGTATGCCCAGACGTAGGTCCCGTGCCTTCTGGGCCTAGAGACCCAAGCTACTCCTCACTGATGAGGCCCAACAAGGCCGAAACATGTTTGGGGATGCTTGTGGTCTCGTGCAGAAGGGATGTGACCTAACAGTTGAGGTTGGACTGCCCCTTTTTGGGGTGCGACCAAGCCTGATTTGCATATGGTCTTTCCCCTTCTGTAATGGCTTGGCAGGCGAAGAACGATGGTCTGGAGGGTTGCCCAGTGCAATGCCAGTGGTTAAGATTCATTCTAAACATTCCAGCCATCACCTCTTTGTTTTTGCTTTGTCACCCTGAGTGGGACGGGTATGCCTAGACGTGGGTCCCGTGCCTGCTGTGCCTAGAGACCCAAGCTACTCCTCATTGATGAGGCCCAACAAGGCTGAAACATGTTTGGGGATGCTTGTGGTCTCGTGCAGAAGGGATGTGACCTAGCAGTTCGGGCTGGACTGCCCCTTTTGGGGTGCGGCCAAGCATGATTTGCATATGGTCTTTCCATTTCTGTAATGACTTGGCAGGCGAAGAACGATGGTCTAGAGGCTTGCCCAGAGCAATGCCAGTGGTTAAGATTCATTCAAAACCTTCCAGCCATCACCTCTTTGTTTTTGCTTTGTCACCCCGAGTGGGACGGGTATGCCCAGACGTGGGTCATGTGGCTGCTGGGCCTAGAGACCCAAGGTATTCCTCACTGATGAGGCCCAACAAGGCCGAAACATGTTTGGGGATGTTTGTGGTGTCGTGCAGAAGGGATGTGACCTAGCAGTTTGGGCTGGACTGCCCCTTTTGGGTGGGACCAAGCCTGATTTGCATATGGTCTTTCTCCTTCTGTAATGGCTTGGCAGGTGTAGAACGATGGTCTGGAGGGTTGCCCAGAGCTATGCCAGTGGTTAATGTTCATTCTAAGCCTTCCAGCCATCACCTCTTTGTTTTTGCTTTGTCACCCCGAGTGGGAAAGGTATGCCCAGACGTGGGTCCCATGCCTGCTGGGCCTAGACACCCAAGCTACTCCTCACTGATGAGGCCCAACAAGGCCAAAACATGTTTGGGGATGCTTGTGGTCTTGTGCAGAAGGGATGTGACCTAGCCGTTCGGGCTGGACTGCCCCTTTTGGAGTGGGACCAAGCTTGATTTGCATACGGTGTTTCCCCTTCTGTAATGGCTTGGCAGGCTAAGATCGATGGTCTGGAGGGTTGCCCAGAGCAATGCCAGTGGTTAAGATTCATTCTAAACATTCCAGCCATCACCTCTTTGTTTTTGCTTTGTCACCCTGAGTGGGACGGGTATGCCTAGACGTGGGTCCCGTGCCTGCTGGGCCTAGAGACCCAAGCTACTCCTCACTGATGAGGCCCAACAAGGCCGAAACATGTTTGGGGATGCTTGTGGTCTCGTGCAGAAGGGATGCGACTTAGCAGTTTGGGCTGGACTGCCCCTTTTGGGGTGGGACCAAGCCTGATTTGCATATGGTCTTTCCCCTTCTGTAATGGCTTGGCAGGCGAAGAACGATGGTCTGGAGGGTTGCCCAGAGCAATGCCAGTGGTTAAGATTCATTCTAAACCTTCCAGCCATCACCGCTTTGTTTTTGCTTTGTCACCCCAAGTGGGATGGGAATGCCCAGACGTGGGTCCCGTGCCTGCTGGGCCTAGAGACCCAAGCTATTCCTCACTGATGAGGCCCAACAAGGCCGAAACATGTTTGGGGATGCTTGTGGTGTCGTGCAGAAGGGATGTGACCTAGCAGTTTGGGCTGGACTGCCCCTTTTGGGTGGGACCAAGCCTGATTTGCATATGGTCTTTCTCCTTCTGCAATGGCTTGGCAGGTGTAGAACGATGGTCTGGAGGGTTGCCCAGAGCAATGCCAGTGGTTAAGATTCATTCTAAACCTTCCAGCCATCACCTCTTTGTTTTTGCTTTGTCACCCCGAGTGGGACGGGTATGCCCAGACGTGGGTCCCATGCCTGCTGGGCCTAGACACACAAGCTACTCCTCACTAATGAGGCCCAACAAGGCCGAAACATGTTTGGGGATGCTTGTGGTCTTGTGCAGAAGGGATGTGACCTAGCCGTTCGGGCTGGACTGCCCCTTTTGGAGTGGGACCAAGGTTGATTTGCATACGGTGTTTCCCCTTCTGTAATGGCTTGGCAGGCTAAGATCGATGGTCTGGAGGGTTGCACAGAGCAATGCCAGTGGTTAAGATTCATTCTAAACCTTCCAGCCATCACCTCTTTGGTTTTGCTTTGTCACTCCGAGTGGGACAGGTATGCCCAGACGTGGGTCCCGTGCCTTCTGGGCCTAGAGACCCAAACTACTCCTCACTGATGAGGCCCAACAAGGCTGAAACATGTTTGGGGATGCTTGTGGTCTCGTGCAGAAGGGATGTGACCTAACAGTTCAGGTTGGACTGCCCCTTTTTGGGGTGGGACCAAGCCTGATTTGCATATGGTCTTTCCCCTTCTGTAATGGCTTGGCAGGCGAAGAACAATGGTCTGGAGGGTTGCCCAGAGCAATGCCAGTGGTTAAGATTCATTCTAAACATTCCAGCCATCACCTCTTTGTTTTTGCTTTGTCACCCTGAGTGGGACGGGTATGCCTAGACGTGGGTCCCGTGCCTGCTGGGCCTAGAGACCCAAGCTACTCCTCACTGATGAGGCCCAACAAGGCCGAAACATGTTTGGGGATGCTTGTGGGCTCGTGCAGAAGGGATGCAACCTAGCAGTTTGGGCTGGACTGCCCCTTTTGGGGTGGGACCAAGCCTGATTTGCATATGGTCTTTCCCCTTCTGTAATGGCTTGGCAGGCGAAGAACGATGGTCTGGAGGGTTGCCCAGAGCAATGCCAGTGGTTAAGATTCATTCTAAACCTTCCAGCCATCACCTCTTTGTTTTTGCTTTGTCACCCCGAGTGGGACGGGTATGCCCAGACGTGGGTCCCGTGCCTGCTGGGCCTAGACACCCAAGCTACTCCTCACTGATGAGGCCCAGCAAGGCCGAAACATGTTTGGAGATGCTTGTGGTCACGTGCAGAAGGGATGTGACCTAGCAGTTCGAGCTGGACTGCCCCTTTTGGAGTGGGACCAAGCCTGATTTGCATATAGTGTTTCCCCTTCTGTAATGGCTTGGCAGGCGAAGATCGATGATCTGGAGGGTTGCCCAGAGCAATGCCAGTGGTTAAGATTCATTCTAAACCTTCCAGCCATCACCTCTTTGGTTTTGCCTTGTCACTCCAACTGGGACCGTTATGCCCAGACATTGGTCCCATGCCTTCTGGGCCTAGAGACCCAAGGCACTCCTCACTGATGAGGCCCAACAAGGCCGAAACATGTTTGGGGATGCTTGTGGTCTCGTGCAGAAGGGATGTGACCTAACAGTTCGGGCTGGACTGCCCCTTTTTGGGGTGGGACCAAGCCTGATTTGCATATGGTCTTTCCCCTTCTGTAATGGCTTGGCAGGCGAAGAACGATAGTCTGGAGGGTTGCCCAGAGCAATGCCAGTGGTTAAGATTCATTCTAAACCTTCCAGCCATCACCTCTTTGGTTTTGCCTTGTCACTCCGAGTGGGACGGGTATGCCCAGACGTGGGTCCCGTGCCTTCTGGGCCTAGAGACCCAAGCTACTCCTCACTGAGAAGGCCCAACAAGGCTGAAACATGTTTGGGGATGCTTGTGGTCTCGTGCAGAAGGGATGTGACCTAGCAGTTAGGGCTGGACCTAGCCTTTTGGGGTGCGACCAAGCCTGATTTGCATATGGTATTTCCCCTTCTGTAATGGCTTGGCAGGCGAAGAACGATGGTCTAGAGGTTTGCCCAGAGCAATGCCAGTGGTTAAGATTCATTCAAAACCTTCCAGCCATCACCTCTTTGTTTTTGCTTTGTCACCCGGAGTGGGACGGGTATGCCCAGACGTGGGTCATGTGCCTGCTGGGCCTAGAGACCCAAGCTATTCCTCACTGATGAGGCCCAACAAGGCCGAAACATGTTTGGGGATGCTTGTGGTGTCGTGCAGAAGGGATGTGACCTAGCAGTTTGGGCTGGACTGCCCCTTTTGGGTGGGACCAAGCCTGATTTGCATATGGTCTTTCCCCTTCTGTAATGGCTTGGCAGGTGAAGAACGATGGTCTGGAGGGTTGCCCAGAGCAATGCCAGTGGTTAAGATTCATTCTAAACCTTCCAGCCATCACCTCTTTGTTTTTGCTTTGTCACCCCGAGTGGGACGGGTATGCCCAGACGTGGTTCCCGTGCCTGCTGGGCCTAGACACCCAAGCCACTCCTCACTGATGAGGCCCAACAAGGCCGAAACATGTTTGGGGATGCTTGTGGTCTTGTGCAGAAGGGATGTGACCTAGCCGTTCCGGCTGGACTGCCCCTTTTAGAGTGGGACCAAGCCTGATTTGCATACGGTGTTTCCCCTTCTGTAATGGCTTGGCAGACTAAGATCGATGGTCTGGAGGGTTGTCCAGAGCAATGCCAGTGGTTAAGATTCATTCTAAACCTTCCAGCCATCACCTCTTTGTTTTTGCTTTGTCACACTGAGTGGGACGGGTATGCCTAGACGTGGGTCCCGTGCCTGCTGGGCCTAGAGACCCAAGCTACTCCTCACTGATGAGGCCCAACAAGGCCGAAACATGTTTGGGGATGCTTGTGGTTTCGTGCAGAAGGGATGAGACCTAGCAGTTTGGGCTGGACTGCCCCTTTTGGGGTGGGACCAAGCCTGATTTGCATATGGTCTTTCTCCTTCTGTAATGGCTTGGCAGGCAAAGAACGATGGTCTGGAGGGTTGCCCAGAGCAATGCCAGTGGTTAAGATTAATTCTAAACCTTCCAGCCATCACCTCTTTGTTTTTGCTTTGTCACCCCGAGTGGGACGGGTATGCCTAGACGTGGGTCCCGTGCCTGCTGGGGCTAGAGACCCAAGCTACACCTCACTGATGAGGCCCAACAAGGCCGAAACATGTTTGGGGATGCTTGTGGTCTCGTGCAGAAGGGATGTGACCTAGCAGTTTGGGCTGGATTGCCCCTTTTGGGTGGGACCAAGCCTGATTTGCATATGGTCTTTCTCCTTCTGTAATGGCTTGGCAGGTGTAGAACGATGGTCTGGAGGGTTGCCCAGAGCAATGCCAGTGGTTAAGATTCATTCTAAACCATCCAGCCATCACCTCTTTGTTTTTGCTTTGTCAACCCAAGTGGGACGGGAATGCCCAGACGTGGGTCCCGTGCCTGCTGTGCCTAGAGACCCAAGCTACTCCTCATTGATGAGGCCCAACAAGGCTGAAACATGTTTGGGGATGCTTGTGGTCTCGTGCAGAAGGGATGTGACCTAGCAGTTCGAGCTGGACTGCCCCTTTTGGAGTGGGACCAAGCCTGATTTGCATATGGTGTTTCCCCTTCTGTAATGGCTTGGCAGGCGAAGATCGATGGTCTGGAGGGTTGCCCAGAGCAATGCCAGTGGTTAAGATTAATTCTAAACCTTCCAGCCATCACCTCTTTGGTTTTGCCTTGTCACTCCGAGTGGGACGGGTATGCCCAGACGTGGGTCCCGTGCCTTCTGGGCCTAGAGACCCAAGCTACTCCTCACTGATGAGGCCCAACAAGGCCGAAACATGTTTGGGGATGCTTGTGGTCTCGTGCAGAAGGGATGTGACCTAGCAGTTTGGGCTGGACTGCCCCTTTTGGGTGGGACCAAGCCTGATTTGCATATGGTCTTTCTCCTTCTGTAATGGCTTGGCAGGTGTAGAACGATGGTCTGGAGGGTTGCCCAGAGCAATGCCAGTGGTTAAAATTCATTCTAAACCTTCCAGCCATCACCGCTTTGTTTTTGCTTTGTCACCCCAAGTGTGATGGGAATGCCCAGACGTGGGTCCCGTGCCTGCTGTGCCTAGAGACCCAAGCTACTCCTCATTGATGAGGCCCAACAAGGCTGAAACATGTTTGGGGATGCTTGTGGTCTCGTGCAGAAAGGATGTGACCTAGCAGTTCGGGCTGGACTGCCCCTTTTGGGGTGCGACCAAGCCTGATTTGCATATGGTCTTTCCCCTTCTGTAATGGCTTGGCAGGCGAAGAACAATGGTCTGGAGGGTTGCCCAGAGCAATGCCAGTGGTTAAGATTAATTCTAAACCTTCCAGCCATCACCTCTTTGTTTTTGCTTTGTCACCCCGAGTGGGACGGGTATGCCTAGACGTGGGTCCCGTGCCTGCTGGGGCTAGAGTCCCAAGCTACACCTCACTGATGAGGCCCAACAAGGCCGAAACATGTTTGGGGATGCTTGTGGTCTCGTGCAGAAGGGATGTGACTTAGCAGTTTGGGCTGGATTGCCCCTTTTGGGTGGGACCAAGCCTGATTTGCATATGGTCTTTCCCCTTCTGTAATGGCTTGGCAGGCGAAGAACGATGGTCTGGAGGGTTGCCCAGAGCAATGCCAGTGGTTAAGATTAATTCTAAACCTTCCAGCCATCACCGCTTTGTTTTTGCTTTATCACCCCAAGTGGGATGGGAATGCCCAGACGTGGGTCCCGTGCCTGCTGTGCCTAGAGACCCAAGCTACTCCTCATTGATGAGGCCCAACAAGGCTGAAACATGTTTGGGGATGCTTATGCTCTCGTGCAGAAAGGATGTGACCTAGCAGTTCGGGCTGGACTGCCCCTTTTGGGGTGCGACCAAGCCTGATTTGCATATGGTCTTTCCCCTTCTGTAATGGCTTGGCAGCCGAAGAACGATGGTCTAGAGGTTTGCCCAGAGCAATGCCAGTGGTTAAGATTCATTCAAAACCTTCCAGTCATCACCTCTTTGTTTTTGCTTTGTCACCCCGAGTGGGACGGGTATGCCCAGACATGGGTCACGTGGCTGCTGGGCCTAGAGACCCAAGCTATTCCTCACTGATGAGGCCCAACAAGGCCGAAACATGTTTGGGGATGCTTGTGGTGTCGTGCAGAAGGGATGTGACCTAGCCGTTCGGGCTGGACTGCCCCTTTTGGAGTGGGACCAAGCTTGATTTGCATACGGTGTTTCCCCTTCTGTAATGGCTTGGCAGGCTAAGATCGATGGTCTGGAGGGTTGCCCAGAGCAATGCCAGTGGTTAAGATTCATTCTAAACCTTCCAGCCATCACCTCTTTGGTTTTGCTTTGTCACTCAGAGTGGGACAGGTATGCCCAGACGTAGGTCCCGTGCCTTCTGGGCCTAGAGACCCAAGCTACTCCTCACTGATGAGGCCCAACAAGGCCGAAACATGTTTGGGGATGCTTGTGGTCTCGTGCAGAAGGGATGTGACCTAACAGTTGAGGTTGGACTGCCCCTTTTTGGGGTGCGACCAAGCCTGATTTGCATATGGTCTTTCCCCTTCTGTAATGGCTTGGCAGGCGAAGAACGATGGTCTGGAGGGTTGCCCAGTGCAATGCCAGTGGTTAAGATTCATTCTAAACATTCCAGCCATCACCTCTTTGTTTTTGCTTTGTCACCCTGAGTGGGACGGGTATGCCTAGACGTGGGTCCCGTGCCTGCTGTGCCTAGAGACCCAAGCTACTCCTCATTG
Source organism: Ambystoma mexicanum (assembly GCF_040938575.1). Lineage (NCBI taxonomy): Eukaryota > Metazoa > Chordata > Amphibia > Caudata > Ambystomatidae > Ambystoma > Ambystoma mexicanum. Next base: position 1,308,971,096 of record NC_090922.1, read on the forward strand.
ATGAGGCCCAACAAGGCTGAAACATGTTTGGGGATGCTTGTGGTCTCGTGCAGAAGGGATGTGACCTAGCAGTTCGGGCTGGACTGCCCCTTTTGGGGTGCGGCCAAGCATGATTTGCATATGGTCTTTCCATTTCTGTAATGACTTGGCAGGCGAAGAACGATGGTCTAGAGGCTTGCCCAGAGCAATGCCAGTGGTTAAGATTCATTCAAAACCTTCCAGCCATCACCTCTTTGTTTTTGCTTTGTCACCCCGAGTGGGACGGGTATGCCCAGACGTGGGTCATGTGGCTGCTGGGCCTAGAGACCCAAGGTATTCCTCACTGATGAGGCCCAACAAGGCCGAAACATGTTTGGGGATGTTTGTGGTGTCGTGCAGAAGGGATGTGACCTAGCAGTTTGGGCTGGACTGCCCCTTTTGGGTGGGACCAAGCCTGATTTGCATATGGTCTTTCCCCTTCTGTAATGGCTTGGCAGGTGAAGAACGATGGTCTGGAGGGTTGCCCAGAGCAATGCCAGTGGTTAAGATTCATTCTAAACCTTCCAGCCATCACCTCTTTGTTTTTGCTTTGTCACCCCAAGTGGGATGGGAATGCCCAGACGTGGGTCCCGTGCCTGCTGTGCCTAGAGACCCAAGCTACTCCTCATTGAGAAGGCCCAACAAGGCCGAAACATGTTTGGGGATGCTTGTGGTCTCGTGCAGAAGGGATGTGACCTAGCAGTTAGGGCTGGACCTAGCCTTTTGGGGTGCGACCAAGCCTGATTTTCATATGGTCTTTCCCCTTCTGTAATGGCTTGGCAGGCGAAGAACGATGGTCTAGAGGTTTGCCCAGAGCAATGCCAGTGGTTAAGATTCATTCAAAACCTTCCAGCCATCACCTCTTTGTTTTTGCTTTGTCACCCGGAGTGGGACGGGTATGCCCAGACGTGGGTCATGTGCCTGCTGGGCCTAGAGACCCAAGCTATTCCTCACTGATGAGGCCCAACAAGGCCGAAACATGTTTGGGGATGCTTGTGGTGTCGTGCAGAAGGGATGTGACCTAGCAGTTTGGGCTGGACTGCCCCTTTTGGGTGGGACCAAGCCTGATTTGCATATGGTCTTTCCCCTTCTGTAATGGCTTGGCAGGTGAGGAACGATGGTCTGGAGGGTTGCCCAGAGCAATGCCAGTGGTTAAGATTCATTCTAAACCTTCCAGCCATCACCTCTTTGTTTTTGCTTTGTCACCCCGAGTGGGACGGGTATGCCCATACGTGGGTCCCGTGCCTGCTGGGCCTAGGCACCCAAGCCACTCCTCACTGATGAGGCCCAACAAGGCCGAAACATGTTTGGGGATGCTTGTGGTCTTGTGCAGAAGGGATGTGACCTAGCCGTTCGGGCTGGACTGCCCCTTTTAGAGTGGGACCAAGCCTGATTTGCAAACGGTGTTTCCCCTTCTGTAATGGCTTGGCAGACTAAGATCGATGGTCTGGAGGGTTGCCCAGAGCAATGCCAGTGGTTAAGATTCATTCTAAACCTTCCAGCCATCACCTCTTTGTTTTTGCTTTGTCACACTGAGTGGGACGGGTATGCCTAGACGTGGGTCCCGTGCCTGCTGGGCCTAGAGACCCAAGCTACTCCTCACTGATGAGGCCCAACAAGGCCGAAACATGTTTGGGGATGCTTGTGGTTTCGTGCAGAAGGGATGAGACCTAGCAGTTTGGGCTGGACTGCCCCTTTTGGGGTGGGACCAAGCCTGATTTGCATATGGTCCTTCTCCTTCTGTAATGGCTTGGTAGGCGAAGATCGATGGTCTGGAGGGTTGCCCAGAGCAATGCCAGTGGTTAAGATTAATTCTAAACCTTCCAGCCATCACCTCTTTGGTTTTGCCTTGTCACTCCGAGTGGGACGGGTATGCCCAGACGTGGGTCCCGTGCCTTCTGGGCCTAGAGACCCAAGCTACTCCTCACTGATGAGGCCCAACAAGGCCGAAACATGTTTGGGGATGCTTGTGGTCTCGTGCAGAAGGGATGTGACCTAGCAGTTTGGGCTGGACTGCCCCTTTTGGGTGGGACCAAGCCTGATTTGCATATGGTCTTTCTTCTTCTGTAATGGCTTGGCAGGTGTAGAACGATGGTCTGGAGGGTTGCCCAGACCAATGCCAGTGGTTAAGATTCATTCTAAACCTTCCAGCCATCACCTCTTTGTTTTTGCTTTGTCACCCCGAGTGGGAAAGGTATGCCCAGACGTGGGTCCCATGCCTGCTGGGCCTAGACACCCAAGCTACTCCTCACTGATGAGGCCCAACAAGGCCGAAACATGTTTGGGGATGCTTGTGGTCTTGTGCAGAAGGGATGTGACCTAGCCGTTCGGGCTGGACTGCCCCTTTTGGAGTGGGACCAAGCTTGATTTGCATACAGTGTTTCCCCTTCTGTAATGGCTTGGCAGGCTAAGATCGATGGTCTGGAGGGTTGCCCAGAGCAATGCCAGTGGTTAAGATTCATTCTAAACATTCCAGCCATCACCTCTTTGTTTTTGGTTTGTCACCCTGAGTGGGACGGGTATGCCTAGACGTGGGTCCCGTGCCTGCTGGGCTTAGAGACCCAAGCTACTCCTCACTGATGAGGCCCAACAAGGCCGAAACATGTTTGGGGATGCGACTTAGCAGTTTGGGCTAGACTGCCCCTTTTGGGGTGGGACCAAGCCTGATTTGCATATGGTCTTTCTCCTTCTGCAATGGCTTGGCAGGCGAAGAACGATGGTCTGGAGGGTTGCCCAGAGCAATGCCAGTGGTTAAGATTAATTCTAAACCTTCCAGCCATCACCTCTTTGTTTTTGCTTTGTCACCCCGAGTGGGACGGGTATGCCCAGACGTGGGTCCCATGCCTGCTGGGCCTAGACACCCAAGCTACTCCTCACTGATGAGGCCCAACAAGGCTGAAACATGTTTGGGGATGCTTGTGGTCTCGTGCAGAAGGGATGTGACCTAGCAGTTCGGGCTGGACTGCCCCTTTTGGGGTGCGGCCAAGCATGATTTGCATATGGTCTTTCCATTTCTGTAATGGCTTGGCAGGCGAAGAACGATGGTCTAGAGGCTTGCCCAGAGCAATGCCAGTGGTTAAGATTCATTCAAAACCTTCCAGCCATCACCTCTTTGTTTTTGCTTTGTCACCCTGAGTGGGACGGGTATGCCTAGACGTGGGTCCCGTGCCTGCTGGGCCTAGAGACCCAAGCTACACCTCACTGATGAGGCCCAACAAGGCCGAAACATGTTTGGGGATGCTTGTGGTCTCGTGCAGAAGGGATGCGACTTAGCAGTTTGGGCTGGACTGCCCCTTTTGGGGTGGGACCAAGCCTGATTTGCATATGGTCTTTCCCCTTCTGTAATGGCTTGGCAGGCGAAGAACGATGGTCTGGAGGGTTGCCCAGAGCAATGCCAGTGGTTAAGATTCATTCTAAACCTTCCCGCCATCACCGCTTTGTTTTTGCTTTGTCACATAAGGGGGATGGGAATGCCCAGACGTGGGTCCCGTGCCTTCTGGGCCTAGAGACCCAAGCTACTCCTCACTGATGAGGCCCAACAAGGCCGAAACATGTTTGGGGATGCTTGTGGTCTCGTGCAGAAGGGATGTGACCTAGCAGTTTGGGCTGGACTGCCCCTTTTGGGTGGGACCAAGCCTGATTTGCATATGGTCTTTCTTCTTCTGTAATGGCTTGGCAGGTGTAGAACGATGGTCTGGAGGGTTGCCCAGAGCAATGCCAGTGGTTAAGATTCATTCTAAACCTTCCAGCCATCACCTCTTTGTTTTTGCTTTGTCACCCCGAGTGGGAAAGGTATGCCCAGACGTGGGTCCCATGCCTGCTGGGCCTAGACACCCAAGCTACTCCTCACTGATGAGGCCCAACAAGGCCGAAACATGTTTGGGGATGCTTGTGGTCTTGTGCAGAAGGGATGTGACCTAGCCGTTCGGGCTGGACTGCCCCTTTTGGAGTGGGACCAAGCTTGATTTGCATACAGTGTTTCCCCTTCTGTAATGGCTTGGCAGGCTAAGATCGATGGTCTGGAGGGTTGCCCAGAGCAATGCCAGTGGTTAAGATTCATTCTAAACATTCCAGCCATCACCTCTTTGTTTTTGGTTTGTCACCCTGAGTGGGACGGGTATGCCTAGACGTGGGTCCCGTGCCTGCTGGGCTTAGAGACCCAAGCTACTCCTCACTGATGAGGCCCAACAAGGCCGAAACATGTTTGGGGATGCGACTTAGCAGTTTGGGCTAGACTGCCCCTTTTGGGGTGGGACCAAGCCTGATTTGCATATGGTCTTTCCCCTTCTGTAATGGCTTGGCAGGCGAAGAACGATGGTCTGGAGGGTTGCCCAGAGCAATGCCAGTGGTTAAGATTCATTCTAAACCTTCCAGCCATCACCTCTTTGTTTTTGCTTTGTCACCCCAAGTGGGACGGGAATGCCCAGACGTGGGTCCCGTGCCTGCTGTGCCTAGAGAACCAAGCTACTCCTCATTGATGAGGCCCAACAAGGCTGAAACATGTTTGGGGATGCTTGTGGTCTCGTGCAGAAGGGATGTGACCTAGCAGTTCGGGCTGGACTGCCCCTTTTGGGGTGCGGCCAAGCATGATTTGCATATGGTCTTTCCATTTCTGTAATGGCTTGGCAGGCGAAGAACGATGGTCTAGAGGCTTGCCCAGAGCAATGCCAGTGGTTAAGATTCATTCAAAACCTTCCAGCCATCACCTCTTTGTTTTTGCTTTGTCACCCTGAGTGGGACGGGTATGCCTAGACGTGGGTCCCGTGCCTACTGGGCCTAGAGACCCAAGCTACACCTCACTGATGAGGCCCAACAAGGCCGAAACATGTTTGGGGATGCTTGTGGTCTCGTGCAGAAGGGATGCGACTTAGCAGTTTGGGCTGGACTGCCCCTTTTGGGGTGGGACCAAGCCTGATTTGCATATGGTCTTTCCCCTTCTGTAATGGCTTGGCAGGCGAAGAACGATGGTCTGGAGGGTTGCCCAGAGCAATGCCAGTGGTTAAGATTCATTCTAAACCTTCCCGCCATCACCGCTTTGTTTTTGCTTTGTCACATAAGGGGGATGGGAATGCCCAGACGTGGGTCCCGTGCCTGCTGTGCCTAGAGACCCAAGCTACTCCTCACTGATGAGGCCCAACAAGGCTGAAACATGTTTGGGGATGCTTATGGTCTCGTGCAGAAAGGATGTGACCTAGCAGTTCGGGCTGGACTGCCCCTTTTGGGGTGCGACCAAGCCTGATTTGCATATGGTCTTTCCCCTTCTGTAATGGCTTGGCAGGCGAAGAACGATGGTCTAGAGGTTTGCCCAGAGCAATGCCAGTGGTTAAGATTCATTCAAAACCTTCCAGTCATCACCTCTTTGTTTTTGCTTTGTCACCCCGAGTGTGACGGGTATGCCCAGACATGGGTCACGTGGCTGCTGGGCCTAGAGACCCAAGCTATTCCTCACTGATGATGCCCAACAAGGCCGAAACATGTTTGGGGATGCTTGTGGTGTCGTGCAGAAGGGATGCGACCTAGCAGTTCGGGCTGGACTGCCCCTTTTGGGGTGCGACCAAGCCTGATTTGCATATGGTCTTTCTCCTTCTGTAATGGCTTGGCAGGTGTAGAACGATGGTCTGGAGGGTTGCCCAGAGCAATGCCAGTGGTTAAGATTCATTCTAAACCATCCAGCCATCACCTCTTTGTTTTTGCTTTGTCACCCCGAGTGGGACGGGTATGCCCAGACGTGGGTCCCATGCCTGCTGGGCCTAGACACCCAAGCTACTCCTCACTGATGAGGCCCAACAAGGCCGAAACATGTTTGGGGATGCTTGTGGTCTTGTGCAGAAGGGATGTGACCTAGCCGTTCGGGCTGGACTGCCCCTTTTGGAGTGGGACCAAGCTTGATTTGCATACGGTGTTTCCCCTTCTGTAATGGCTTGGCAGGCGAAGAACGATGGTCTGGAGGGTTGCCCAGAGCAATGCCAGTGGTTAAGATTCATTCTAAACCTTCCAGCCATCACCGCTTTGTTTTTGCTTTGTCACCCCAAGTGGGATGGGAATGCCCAGACGTGGGTCCCGTGCCTGCTGTGCCTAGAGACCCAAGCTACTCCTCATTGATGAGGCCCAACAAGGCTGAAACATGTTTGGGGATGCTTATGGTCTCGTGCAGAAAGGATGTGACCTAGCAGTTCGGGCTGGACTGCCCCTTTTGGGGTGCGACCAAGCCTGATTTGCATATGGTCTTTCCCCTTCTGTAATGGCTTGGCAGGCGAAGAACGATGGTCTAGAGGTTTGCCCAGAGCAATGCCAGTGGTTAAGATTCATTCAAAACCTTCCAGTCATCACCTCTTTGTTTTTGCTTTGTCACCCCGAGTGGGACGGGTATGCCCAGACATGGGTCACGTGGCTGCTGGGCCTAGAGACCCAAGCTATTCCTCACTGATGAGGCCCAACAAGGCCGAAACATGTTTGGGGATGCTTGTGGTCTTATGCAGAAGGGATGTGACCTAGCCGTTCGGGCTGGACTGCCCCTTTTGGGTGGGACCAAGCCTGATTTGCATATGGTCTTTCTCCTTCTGTAATGGCTTGGCAGGTGTAGAACGATGGTCTGGAGGGTTGCCCAGAGCAATGCCAGTGGTTAAGATTCATTCTAAACCATCCAGCCATCACCTCTTTGTTTTTGCTTTGTCACCCCGAGTGGGACGGGTATGCCCAGACGTGGGTCCCATGCCTGCTGGGCCTAGACACCCAAGCTACTCCTCACTGATGAGGCCCAACAAGGCCGAAACATGTTTGGGGATGCTTGTGGTCTTGTGCAGAAGGGATGTGACCTAGCCGTTCGGGCTGGACTGCCCCTTTTGGAGTGGGACCAAGCTTGATTTGCATACGGTGTTTCCCCTTCTGTAATGGCTTGGCAGGCTAAGATCGATGGTCTGGAGGGTTGCCCAGAGCAATGCCAGTGGTTAAGATTCATTCTAAACCTTCCAGCCATCACCTCTTTGGTTTTGCTTTGTCACTCCGAGTGGGACAGGTATGCCCAGACGTGGGTCCCGTGCCTTCTGGGCCTAGAGACCCAAGCTACTCCTCACTGATGAGGCCCAACAAGGCCGAAACATGTTTGGGGATGCTTGTGGTCTCGTGCAGAAGGGATGTGACCTAACAGTTCAGGTTGGACTGCCCTTTTTGGGGTGCGACCAAGCCTGATTTGCATATGGTCTTTCCCCTTCTGTAATGGCTTGGCAGGCGAAGAACGATGGTCTGGAGGGTTGCCCAGTGCAATGCCAGTGGTTAAGATTCATTCTAAACATTCCAGCCATCACCTCTTTGTTTTTGCTTTGTCACCCTGAGTGGGACGGGTATGCCTAGACGTGGGTCCCGTGCCTGCTGGGCCTAGAGACCCAAGCTACTCCTCACTGATGAGGCCCAACAAGGCCGAAACATGTTTGGGGTTGCTTGTGGTCTCGTGCAGAAGGGATGCGACCTAGCAGTTTGGGCTGGACTGCCCCTTTTGGGGTGGGACCAAGCCTGATTTGCATATGGTCTTTCCCCATCTGTAATGGCTTGGCAGGCGAAGAACGATGGTCTAGAGGGTTGCCCAGAGCAATGCCAGTGGTTAAGATTCATTCTAAACCTTCCAGCCATCACCTCTTTGTTTTTGCTTTGTCACCCCAAGTGGGACGGGAATGCCCAGACGTGGGTCCCGTGCCTGCTGTGCCTAGAGACCCAAGCTACTCCTCATTGATGAGGCCCAACAAGGCTGTAACATGTTTGGGGATGCTTGTGGTCTCGTGCAGAAGGGATGTGACCTAGCAGTTCGGGCTGGACTGCCCCTTTTGGGGTGCGGCCAAGCATGATTTGCATATGGTCTTTCCATTTCTGTAATGGCTTGGCAGGCGAAGAACGATGGTCTAGAGGCTTGCCCAGAGCAATGCCAGTGGTTAAGATTCATTCAAAACCTTCCAGCCATCACCTCTTTGTTTTTGCTTTGTCACCCCGAGTGGGACGGGTATGCCCAGACGTGGGTCACGTGGCTGCTGGGCCTAGAGACCCAAGGTATTCCTCACTGATGAGGCCCAACAAGGCCGAAACATGTTTGGGGATGTTTGTGGTGTCGTGCAGAAGGGATGTGACCTAGCAGTTTGGGCTGGACTGCCCCTTTTGGGTGGGACCAAGCCTGATTTGCATATGGTCTTTCCCCTTCTGTAATGGCTTGGCAGGTGAAGAACGATGGTCTGGAGGGTTGCCCAGAGCAATGCCAGTGGTTAAGATTCATTCTAAACCTTCCAGCCATCACCTCTTTGTTTTTGCTTTGTCACCCCGAGTGGGACGGGTATGCCCAGACGTGGGTCCCGTGCCTGCTGGGCCTAGACACCCAAGCCACTCCTCACTGATGAGGCCCAACAAGGCCGAAACATGTTTGGGGATGCTTGTGGTCTCGTGCAGAAAGGATGTGACCTAGCCGTTCCGGCTGGACTGCCCCTTTTAGAGTGGGACCAAGCCTGATTTGCATACGGTGTTTCCCCTTCTGTAATGGCTTGGCAGACTAAGATCGATGGTCTGGAGGGTTGCCCAGAGCAATGCCAGTGGTTAAGATTCATTCTAAACCTTCCAGCCATCACCTCTTTGTTTTTGCTTTGTCACACTGAGTGGGACGGGTATGCCTAGACGTGGGTCCCGTGCCTGCTGGGCCTAGAGACCCAAGCTACTCCTCACTGATGAGGCCCAACAAGGCCGAAACATGTCTGGGGATGCTTGTGGTTTCGTGCAGAAGGGATGAGACCTAGCAGTTTGGGCTGGACTGCCCCTTTTGGGGTGGGACCAAGCCTGATTTGCATATGGTCTTTCTCCTTCTGCAATGGCTTGGCAGGCGAAGAACGATGGTCTGGAGGGTTGCCCAGAGCAATGCCAGTGGTTAAGATTAATTCTAAACCTTCCAGCCATCACCTCTTTGTTTTTGCTTTGTCACCCCGAGTGGGACGGGTATGCCTAGACGTGGGTCCCGTGCCTGCTGGGGCTAGAGACCCAAGCTACACCTCACTGATGAGGCCCAACAAGGCCGAAACATGTTTGGGGATGCTTGTGGTCTCGTGCAGAAGGGATGTGACCTAGCAGTTCGAGCTGGACTGCCCCTTTTGGGGTGGGACCAAGCCTGATTTGCATATGGTGTTTCCCCTTCTGTAATGGCTTGGCAGGCGAAGATCGATGGTCTGGAGGGTTGCCCAGAGCAATGCCAGTGGTTAAGATTAATTCTAAACCTTCCAGCCATCACCTCTTTGTTTTTGCTTTGTCAACCCAAGTGGGACGGGAATGCCCAGACGTGGGTCCCGTGCCTGCTGTGCCTAGAGACCCAAGCTACTCCTCATTGATGAGGCCCAACAAGGCTGAAACATTTTTGGGGATGCTTGTGGTCTCGTGCAGAAGGGATGTGACCTAGCAGTTCGAGCTGGACTGCCCCTTTTGGGGTGGGACCAAGCCTGATTTGCATATGGTGTTTCCCCTTCTGTAATGGCTTGGCAGGTGAAGATCGATGGTCTGGAGGGTTGCCCAGAGCAATGCCAGTGGTTAAGATTAATTCTAAACCTTCCAGCCATCACCTCTTTGGTTTTGCCTTGTCACTCCGAGTGGGACGGGTATGCCCAGACGTGGGTCCCGTGCCTTCTGGGCCTAGAGACCCAAGCTACTCCTCACTGATGAGGCCCAACAAGGCCGAAACATGTTTGGGGATGCTTGTGGTCTCGTGCAGAAGGGATGCGACTTAGCAGTTTGGGCTGGACTGCCCCTTTTGGGGTGGGACCAAGCCTGATTTGCATATGGTCTTTCCCCTTCTGTAATGGCTTGGCAGGCGAAGAACGATGGTCTGGAGGGTTGCCCAGAGCAATGCCAGTGGTTAAGATTCATTCTAAACCTTCCCGCCATCACCGCTTTGTTTTTGCTTTGTCACATAAGGGGGATGGGAATGCCCAGACGTGGGTCCCGTGCCTGCTGTGCCTAGAGACCCAAGCTACTCCTCACTGATGAGGCCCAACAAGGCTGAAACATGTTTGGGGATGCTTATGGTCTCGTGCAGAAAGGATGTGACCTAGCAGTTCGGGCTGGACTGCCCCTTTTGGGGTGCGACCAAGCCTGATTTGCATATGGTCTTTCCCCTTCTGTAATGGCTTGGCAGGCGAAGAACGATGGTCTAGAGGTTTGCCCAGAGCAATGCCAGTGGTTAAGATTCATTCAAAACCTTCCAGTCATCACCTCTTTGTTTTTGCTTTGTCACCCCGAGTGTGACGGGTATGCCCAGACATGGGTCACGTGGCTGCTGGGCCTAGAGACCCAAGCTATTCCTCACTGATGATGCCCAACAAGGCCGAAACATGTTTGGGGATGCTTGTGGTGTCGTGCAGAAGGGATGCGACCTAGCAGTTCGGGCTGGACTGCCCCTTTTGGGGTGCGACCAAGCCTGATTTGCATATGGTCTTTCTCCTTCTGTAATGGCTTGGCAGGTGTAGAACGATGGTCTGGAGGGTTGCCCAGAGCAATGCCAGTGGTTAAGATTCATTCTAAACCATCCAGCCATCACCTCTTTGTTTTTGCTTTGTCACCCCGAGTGGGACGGGTATGCCCAGACGTGGGTCCCATGCCTGCTGGGCCTAGACACCCAAGCTACTCCTCACTGATGAGGCCCAACAAGGCCGAAACATGTTTGGGGATGCTTGTGGTCTTGTGCAGAAGGGATGTGACCTAGCCGTTCGGGCTGGACTGCCCCTTTTGGAGTGGGACCAAGCTTGATTTGCATACGGTGTTTCCCCTTCTGTAATGGCTTGGCAGGCGAAGAACGATGGTCTGGAGGGTTGCCCAGAGCAATGCCAGTGGTTAAGATTCATTCTAAACCTTCCAGCCATCACCGCTTTGTTTTTGCTTTGTCACCCCAAGTGGGATGGGAATGCCCAGACGTGGGTCCCGTGCCTGCTGTGCCTAGAGACCCAAGCTACTCCTCATTGATGAGGCCCAACAAGGCTGAAACATGTTTGGGGATGCTTATGGTCTCGTGCAGAAAGGATGTGACCTAGCAGTTCGGGCTGGACTGCCCCTTTTGGGGTGCGACCAAGCCTGATTTGCATATGGTCTTTCCCCTTCTGTAATGGCTTGGCAGGCGAAGAACGATGGTCTAGAGGTTTGCCCAGAGCAATGCCAGTGGTTAAGATTCATTCAAAACCTTCCAGTCATCACCTCTTTGTTTTTGCTTTGTCACCCCGAGTGGGACGGGTATGCCCAGACATGGGTCACGTGGCTGCTGGGCCTAGAGACCCAAGCTATTCCTCACTGATGAGGCCCAACAAGGCCGAAACATGTTTGGGGATGCTTGTGGTCTTATGCAGAAGGGATGTGACCTAGCCGTTCGGGCTGGACTGCCCCTTTTGGGTGGGACCAAGCCTGATTTGCATATGGTCTTTCTCCTTCTGTAATGGCTTGGCAGGTGTAGAACGATGGTCTGGAGGGTTGCCCAGAGCAATGCCAGTGGTTAAGATTCATTCTAAACCATCCAGCCATCACCTCTTTGTTTTTGCTTTGTCACCCCGAGTGGGACGGGTATGCCCAGACGTGGGTCCCATGCCTGCTGGGCCTAGACACCCAAGCTACTCCTCACTGATGAGGCCCAACAAGGCCGAAACATGTTTGGGGATGCTTGTGGTCTTGTGCAGAAGGGATGTGACCTAGCCGTTCGGGCTGGACTGCCCCTTTTGGAGTGGGACCAAGCTTGATTTGCATACGGTGTTTCCCCTTCTGTAATGGCTTGGCAGGCTAAGATCGATGGTCTGGAGGGTTGCCCAGAGCAATGCCAGTGGTTAAGATTCATTCTAAACCTTCCAGCCATCACCTCTTTGGTTTTGCTTTGTCACTCCGAGTGGGACAGGTATGCCCAGACGTGGGTCCCGTGCCTTCTGGGCCTAGAGACCCAAGCTACTCCTCACTGATGAGGCCCAACAAGGCCGAAACATGTTTGGGGATGCTTGTGGTCTCGTGCAGAAGGGATGTGACCTAACAGTTCAGGTTGGACTGCCCTTTTTGGGGTGCGACCAAGCCTGATTTGCATACAGTGTTTCCCCTTCTGTAATGGCTTGGCAGGCTAAGATCGATGGTCTGGAGGGTTGCCCAGAGCAATGCCAGTGGTTAAGATTCATTCTAAACATTCCAGCCATCACCTCTTTGTTTTTGGTTTGTCACCCTGAGTGGGACGGGTATGCCTAGACGTGGGTCCCGTGCCTGCTGGGCTTAGAGACCCAAGCTACTCCTCACTGATGAGGCCCAACAAGGCCGAAACATGTTTGGGGATGCGACTTAGCAGTTTGGGCTAGACTGCCCCTTTTGGGGTGGGACCAAGCCTGATTTGCATATGGTCTTTCTCCTTCTGCAATGGCTTGGCAGGCGAAGAACGATGGTCTGGAGGGTTGCCCAGAGCAATGCCAGTGGTTAAGATTAATTCTAAACCTTCCAGCCATCACCTCTTTGTTTTTGCTTTGTCACCCCGAGTGGGACGGGTATGCCCAGACGTGGGTCCCATGCCTGCTGGGCCTAGACACCCAAGCTACTCCTCACTGATGAGGCCCAACAAGGCTGAAACATGTTTGGGGATGCTTGTGGTCTCGTGCAGAAGGGATGTGACCTAGCAGTTCGGGCTGGACTGCCCCTTTTGGGGTGCGGCCAAGCATGATTTGCATATGGTCTTTCCATTTCTGTAATGGCTTGGCAGGCGAAGAACGATGGTCTAGAGGCTTGCCCAGAGCAATGCCAGTGGTTAAGATTCATTCAAAACCTTCCAGCCATCACCTCTTTGTTTTTGCTTTGTCACCCTGAGTGGGACGGGTATGCCTAGACGTGGGTCCCGTGCCTGCTGGGCCTAGAGACCCAAGCTACACCTCACTGATGAGGCCCAACAAGGCCGAAACATGTTTGGGGATGCTTGTGGTCTCGTGCAGAAGGGATGCGACTTAGCAGTTTGGGCTGGACTGCCCCTTTTGGGGTGGGACCAAGCCTGATTTGCATATGGTCTTTCCCCTTCTGTAATGGCTTGGCAGGCGAAGAACGATGGTCTGGAGGGTTGCCCAGAGCAATGCCAGTGGTTAAGATTCATTCTAAACCTTCCCGCCATCACCGCTTTGTTTTTGCTTTGTCACATAAGGGGGATGGGAATGCCCAGACGTGGGTCCCGTGCCTTCTGGGCCTAGAGACCCAAGCTACTCCTCACTGATGAGGCCCAACAAGGCCGAAACATGTTTGGGGATGCTTGTGGTCTCGTGCAGAAGGGATGTGACCTAGCAGTTTGGGCTGGACTGCCCCTTTTGGGTGGGACCAAGCCTGATTTGCATATGGTCTTTCTTCTTCTGTAATGGCTTGGCAGGTGTAGAACGATGGTCTGGAGGGTTGCCCAGAGCAATGCCAGTGGTTAAGATTCATTCTAAACCTTCCAGCCATCACCTCTTTGTTTTTGCTTTGTCACCCCGAGTGGGAAAGGTATGCCCAGACGTGGGTCCCATGCCTGCTGGGCCTAGACACCCAAGCTACTCCTCACTGATGAGGCCCAACAAGGCCGAAACATGTTTGGGGATGCTTGTGGTCTTGTGCAGAAGGGATGTGACCTAGCCGTTCGGGCTGGACTGCCCCTTTTGGAGTGGGACCAAGCTTGATTTGCATACAGTGTTTCCCCTTCTGTAATGGCTTGGCAGGCTAAGATCGATGGTCTGGAGGGTTGCCCAGAGCAATGCCAGTGGTTAAGATTCATTCTAAACATTCCAGCCATCACCTCTTTGTTTTTGGTTTGTCACCCTGAGTGGGACGGGTATGCCTAGACGTGGGTCCCGTGCCTGCTGGGCTTAGAGACCCAAGCTACTCCTCACTGATGAGGCCCAACAAGGCCGAAACATGTTTGGGGATGCGACTTAGCAGTTTGGGCTAGACTGCCCCTTTTGGGGTGGGACCAAGCCTGATTTGCATATGGTCTTTCCCCTTCTGTAATGGCTTGGCAGGCGAAGAACGATGGTCTGGAGGGTTGCCCAGAGCAATGCCAGTGGTTAAGATTCATTCTAAACCTTCCAGCCATCACCTCTTTGTTTTTGCTTTGTCACCCCAAGTGGGACGGGAATGCCCAGACGTGGGTCCCGTGCCTGCTGTGCCTAGAGAACCAAGCTACTCCTCATTGATGAGGCCCAACAAGGCTGAAACATGTTTGGGGATGCTTGTGGTCTCGTGCAGAAGGGATGTGACCTAGCAGTTCGGGCTGGACTGCCCCTTTTGGGGTGCGGCCAAGCATGATTTGCATATGGTCTTTCCATTTCTGTAATGGCTTGGCAGGCGAAGAACGATGGTCTAGAGGCTTGCCCAGAGCAATGCCAGTGGTTAAGATTCATTCAAAACCTTCCAGCCATCACCTCTTTGTTTTTGCTTTGTCACCCTGAGTGGGACGGGTATGCCTAGACGTGGGTCCCGTGCCTACTGGGCCTAGAGACCCAAGCTACACCTCACTGATGAGGCCCAACAAGGCCGAAACATGTTTGGGGATGCTTGTGGTCTCGTGCAGAAGGGATGCGACTTAGCAGTTTGGGCTGGACTGCCCCTTTTGGGGTGGGACCAAGCCTGATTTGCATATGGTCTTTCCCCTTCTGTAATGGCTTGGCAGGCGAAGAACGATGGTCTGGAGGGTTGCCCAGAGCAATGCCAGTGGTTAAGATTCATTCTAAACCTTCCCGCCATCACCGCTTTGTTTTTGCTTTGTCACATAAGGGGGATGGGAATGCCCAGACGTGGGTCCCGTGCCTGCTGTGCCTAGAGACCCAAGCTACTCCTCACTGATGAGGCCCAACAAGGCTGAAACATGTTTGGGGATGCTTATGGTCTCGTGCAGAAAGGATGTGACCTAGCAGTTCGGGCTGGACTGCCCCTTTTGGGGTGCGACCAAGCCTGATTTGCATATGGTCTTTCCCCTTCTGTAATGGCTTGGCAGGCGAAGAACGATGGTCTAGAGGTTTGCCCAGAGCAATGCCAGTGGTTAAGATTCATTCAAAACCTTCCAGTCATCACCTCTTTGTTTTTGCTTTGTCACCCCGAGTGTGACGGGTATGCCCAGACATGGGTCACGTGGCTGCTGGGCCTAGAGACCCAAGCTATTCCTCACTGATGATGCCCAACAAGGCCGAAACATGTTTGGGGATGCTTGTGGTGTCGTGCAGAAGGGATGCGACCTAGCAGTTCGGGCTGGACTGCCCCTTTTGGGGTGCGACCAAGCCTGATTTGCATATGGTCTTTCTCCTTCTGTAATGGCTTGGCAGGTGTAGAACGATGGTCTGGAGGGTTGCCCAGAGCAATGCCAGTGGTTAAGATTCATTCTAAACCATCCAGCCATCACCTCTTTGTTTTTGCTTTGTCACCCCGAGTGGGACGGGTATGCCCAGACGTGGGTCCCATGCCTGCTGGGCCTAGACACCCAAGCTACTCCTCACTGATGAGGCCCAACAAGGCCGAAACATGTTTGGGGATGCTTGTGGTCTTGTGCAGAAGGGATGTGACCTAGCCGTTCGGGCTGGACTGCCCCTTTTGGAGTGGGACCAAGCTTGATTTGCATACGGTGTTTCCCCTTCTGTAATGGCTTGGCAGGCGAAGAACGATGGTCTGGAGGGTTGCCCAGAGCAATGCCAGTGGTTAAGATTCATTCTAAACCTTCCAGCCATCACCGCTTTGTTTTTGCTTTGTCACCCCAAGTGGGATGGGAATGCCCAGACGTGGGTCCCGTGCCTGCTGTGCCTAGAGACCCAAGCTACTCCTCATTGATGAGGCCCAACAAGGCTGAAACATGTTTGGGGATGCTTATGGTCTCGTGCAGAAAGGATGTGACCTAGCAGTTCGGGCTGGACTGCCCCTTTTGGGGTGCGACCAAGCCTGATTTGCATATGGTCTTTCCCCTTCTGTAATGGCTTGGCAGGCGAAGAACGATGGTCTAGAGGTTTGCCCAGAGCAATGCCAGTGGTTAAGATTCATTCAAAACCTTCCAGTCATCACCTCTTTGTTTTTGCTTTGTCACCCCGAGTGGGACGGGTATGCCCAGACATGGGTCACGTGGCTGCTGGGCCTAGAGACCCAAGCTATTCCTCACTGATGAGGCCCAACAAGGCCGAAACATGTTTGGGGATGCTTGTGGTCTTATGCAGAAGGGATGTGACCTAGCCGTTCGGGCTGGACTGCCCCTTTTGGGTGGGACCAAGCCTGATTTGCATATGGTCTTTCTCCTTCTGTAATGGCTTGGCAGGTGTAGAACGATGGTCTGGAGGGTTGCCCAGAGCAATGCCAGTGGTTAAGATTCATTCTAAACCATCCAGCCATCACCTCTTTGTTTTTGCTTTGTCACCCCGAGTGGGACGGGTATGCCCAGACGTGGGTCCCATGCCTGCTGGGCCTAGACACCCAAGCTACTCCTCACTGATGAGGCCCAACAAGGCCGAAACATGTTTGGGGATGCTTGTGGTCTTGTGCAGAAGGGATGTGACCTAGCCGTTCGGGCTGGACTGCCCCTTTTGGAGTGGGACCAAGCTTGATTTGCATACGGTGTTTCCCCTTCTGTAATGGCTTGGCAGGCTAAGATCGATGGTCTGGAGGGTTGCCCAGAGCAATGCCAGTGGTTAAGATTCATTCTAAACCTTCCAGCCATCACCTCTTTGGTTTTGCTTTGTCACTCCGAGTGGGACAGGTATGCCCAGACGTGGGTCCCGTGCCTTCTGGGCCTAGAGACCCAAGCTACTCCTCACTGATGAGGCCCAACAAGGCCGAAACATGTTTGGGGATGCTTGTGGTCTCGTGCAGAAGGGATGTGACCTAACAGTTCAGGTTGGACTGCCCTTTTTGGGGTGCGACCAAGCCTGATTTGCATATGGTCTTTCCCCTTCTGTAATGGCTTGGCAGGCGAAGAACGATGGTCTGGAGGGTTGCCCAGTGCAATGCCAGTGGTTAAGATTCATTCTAAACATTCCAGCCATCACCTCTTTGTTTTTGCTTTGTCACCCTGAGTGGGACGGGTATGCCTAGACGTGGGTCCCGTGCCTGCTGGGCCTAGAGACCCAAGCTACTCCTCACTGATGAGGCCCAACAAGGCCGAAACATGTTTGGGGTTGCTTGTGGTCTCGTGCAGAAGGGATGCGACCTAGCAGTTTGGGCTGGACTGCCCCTTTTGGGGTGGGACCAAGCCTGATTTGCATATGGTCTTTCCCCATCTGTAATGGCTTGGCAGGCGAAGAACGATGGTCTAGAGGGTTGCCCAGAGCAATGCCAGTGGTTAAGATTCATTCTAAACCTTCCAGCCATCACCTCTTTGTTTTTGCTTTGTCACCCCAAGTGGGACGGGAATGCCCAGACGTGGGTCCCGTGCCTGCTGTGCCTAGAGACCCAAGCTACTCCTCATTGATGAGGCCCAACAAGGCTGTAACATGTTTGGGGATGCTTGTGGTCTCGTGCAGAAGGGATGTGACCTAGCAGTTCGGGCTGGACTGCCCCTTTTGGGGTGCGGCCAAGCATGATTTGCATATGGTCTTTCCATTTCTGTAATGGCTTGGCAGGCGAAGAACGATGGTCTAGAGGCTTGCCCAGAGCAATGCCAGTGGTTAAGATTCATTCAAAACCTTCCAGCCATCACCTCTTTGTTTTTGCTTTGTCACCCCGAGTGGGACGGGTATGCCCAGACGTGGGTCACGTGGCTGCTGGGCCTAGAGACCCAAGGTATTCCTCACTGATGAGGCCCAACAAGGCCGAAACATGTTTGGGGATGTTTGTGGTGTCGTGCAGAAGGGATGTGACCTAGCAGTTTGGGCTGGACTGCCCCTTTTGGGTGGGACCAAGCCTGATTTGCATATGGTCTTTCCCCTTCTGTAATGGCTTGGCAGGTGAAGAACGATGGTCTGGAGGGTTGCCCAGAGCAATGCCAGTGGTTAAGATTCATTCTAAACCTTCCAGCCATCACCTCTTTGTTTTTGCTTTGTCACCCCGAGTGGGACGGGTATGCCCAGACGTGGGTCCCGTGCCTGCTGGGCCTAGACACCCAAGCCACTCCTCACTGATGAGGCCCAACAAGGCCGAAACATGTTTGGGGATGCTTGTGGTCTCGTGCAGAAAGGATGTGACCTAGCCGTTCCGGCTGGACTGCCCCTTTTAGAGTGGGACCAAGCCTGATTTGCATACGGTGTTTCCCCTTCTGTAATGGCTTGGCAGACTAAGATCGATGGTCTGGAGGGTTGCCCAGAGCAATGCCAGTGGTTAAGATTCATTCTAAACCTTCCAGCCATCACCTCTTTGTTTTTGCTTTGTCACACTGAGTGGGACGGGTATGCCTAGACGTGGGTCCCGTGCCTGCTGGGCCTAGAGACCCAAGCTACTCCTCACTGATGAGGCCCAACAAGGCCGAAACATGTCTGGGGATGCTTGTGGTTTCGTGCAGAAGGGATGAGACCTAGCAGTTTGGGCTGGACTGCCCCTTTTGGGGTGGGACCAAGCCTGATTTGCATATGGTCTTTCTCCTTCTGCAATGGCTTGGCAGGCGAAGAACGATGGTCTGGAGGGTTGCCCAGAGCAATGCCAGTGGTTAAGATTAATTCTAAACCTTCCAGCCATCACCTCTTTGTTTTTGCTTTGTCACCCCGAGTGGGACGGGTATGCCTAGACGTGGGTCCCGTGCCTGCTGGGGCTAGAGACCCAAGCTACACCTCACTGATGAGGCCCAACAAGGCCGAAACATGTTTGGGGATGCTTGTGGTCTCGTGCAGAAGGGATGTGACCTAGCAGTTCGAGCTGGACTGCCCCTTTTGGGGTGGGACCAAGCCTGATTTGCATATGGTGTTTCCCCTTCTGTAATGGCTTGGCAGGCGAAGATCGATGGTCTGGAGGGTTGCCCAGAGCAATGCCAGTGGTTAAGATTAATTCTAAACCTTCCAGCCATCACCTCTTTGTTTTTGCTTTGTCAACCCAAGTGGGACGGGAATGCCCAGACGTGGGTCCCGTGCCTGCTGTGCCTAGAGACCCAAGCTACTCCTCATTGATGAGGCCCAACAAGGCTGAAACATTTTTGGGGATGCTTGTGGTCTCGTGCAGAAGGGATGTGACCTAGCAGTTCGAGCTGGACTGCCCCTTTTGGGGTGGGACCAAGCCTGATTTGCATATGGTGTTTCCCCTTCTGTAATGGCTTGGCAGGTGAAGATCGATGGTCTGGAGGGTTGCCCAGAGCAATGCCAGTGGTTAAGATTAATTCTAAACCTTCCAGCCATCACCTCTTTGGTTTTGCCTTGTCACTCCGAGTGGGACGGGTATGCCCAGACGTGGGTCCCGTGCCTTCTGGGCCTAGAGACCCAAGCTACTCCTCACTGATGAGGCCCAACAAGGCCGAAACATGTTTGGGGATGCTTGTGGTCTCGTGCAGAAGGGATGCGACTTAGCAGTTTGGGCTGGACTGCCCCTTTTGGGGTGGGACCAAGCCTGATTTGCATATGGTCTTTCCCCTTCTGTAATGGCTTGGCAGGCGAAGAACGATGGTCTGGAGGGTTGCCCAGAGCAATGCCAGTGGTTAAGATTCATTCTAAACCTTCCCGCCATCACCGCTTTGTTTTTGCTTTGTCACATAAGGGGGATGGGAATGCCCAGACGTGGGTCCCGTGCCTGCTGTGCCTAGAGACCCAAGCTACTCCTCACTGATGAGGCCCAACAAGGCTGAAACATGTTTGGGGATGCTTATGGTCTCGTGCAGAAAGGATGTGACCTAGCAGTTCGGGCTGGACTGCCCCTTTTGGGGTGCGACCAAGCCTGATTTGCATATGGTCTTTCCCCTTCTGTAATGGCTTGGCAGGCGAAGAACGATGGTCTAGAGGTTTGCCCAGAGCAATGCCAGTGGTTAAGATTCATTCAAAACCTTCCAGTCATCACCTCTTTGTTTTTGCTTTGTCACCCCGAGTGTGACGGGTATGCCCAGACATGGGTCACGTGGCTGCTGGGCCTAGAGACCCAAGCTATTCCTCACTGATGATGCCCAACAAGGCCGAAACATGTTTGGGGATGCTTGTGGTGTCGTGCAGAAGGGATGCGACCTAGCAGTTCGGGCTGGACTGCCCCTTTTGGGGTGCGACCAAGCCTGATTTGCATATGGTCTTTCTCCTTCTGTAATGGCTTGGCAGGTGTAGAACGATGGTCTGGAGGGTTGCCCAGAGCAATGCCAGTGGTTAAGATTCATTCTAAACCATCCAGCCATCACCTCTTTGTTTTTGCTTTGTCACCCCGAGTGGGACGGGTATGCCCAGACGTGGGTCCCATGCCTGCTGGGCCTAGACACCCAAGCTACTCCTCACTGATGAGGCCCAACAAGGCCGAAACATGTTTGGGGATGCTTGTGGTCTTGTGCAGAAGGGATGTGACCTAGCCGTTCGGGCTGGACTGCCCCTTTTGGAGTGGGACCAAGCTTGATTTGCATACGGTGTTTCCCCTTCTGTAATGGCTTGGCAGGCGAAGAACGATGGTCTGGAGGGTTGCCCAGAGCAATGCCAGTGGTTAAGATTCATTCTAAACCTTCCAGCCATCACCGCTTTGTTTTTGCTTTGTCACCCCAAGTGGGATGGGAATGCCCAGACGTGGGTCCCGTGCCTGCTGTGCCTAGAGACCCAAGCTACTCCTCATTGATGAGGCCCAACAAGGCTGAAACATGTTTGGGGATGCTTATGGTCTCGTGCAGAAAGGATGTGACCTAGCAGTTCGGGCTGGACTGCCCCTTTTGGGGTGCGACCAAGCCTGATTTGCATATGGTCTTTCCCCTTCTGTAATGGCTTGGCAGGCGAAGAACGATGGTCTAGAGGTTTGCCCAGAGCAATGCCAGTGGTTAAGATTCATTCAAAACCTTCCAGTCATCACCTCTTTGTTTTTGCTTTGTCACCCCGAGTGGGACGGGTATGCCCAGACATGGGTCACGTGGCTGCTGGGCCTAGAGACCCAAGCTATTCCTCACTGATGAGGCCCAACAAGGCCGAAACATGTTTGGGGATGCTTGTGGTCTTATGCAGATGGGATGTGACCTAGCCGTTCGGGCTGGACTGCCCCTTTTGGGTGGGACCAAGCCTGATTTGCATATGGTCTTTCTCCTTCTGTAATGGCTTGGCAGGTGTAGAACGATGGTCTGGAGGGTTGCCCAGAGCAATGCCAGTGGTTAAGATTCATTCTAAACCATCCAGCCATCACCTCTTTGTTTTTGCTTTGTCACCCCGAGTGGGACGGGTATGCCCAGACGTGGGTCCCATGCCTGCTGGGCCTAGACACCCAAGCTACTCCTCACTGATGAGGCCCAACAAGGCCGAAACATGTTTGGGGATGCTTGTGGTCTTGTGCAGAAGGGATGTGACCTAGCCGTTCGGGCTGGACTGCCCCTTTTGGAGTGGGACCAAGCTTGATTTGCATACGGTGTTTCCCCTTCTGTAATGGCTTGGCAGGCTAAGATCGATGGTCTGGAGGGTTGCCCAGAGCAATGCCAGTGGTTAAGATTCATTCTAAACCTTCCAGCCATCACCTCTTTGGTTTTGCTTTGTCACTCCGAGTGGGACAGGTATGCCCAGACGTGGGTCCCGTGCCTTCTGGGCCTAGAGACCCAAGCTACTCCTCACTGATGAGGCCCAACAAGGCCGAAACATGTTTGGGGATGCTTGTGGTCTCGTGCAGAAGGGATGTGACCTAACAGTTCAGGTTGGACTGCCCTTTTTGGGGTGCGACCAAGCCTGATTTGCATATGGTCTTTCCCCTTCTGTAATGGCTTGGCAGGCGAAGAACGATGGTCTGGAGGGTTGCCCAGTGCAATGCCAGTGGTTAAGATTCATTCTAAACATTCCAGCCATCACCTCTTTGTTTTTGCTTTGTCACCCTGAGTGGGACGGGTATGCCTAGACGTGGGTCCCGTGCCTGCTGGGCCTAGAGACCCAAGCTACTCCTCACTGATGAGGCCCAACAAGGCCGAAACATGTTTGGGGTTGCTTGTGGTCTCGTGCAGAAGGGATGCGACCTAGCAGTTTGGGCTGGACTGCCCCTTTTGGGGTGGGACCAAGCCTGATTTGCATATGGTCTTTCCCCATCTGTAATGGCTTGGCAGGCGAAGAACGATGGTCTAGAGGGTTGCCCAGAGCAATGCCAGTGGTTAAGATTCATTCTAAACCTTCCAGCCATCACCTCTTTGTTTTTGCTTTGTCACCCCAAGTGGGACGGGAATGCCCAGACGTGGGTCCCGTGCCTGCTGTGCCTAGAGACCCAAGCTACTCCTCATTGATGAGGCCCAACAAGGCTGTAACATGTTTGGGGATGCTTGTGGTCTCGTGCAGAAGGGATGTGACCTAGCAGTTCGGGCTGGACTGCCCCTTTTGGGGTGCGGCCAAGCATGATTTGCATATGGTCTTTCCATTTCTGTAATGGCTTGGCAGGCGAAGAACGATGGTCTAGAGGCTTGCCCAGAGCAATGCCAGTGGTTAAGATTCATTCAAAACCTTCCAGCCATCACCTCTTTGTTTTTGCTTTGTCACCCCGAGTGGGACGGGTATGCCCAGACGTGGGTCACGTGGCTGCTGGGCCTAGAGACCCAAGGTATTCCTCACTGATGAGGCCCAACAAGGCCGAAACATGTTTGGGGATGTTTGTGGTGTCGTGCAGAAGGGATGTGACCTAGCAGTTTGGGCTGGACTGCCCCTTTTGGGTGGGACCAAGCCTGATTTGCATATGGTCTTTCCCCTTCTGTAATGGCTTGGCAGGTGAAGAACGATGGTCTGGAGGGTTGCCCAGAGCAATGCCAGTGGTTAAGATTCATTCTAAACCTTCCAGCCATCACCTCTTTGTTTTTGCTTTGTCACCCCGAGTGGGACGGGTATGCCCAGACGTGGGTCCCGTGCCTGCTGGGCCTAGACACCCAAGCCACTCCTCACTGATGAGGCCCAACAAGGCCGAAACATGTTTGGGGATGCTTGTGGTCTCGTGCAGAAAGGATGTGACCTAGCCGTTCCGGCTGGACTGCCCCTTTTAGAGTGGGACCAAGCCTGATTTGCATACGGTGTTTCCCCTTCTGTAATGGCTTGGCAGACTAAGATCGATGGTCTGGAGGGTTGCCCAGAGCAATGCCAGTGGTTAAGATTCATTCTAAACCTTCCAGCCATCACCTCTTTGTTTTTGCTTTGTCACACTGAGTGGGACGGGTATGCCTAGACGTGGGTCCCGTGCCTGCTGGGCCTAGAGACCCAAGCTACTCCTCACTGATGAGGCCCAACAAGGCCGAAACATGTCTGGGGATGCTTGTGGTTTCGTGCAGAAGGGATGAGACCTAGCAGTTTGGGCTGGACTGCCCCTTTTGGGGTGGGACCAAGCCTGATTTGCATATGGTCTTTCTCCTTCTGCAATGGCTTGGCAGGCGAAGAACGATGGTCTGGAGGGTTGCCCAGAGCAATGCCAGTGGTTAAGATTAATTCTAAACCTTCCAGCCATCACCTCTTTGTTTTTGCTTTGTCACCCCGAGTGGGACGGGTATGCCTAGACGTGGGTCCCGTGCCTGCTGGGGCTAGAGACCCAAGCTACACCTCACTGATGAGGCCCAACAAGGCCGAAACATGTTTGGGGATGCTTGTGGTCTCGTGCAGAAGGGATGTGACCTAGCAGTTCGAGCTGGACTGCCCCTTTTGGGGTGGGACCAAGCCTGATTTGCATATGGTGTTTCCCCTTCTGTAATGGCTTGGCAGGCGAAGATCGATGGTCTGGAGGGTTGCCCAGAGCAATGCCAGTGGTTAAGATTAATTCTAAACCTTCCAGCCATCACCTCTTTGTTTTTGCTTTGTCAACCCAAGTGGGACGGGAATGCCCAGACGTGGGTCCCGTGCCTGCTGTGCCTAGAGACCCAAGCTACTCCTCATTGATGAGGCCCAACAAGGCTGAAACATTTTTGGGGATGCTTGTGGTCTCGTGCAGAAGGGATGTGACCTAGCAGTTCGAGCTGGACTGCCCCTTTTGGGGTGGGACCAAGCCTGATTTGCATATGGTGTTTCCCCTTCTGTAATGGCTTGGCAGGTGAAGATCGATGGTCTGGAGGGTTGCCCAGAGCAATGCCAGTGGTTATGATTAATTCTAAACCTTCCAGCCATCACCTCTTTGGTTTTGCCTTGTCACTCCGAGTGGGACGGGTATGCCCAGACGTGGGTCCCGTGCCTTCTGGGCCTAGAGACCCAAGCTACTCCTCACTGATGAGGCCCAACAAGGCCGAAACATGTTTGGGGATGCTTGTGGTCTCGTGCAGAAGGGATGTGACCTAGCAGTTTGGGCTGGACTGCCCCTTTTGGGTGGGACCAAGCCTGATTTGCATATGGTCTTTCTCCTTCTGTAATGGCTTGGCAGGTGTAGAACGATGGTCTGGAGGGTTGCCCAGAGCAATGCCAGTGGTTAAGATTCATTCTAAACCTTCCAGCCATCACCTCTTTGTTTTTGCTTTGTCACCCCGAGTGGGAAAGGTATGCCCAGACGTGGGTCCCATGCCTGCTGGGCCTAGACACCCAAGCTACTCCTCACTGATGAGGCCCAACAAGGCCGAAACATGTTTGGGATGCTTGTGGTCTTGTGCAGAAGGGATGTGACCTAGCCGTTCGGGCTGGACTGCCCCTTTTGGAGTGGGACCAAGCTTGATTTGCATATGGTCTTTCCCCTTCTGTAATGGCTTGGCAGGCGAAGAACGATGGTCTGGAGGGTTGCCCAGAGCAATGCCAGTGGTTAAAATTCATTCTAAACCTTCCAGCCATCACTACTTTGTTTTTGCTTTGTCACCCCAAGTGGGATGGGAATGCCCAGACGTGGGTCCCGTGCCTGCTGTGCCTAGAGACCCAAGCTACTCCTCATTGATGAGGCCCAACAAGGCTGAAACATGTTTGGGGATGCTTATGGTCTCGTGCAGAAAGGATGTGACCTAGCAGTTCGGGCTGGACTGCCCCTTTTGGGGTGCGACCAAGCCTGATTTGCATATGGTCTTTCCCCTTCTGTAA
This sequence comes from Ambystoma mexicanum, assembly GCF_040938575.1. Taxonomy (NCBI): domain Eukaryota; kingdom Metazoa; phylum Chordata; class Amphibia; order Caudata; family Ambystomatidae; genus Ambystoma; species Ambystoma mexicanum. Next base: position 1,308,996,142 of record NC_090922.1, read on the forward strand.
TGGCTTGGCAGGCGAAGAACGATGGTCTAGAGGTTTGCCCAGAGCAATGCCAGTGGTTAAGATTCATTCAAAACCTTCCAGCTATCACCTCTTTGTTTTTGCTTTGTCACCCCGAGTGGGACGGGTATGCCCAGACATGGGTCACGTGGCTGCTGGGCCTAGAGACTCAAGCTATTCCTCACTGATGAGGCCCAACAAGGCCGAAACATGTTTGGGGATGCTTGTGGTCTCGTGCAGAAGGGATGTGACCTAGCAGTTTGGGCTGGACTGCCCCTTTTGGGTGGGACCAAGCCTGATTTGCATATGGTCTTTCTCCTTCTGTAATGGCTTGGCAGGTGTAGAACGATGGTCTGGAGGGTTGCCCAGAGCAATGCCAGTGGTTAATGTTCATTCTAAACCTTCCAGCCATCACCTCTTTGTTTTTGCTTTGTCACCCCGAGTGGGAAAGGTATGCCCAGACGTGGGTCCCATGCCTGCTGGGCCTAGACACCCAAGCTACTCCTCACTGATGAGACCCAACAAGGCCGAAACATGTTTGGGGATGCTTGTGGTCTTGTGCAGAAGGGATGTGACCTAGCCGTTCGGGCTGGACTGCCCCTTTTGGAGTGGGACCAAGCTTGATTTGCATACGGTGTTTCCCCTTCTGTAATGGCTTGGCAGGCTAAGATCGATGGTCTGGAGGGTTGCCCAGAGCAATGCCAGTGGTTAAGATTCATTCTAAACCTTCCAGCCATCACCTCTTTGGTTTTGCTTTGTCACTCCGAGTGGGACAGGTATGCCCAGATGTGGGTCCCGTGCCTTCTGAGCCTAGAGACCCTAGCTACTCCTCACTGATGAGGCCCAACAAGGCCGAAACATGTTTGGGGATGCTTGTGGTCTCGTGCAGAAGGGATGTGACCTAACAGTTCAGGTTGGATTGCCCCTTTTTGGGGTGCGACCAAGCCTGATTTGCATATGGTCTTTCCCCTTCTGTAATGGCTTGGCAGGCGAAGAACGATGGTCTGGAGGGTTGCCCAGTGCAATGCCAGTGGTTAAGATTCATTCTAAACATTCCAGCCATCACCTCTTTGTTTTTGCTTTGTCACCCTGAGTGGGACGGGTATGCCTAGACGTGGGTCCCGTGCCTGCTGGGCCTAGAGACCCAAGCTACTCCTCACTGATGAGGCCCAACAAGGCCGAAACATGTCTGGGGATGCTTGTGGTTTCGTGCAGAAGGGATGAGACCTAGCAGTTTGGGCTGGACTGCCCCTTTTGGGGTGGGACCAAGCCTGATTTGCATATGGTCTTTCTCCTTCTGCAATGGCTTGGCAGGCGAAGAACGATGGTCTGGAGGGTTGCCCAGAGCAATGCCAGTGGTTAAGATTAATTTTAAACCTTCCAGCCATCACATCTTTGTTTTTGCTTTGTCACCCTGAGTGGGACGGGTATGCCTAGACGTGGGTCCCGTGCCTGCTGGGCCTAGAGACCCAAGCTACTCCTCACTGATGAGGCCCAACAAGGCCGAAACATGTTTGGGGATGCTTGTGGTCTCGTGCAGAAGGGATGAGACCTAGCAGTTTGGGCTGGACTGCCCCTTTTGGGGTGGGACCAAGCCTGATTTGCATATGGTCTTTCCCCTTCTGTAATGGCTTGGCAGGCGAAGAACGATGGTCTAGAGGGTTGCCCAGAGCAATGCCAGTGGTTAAGATTCATTCTAAACCTTCCAGCCATCACCTCTTTCTTTTTGCTTTGTCACCCCAAGTGGGACGGAATGCCCAGACGTGGGTCCCGTGCCTGCTGTGCCTAGAGACCCAAGCTACTCCTCATTGAGAAGGCCCAACAAGGCCGAAACATGTTTGGGGATGCTTGTGGTCTCGTGCAGAAGGGATGTGACCTAGCAGTTAGGGCTGGACCTAGCCTTTTGGGGTGCGACCAAGCCTGATTTGCATATGGTCTTTCCCCTTCTGTAATGGCTTGGCAGGCGAAGAACGATGGTCTAGAGGTTTGCCCAGAGCAATGCCAGTGGTTAAGATTCATTCAAAACCTTCCAGCCATCACCTCTTTGTTTTTGCTTTGTCACCCGGAGTGGGACGGGTATGCCCAGACGTGGGTCATGTGCCTGCTGGGCCTAGAGACCCAAGCTATTCCTCACTGATGAGGCCCAACAAGGCCGAAACATGTTTGGGGATGCTTGTGGTGTCGTGCAGAAGGGATGTGACCTAGCAGTTTGGGCTGGACTGCCCCTTTTGGGTGGGACCAAGCCTGATTTGCATATGGTTTTTTCCCTTCTGTAATGGCTTGGCAGGTGAGGAACGATGGTCTGGAGGGTTGCCCAGAGCAATGCCAGTGGTTAAGATTCATTCTAAACCTTCCAGCCATCACCTCTTTGTTTTTGCTTTGTCACCCCGAGTGGGACGGGTATGCCCAGACGTGGGTCCCGTGCCTGCTGGGCCTAGACACCCAAGCCACTCCTCACTGATGAGGCCCAACAAGGCCGAAACATGTTTGGGGATGCTTGTGGTCTTGTGCAGAAGGGATGTGACCTAGCCGTTCGGGCTGGACTGCCCCTTTTAGAGTGGGACCAAGCCTGATTTGCATACAGTGTTTCCCCTTCTGTAATGGCTTGGCAGACTAAGATCGATGGTCTGGAGGGTTGCCCAGAGCAATGCCAGTGGTTAAGATTCATTCTAAACCTTCCAGCCATCACCTCTTTGTTTTTGCTTTGTCACACTGAGTGGGACGGGTATGCGCTAGACGTGGGTCCCGTGCCTGCTGGGCCTAGAGACCCAAGCTACTCCTCACTGATGAGGCCCAACAAGGCCGAAACATGTTTGGGGATGCTTGTGGTTTCGTGCAGAAGGGATGTGACTTAGCAGTTTGGGCTGGACTGCCCCTTTTGGGTGGGACCAAGCCTGATTTGCATATGGTCCTTCTCCTTCTGTAATGGCTTGGTAGGTGTAGAACGATGGTCTGGAGGGTTGCCCAGAGCAATGCCAGTGGTTAAGATTCATTCTAAACCATCCAGCCATCACCTCTTTGTTTTTTCTTTGTCAACCCAAGTGGGACGGGAATGCCCAGACGTGGGTCCCCTGCCTGCTGTGCCTAGAGACCCAAGCTACTCCTCATTGATGAGGCCCAACAAGGCTGAAACATGTTTGGGGATGCTTGTAGTCTCGTGCAGAAGGGATGTGACCTAGCAGTTCGAGCTGGACTGCCCCTTTTGGAGTGGGACCAAGCCTGATTTGCATATGGTGTTTCCCCTTCTGTAATGGCTTGGCAGGCGAAGATCGATGGTCTGGAGGGTTGCCCAGAGCAATGCCAGTGGTTAAGATTAATTCTAAACCTTCCAGCCATCACCTCTTTGGTTTTGCCTTGTCACTCCGAGTGGGACGGGTATGCTCAGACGTGGGTCCCGTGCCTTCTGGGCCTAGAGACCCAAGCTACTCCTCACTGATGAGGCCCAACAAGGCCGAAACATGTTTGGGGATGCTTGTGGTCTCGTGCAGAAGGGATGTGACCTAGCAGTTTGGGCTGGACTGCCCCTTTTGGGTGGGACCAAGCCTGATTTGCATATGGTCTTTCTCCTTCTGTAATGGCTTGGCAGGTGTAGAACGATGGTCTGGAGGGTTGCCCAGAGCAATGCCAGTGGTTAAGATTCATTCTAAACCTTCCAGCCATCACCTCTTTGTTTTTGCTTTGTCACCCCAAGTGGGAAAGGTATGCCCAGACGTGGGTCCCATGCCTGCTGGGCCTAGACACCCAAGATACTCCTCACTGATGAGGCCCAACAAGGCCGAAACATGTTTGGGGATGCTTGTGGTCTTGTGCAGAAGGGATGTGACCTAGCCGTTCGGGCTGGACTGCCCCTTTTGGAGTGGGACCAAGCTTGATTTGCATACGGTGTTTCCCCTTCTGTAATGGCTTGGCAGGCTAAGATCGATGGTCTGGAGGGTTGCCCAGAGCAATGCCAGTGGTTAAGATTCATTCTAAACATTCCAGCCATCACCTCTTTGTTTTTGCTTTGTCACCCTGAGTGGGACGGGTATGCCTAGACGTGGGTCCCGTGCCTGCTGGGCCTAGAGACCCAAGCTACTCCTCACTGATGAGGCCCAAAAAGGCCGAAACATGTATGGGGATGCTTGTGGTCTCGTGCAGAAGGGATGCGACTTAGCAGTTTGGGCTGGACTGCCCCTTTTGGGGTGGGACCAAGCCTGATTTGCATATGGTCTTTCCCCTTCTGTAATGGCTTGGCAGGCGAAGAACGATGGTCTGGAGGGTTGCCCAGAGCAATGCCAGTGGTTAAGATTCATTCTAAACCTTCCCGCCATCACCGCTTTGTTTTTGCTTTGTCACCCCAAGGGGGATGGGAATGCCCAGACGTGGGTCCCGTGCCTGCTGTGCCTAGAGACCCAAGCTACTCCTCACTGATGAGGCCCAACAAGGCTGAAACATGTTTGGGGATGCTTATGGTCTCGTGCAGAAAGGATGTGACCTAGCAGTTCGGGCTGGACTGCCCCTTTTGGGGTGCGACCAAGCCTGATTTGCATATGGTCTTTCCCCTTCTGTAATGGCTTGGCAGGCGAAGAACGATGGTCTAGAGGTTTGCCCAGAGCAATGCCAGTGGTTAAGATTCATTCAAAACCTTCCAGTCATCACCTCTTTGTTTTTGCTTTGTCACCCCGAGTGTGACGGGTATGCCCAGACATGGGTCACGTGGCTGCTGGGCCTAGAGACCCAAGCTATTCCTCACTGATGAGGCCCAACAAGGCCGAAACATGTTTGGGGATGCTTGTGGTGTCGTGCAGAAGGGATGCGACCTAGCAGTTTGGGCTGGATTGCCCCTTTTGGGTGGGACCAAGCCTGATTTGCATATGGTCTTTCTCCTTCTGTAATGGCTTGGCAGGTGTAGAACGATGGTCTGGAGGGTTGCCCAGAGCAATGCCAGTGGTTAAGATTCATTCTAAACCATCCAGCCATCACCTCTTTGTTTTTGCTTTGTCACCCCGAGTGGGACGGGTATGCCCAGACGTGGGTCCCATGCCTGCTGGGCTTAGACACCCAAGCTACTCCTCACTGATGAGACCCAACAAGGCCGAAACATGTTTGGGAATGCTTGTGGTCTTGTGCAGAAGGGATGTGACCTAGCCGTTCGGGCTGGACTGCCCCTTTTGGAGTGGGACCAAGCTTGATTTGCATACGGTGTTTCCCCTTCTGTAATGGCTTGGCAGGCTAAGATCGATGGTCTGGAGGGTTGCCCAGAGCAATGCCAGTGGTTAAGATTCATTCTAAACCTTCCAGCCATCACCTCTTTGGTTTTGCTTTGTCACTCCGAGTGGGACAGGTATGCCCAGACGTGGGTCCCGTGCCTTCTGGGCCTAGAGACCCAAGCTACTCCTCACTGATGAGGCCCAACAAGGCCGAAACATGTTTGGGGATGCTTGTGGTCTCGTGCAGAAGGGATGTGACCTAACAGTTCAGGTTGGACTGCCCCTTTTTGGGGTGCGACCAAGCCTGATTTGCATATGGTCTTTCCCCTTCTGTAATGGCTTGGCAGGCGAAGAACGATGGTCTGGAGGGTTGCCCAGTGCAATGCCAGTGGTTAAGATTCATTCTAAACATTCCAGCCATCACCTCTTTGTTTTTGCTTTGTCACCCCAAGTGGGACGGGAATGCCCAGACGTGGGTCCCGTGCCTGCTGTGCCTAGAGACCCAAGCTACTCCTCATTGATGAGGCCCAACAAGGCTGAAACATGTTTGGGGATGCTTATGGTCTTGTGCAGAAAGGATGTGACCTAGCAGTTCGGGCTGGACTGCCCCTTTTGGGGTGCGACCAAGCCTGATTTGCATATGGTCTTTCCCCTTCTGTAATGGCTTGGCAGGCGAAGAACGATGGTCTAGAGGTTTGCCCAGAGCAATGCCAGTGGTTAAGATTCATTCAAAACCTTCCAGCCATCACCTCTTTGTTTTTGCTTTGTCACCCCGAGTGGGACGGGTATGCCCAGACATGGGTCACGTGGCTGCTGGGCCTAGAGACCCAAGCTATTCCTCACTGATGAGGCCCAACAAGGCCGAACATGTTTGGGGATGCTTGTGGTCTCGTGCAGAAGGGATGTGACCTAGCAGTTTGGGCTGGACTGCCCCTTTTGGGTGGGACCAAGCCTGATTTGCATATGGTCTTTCCCCTTCTGTAATGGCTTGGCAGGTGAAGAACGATGGTCTGGAGGGTTGCCCAGAGCAATGCCAGTGGTTAAGATTCATTCTAAACCTTCCAGCCATCACCTCTTTGTTTTTGCTTTGTCACCCCGAGTGGGACGGGTATGCCCAGACGTGGGTCCCGTGCCTGCTGGGCCTAGACACCCAAGCCACTCCTCACTGATGAGGCCCAACAAGGCCGAAACATGTTTGGGGATGCTTGTGGTCTCGTGCAGAAAGGATGTGACCTAGCCGTTCCGGCTGGACTGCCCCTTTTAGAGTGGGACCAAGCCTGATTTGCATACGGTGTTTCCCCTTCTGTAATGGCTTGGCAGACTAAGATCGATGGTCTGGAGGGTTGTCCAGAGCAATGCCAGTGGTTAAGATTCATTCTAAACCTTCCAGCCATCACCTCTTTGTTTTTGCTTTGTCACACTGAGTGGGACGGGTATGCCTAGACGTGGGTCCCGTGCCTGCTGGGCCTAGAGACCCAAGCTACTCCTCACTGATGAGGCCCAACAAGGCCGAAACATGTTTGGGGATGCTTGTGGTCTCGTGCAGAAGGGATGTGACCTAGCAGTTAGGGCTGGACCTAGCCTTTTGGGGTGCGACCAAGCCTGATTTGCATATGGTCTTTCCCCTTCTGTAATGGCTTGGCAGGCGAAGAACGATGGTCTAGAGGTTTGCCCAGAGCAATGCCAGTGGTTAAGATTCATTCAAAACCTTCCAGCCATCACCTCTTTGTTTTTGCTTTGTCACCCGGAGTGGGACGGGTATGCCCAGACGTGGGTCATGTGCCTGCTGGGCCTAGAGACCCAAGCTATTCCTCACTGATGAGGCCCAACAAGGCCGAAACATGTTTGGGGATGCTTGTGGTGTCGTGCAGAAGGGATGTGACCTAGCAGTTTGGGCTGGACTGCCCCTTTTGGGTGGGACCAAGCCTGATTTGCATATGGTCTTTCCCCTTCTGTAATGGCTTGGCAGGTGAAGAACGATGGTCTGGAGGGTTGCCCAGAGCAATGCCAGTGGTTAAGATTCATTCTAAACCTTCCAGCCATCACCTCTTTGTTTTTGCTTTGTCACCCCGAGTGGGACGGGTATGCCCAGACGTGGTTCCCGTGCCTGCTGGGCCTAGACACCCAAGCCACTCCTCACTGATGAGGCCCAACAAGGCCGAAACATGTTTGGGGATGCTTGTGGTCTTGTGCAGAAGGGATGTGACCTAGCCGTTCCGGCTGGACTGCCCCTTTTAGAGTGGGACCAAGCCTGATTTGCATACGGTGTTTCCCCTTCTGTAATGGCTTGGCAGACTAAGATCGATGGTCTGGAGGGTTGTCCAGAGCAATGCCAGTGGTTAAGATTCATTCTAAACCTTCCAGCCATCACCTCTTTGTTTTTGCTTTGTCACACTGAGTGGGACGGGTATGCCTAGACGTGGGTCCCGTGCCTGCTGGGCCTAGAGACCCAAGCTACTCCTCACTGATGAGGCCCAACAAGGCCGAAACATGTTTGGGGATGCTTGTGGTTTCGTGCAGAAGGGATGAGACCTAGCAGTTTGGGCTGGACTGCCCCTTTTGGGGTGGGACCAAGCCTGATTTGCATATGGTCTTTCTCCTTCTGTAATGGCTTGGCAGGCGAAGAACGATGGTCTGGAGGGTTGCCCAGAGCAATGCCAGTGGTTAAGATTAATTCTAAACCTTCCAGCCATCACCTCTTTGTTTTTGCTTTGTCACCCCGAGTGGGACGGGTATGCCTAGACGTGGGTCCCGTGCCTGCTGGGGCTAGAGACCCAAGCTACACCTCACTGATGAGGCCCAACAAGGCCGAAACATGTTTGGGGATGCTTGTGGTCTCGTGCAGAAGGGATGTGACCTAGCAGTTTGGGCTGGATTGCCCCTTTTGGGTGGGACCAAGCCTGATTTGCATATGGTCTTTCTCCTTCTGTAATGGCTTGGAAGGTGTAGAACGATGGTCTGGAGGGTTGCCCAGAGCAATGCCAGTGGTTAAGATTCATTCTAAACCATCCAGCCATCACCTCTTTGTTTTTGCTTTGTCAACCCAAGTGGGACGGGAATGCCCAGACGTGGGTCCCGTGCCTGCTGGGGCTAGAGACCCAAGCTACACCTCACTGATGAGGCCCAACAAGGCCGAAACATGTTTGGGGATGCTTGTGGTCTCGTGCAGAAGGGATGTGACCTAGCAGTTCGAGCTGGACTGCCCCTTTAGGAGTGGGACCAAGCCTGATTTGCATATGGTGTTTCCCCTTCTGTAATGGCTTGGCAGGCGAAGATCGATGGTCTGGAGGGTTGCCCAGAGCAATGCCAGTGGTTAAGATTAATTCTAAACCTTCCAGCCATCACCTCTTTGGTTTTGCCTTGTCACTCCGAGTCGGACGGGTATGCCCAGACGTGGGTCCCGTGCCTTCTGGGCCTAGAGACCCAAGCTACTCCTCACTGATGAGGCCCAACAAGGCCGAAACATGTTTGGGGATGCTTGTGGTCTCGTGCAGAAGGGATGTGACCTAGCAGTTTGGGCTGGACTGCCCCTTTTGGGTGGGACCAAGCCTGATTTGCATATGGTCTTTCTCCTTCTGTAATGGCTTGGCAGGTGTAGAACGATGGTCTGGAGGGTTGCCCAGAGCAATGCCAGTGGTTAAGATTCATTCTAAACCTTCCAGCCATCACCTCTTTGTTTTTGCTTTGTCACCCCGAGTGGGAAAGGTATGCCCAGACGTGGGTCCCATGCCTGCTGGGCCTAGACACCCAAGCTACTCCTCACTGATGAGGCCCAACAAGGCCGAAACATGTTTGGGGATGCTTGTGGTCTTGTGCAGAAGGGATGTGACCTAGCCGTTCGGGCTGGACTGCCCCTTTTGGAGTGGGACCAAGCTTGATTTGCATATGGTCTTTCCCCTTCTGTAATGGCTTGGCAGGCGAAGAACGATGGTCTGGAGGGTTGCCCAGAGCAATGCCAGTGGTTAAAATTCATTCTAAACCTTCCAGCCATCACCGCTTTGTTTTTGCTTTGTCACCCCAAGTGGGATGGGAATGCCCAGACGTGGGTCCCGTGCCTGCTGTGCCTAGAGACCCAAGCTACTCCTCATTGATGAGGCCCAACAAGGCTGAAACATGTTTGGGGATGCTTATGGTCTCGTGCAGAAAGGATGTGACCTAGCAGTTCGGGCTGGACTGCCCCTTTTGGGGTGCGACCAAGCCTGATTTGCATATGGTCTTTCCCCTTCTGTAATGGCTTGGCAGGCGAAGAACGATGGTCTAGAGGTTTGCCCAGAGCAATGCCAGTGGTTAAGATTCATTCAAAACCTTCCAGCCATCACCTCTTTGTTTTTGCTTTGTCACCCCGAGTGGGACGGGTATGCCCAGACATGGGTCACGTGGCTGCTGGGCCTAGAGACCCAAGCTATTCCTCACTGATGAGGCCCAACAAGGCCGAAACATGTTTGGGGATGCTTGTGGTCTCGTGCAGAAGGGATGTGACCTAGCAGTTTGGGCTGGACTGCCCCTTTTGGGTGGGACCAAGCCTGATTTGCATATGGTCTTTCTCCTTCTGTAATGGCTTGGCAGGTGTAGAACGATGGTCTGGAGGGTTGCCCAGAGCAATGCCAGTGGTTAATGTTCATTCTAAGCCTTCCAGCCATCACCTCTTTGTTTTTGCTTTGTCACCCCGAGTGGGAAAGGTATGCCCAGACGTGGGTCCCATGCCTGCTGGGCCTAGACACCCAAGCTACTCCTCACTGATGAGGCCCAACAAGGCCAAAACATGTTTGGGGATGCTTGTGGTCTTGTGCAGAAGGGATGTGACCTAGCCGTTCGGGCTGGACTGCCCCTTTTGGAGTGGGACCAAGCTTGATTTGCATACGGTGTTTCCCCTTCTGTAATGGCTTGGCAGGCTAAGATCGATGGTCTGGAGGGTTGCCCAGAGCAATGCCAGTGGTTAAGATTCATTCTAAACATTCCAGCCATCACCTCTTTGTTTTTGCTTTGTCACCCTGAGTGGGACGGGTATGCCTAGACGTGGGTCCCGTGCCTGCTGGGCCTAGAGACCCAAGCTACTCCTCACTGATGAGGCCCAACAAGGCCGAAACATGTTTGGGGATGCTTGTGGTCTCGTGCAGAAGGGATGCGATTTAGCAGTTTGGGCTGGACTGCCCCTTTTGGGGTGGGACCAAGCCTGATTTGCATATGGTCTTTCCCCTTCTGTAATGGCTTGGCAGGCGAAGAACGATGGTCTGGAGGGTTGCCCAGAGCAATGCCAGTGGTTAAGATTCATTCTAAACCTTCCAGCCATCACCGCTTTGTTTTTGCTTTGTCACCCCAAGTGGGATGGGAATGCCCAGACGTGGGTCCCGTGCCTGCTGGGCCTAGAGACCCAAGCTATTCCTCACTGATGAGGCCCAACAAGGCCGAAACATGTTTGGGGATGCTTGTGGTGTCGTGCAGAAGGGATGTGACCTAGCAGTTTGGGCTGGACTGCCCCTTTTGGGTGGGACCAAGCCTGATTTGCATATGGTCTTTCTCCTTCTGTAATGGCTTGGCAGGTGTAGAACGATGGTCTGGAGGGTTGCCCAGAGCAATGCCAGTGGTTAAGATTCATTCTAAACCTTCCAGCCATCACCTCTTTGTTTTTGCTTTGTCACCCCGAGTGGGACGGGTATGCCCAGACGTGGGTCCCATGCCTGCTGGGCCTAGACACCCAAGCTACTCCTCACTAATGAGGCCCAACAAGGCCGAAACATGTTTGGGGATGCTTGTGGTCTTGTGCAGAAGGGATGTGACCTAGCCGTTCGGGCTGGACTGCCCCTTTTGGAGTGGGACCAAGCTTGATTTGCATACGGTGTTTCCCCTTCTGTAATGGCTTGGCAGGCTAAGATCGATGGTCTGGAGGGTTGCACAGAGCAATGCCAGTGGTTAAGATTCATTCTAAACCTTCCAGCCATCACCTCTTTGGTTTTGCTTTGTCACTCCGAGTGGGACAGGTATGCCCAGACGTGGGTCCCGTGCCTTCTGGGCCTAGAGACCCAAACTACTCCTCACTGATGAGGCCCAACAAGGCCGAAACATGTTTGGGGATGCTTGTGGTCTCGTGCAGAAGGGATGTGACCTAACAGTTCAGGTTGGACTGCCCCTTTTTGGGGTGGGACCAAGCCTGATTTGCATATGGTCTTTCCCCTTCTGTAATGGCTTGGCAGGCGAAGAACGATGGTCTGGAGGGTTGCCCAGAGCAATGCCAGTGGTTAAGATTCATTCTAAACCTTCCAGCCATCACCTCTTTGTTTTTGCTTTGTCACCCCGAGTGGGACGGGTATGCCCAGACGTGGTTCCCGTGCCTGCTGGGCCTAGACACCCAAGCCACTCCTCACTGATGAGGCCCAACAAGGCCGAAACATGTTTGGGGATGCTTGTGGTCTTGTGCAGAAGGGATGTGACCTAGCCGTTCCGGCTGGACTGCCCCTTTTAGAGTGGGACCAAGCCTGATTTGCATACGGTGTTTCCCCTTCTGTAATGGCTTGGCAGACTAAGATCGATGGTCTGGAGGGTTGTCCAGAGCAATGCCAGTGGTTAAGATTCATTCTAAACCTTCCAGCCATCACCTCTTTGTTTTTGCTTTGTCACACTGAGTGGGACGGGTATGCCTAGACGTGGTTCCCGTGCCTGCTGGGCCTAGAGACCCAAGCTACTCCTCACTGATGAGGCCCAACAAGGCCGAAACATGTTTGGGGATGCTTGTGGTTTCGTGCAGAAGGGATGAGACCTAGCAGTTTGGGCTGGACTGCCCCTTTTGGGGTGGGACCAAGCCTGATTTGCATATGGTCTTTCTCCTTCTGTAATGGCTTGGCAGGTGTAGAACGATGGTCTGGAGGGTTGCCCAGAGCAATGCCAGTGGTTAAGATTCATTCTAAACCATCCAGCCATCACCTCTTTGTTTTTGCTTTGTCAACCCAAGTGGGACGGGAATGCCCAGACGTGGGTCCCGTGCCTGCTGTGCCTAGAGACCCAAGCTACTCCTCATTGATGAGGCCCAACAAGGCTGAAACATGTTTGGGGATGCTTGTGGTCTCGTGCAGAAGGGATGTGACCTAGCAGTTCGAGCTGGACTGCCCCTTTTGGAGTGGGACCAAGCCTGATTTGCATATGGTGTTTCCCCTTCTGTAATGGCTTGGCAGGCGAAGATCGATGGTCTGGAGGGTTGCCCAGAGCAATGCCAGTGGTTAAGATTAATTCTAAACCTTCCAGCCATCACCTCTTTGGTTTTGCCTTGTCACTCCGAGTGGGACGGGTATGCCCAGACGTGGGTCCCGTGCCTTCTGGGCCTAGAGACCCAAGCTACTCCTCACTGATGAGGCCCAACAAGGCCGAAACATGTATGGGGATGCTTGTGGTCTCGTGCAGAAGGGATGTGACCTAGCAGTTTGGGCTGGACTGCCTCTTTTGGGTGGGACCAAGCCTGATTTGCATATGGTCTTTCTCCTTCTGTAATGGCTTGGCAGGTGTAGAACGATGGTCTGGAGGGTTGCCCAGAGCAATGCCAGTGGTTAAAATTCATTCTAAACCTTCCAGCCATCACCGCTTTGTTTTTGCTTTGTCACCCCAAGTGTGATGGGAATGCCCAGACGTGGGTCCCGTGCCTGCTGTGCCTAGAGACCCAAGCTACTCCTCATTGATGAGGCCCAACAAGGCTGAAACATGTTTGGGGATGCTTATGGTCTCGTGCAGAAAGGATGTGACCTAGCAGTTCGGGCTGGACTGCCCCTTTTGGGGTGCGACCAAGCCCGATTTGCATATGGTCTTTCCCCTTCTGTAATGGCTTGGCAGGCGAAGAACGATGGTCTAGAGGTTTGCCCAGGGCAATGCCAGTGGTTAAGATTCATTCAAAACCTTCCAGCCATCACCTCTTTGTTTTTGCTTTGTCACCCCGAGTGGGACGGGTATGCCCAGACATGGGTCACGTGGCTGCTGGGCCTAGAGACCCAAGCTATTCCTCACTGATGAGGCCCAACAAGGCCGAAACATGTTTGGGGATGCTTGTGGTCTCGTGCAGAAGGGATGTGACCTAGCAGTTTGGGCTGGACTGCCCCTTTTGGGTGGGACCAAGCCTGATTTGCATATGGTCTTTCTCCTTCTGTAATGGCTTGGCAGGTGTAGAACGATGGTCTGGAGGGTTGCCCAGAGCAATGCCAGTGGTTAATGTTCATTCTAAGCCTTCCAGCCATCACCTCTTTGTTTTTGCTTTGTCACCCCGAGTGGGAAAGGTATGCCCAGACGTGGGTCCCATGCCTGCTGGGCCTAGACACCCAAGCTACTCCTCACTGATGAGGCCCAACAAGGCCGAAACATGTTTGGGGATGCTTGTGGTCTCGTGCAGAAGGGATGCGACTTAGCAGTTTGGGCTGGACTGCCCCTTTTGGGGTGGGACCAAGCCTGATTTGCATATGGTCTTTCCCCTTCTGTAATGGCTTGGCAGGCGAAGAACGATGGTCTGGAGGGTTGCCCAGAGCAATGCCAGTGGTTAAGATTCATTCTAAACCTTCCAGCCATCACCGCTTTGTTTTTGCTTTGTCACCCCAAGTGGGATGGGAATGCCCAGACGTGGGTCCCGTGCCTGCTGGGCCTAGAGACCCAAGCTATTCCTCACTGATGAGGCCCAACAAGGCCGAAACATGTTTGGGGATGCTTGTGGTGTCGTGCAGAAGGGATGTGACCTAGCAGTTTGGACTGGACTGCCCCTTTTGGGTGGGACCAAGCCTGATTTGCATATGGTCTTTCTCCTTCTGTAATGGCTTGGCAGGTGTAGAACGATGGTCTGGAGGGTTGCCCAGAGCAATGCCAGTGGTTAAGATTCATTCTAAACCTTCCAGCCATCACCTCTTTGTTTTTGCTTTGTCACCCCGAGTGGGACGGGTATGCCCAGACGTGGGTCCCATGCCTGCTGGGCCTAGACACCCAAGCTACTCCTCACTAATGAGGCCCAACAAGGCCGAAACATGTTTGGGGATGCTTGTGGTCTTGTGCAGAAGGGATGTGACCTAGCCGTTCGGGCTGGACTGCCCCTTTTGGAGTGGGACCAAGCTTGATTTGCATACGGTGTTTCCCCTTCTGTAATGGCTTGGCAGGCTAAGATCGATGGTCTGGAGGGTTGCCCAGAGCAATGCCAGTGGTTAAGATTCATTCTAAACCTTCCAGCCATCACCTCTTTGGTTTTGCTTTGTCACTCCGAGTGGCACAGGTATGCCCAGACGTGGGTCCCGTGCCTTCTGGGCCTAGAGACCCAAACTACTCCTCACTGATGAGGCCCAACAAGGCCGAAACATGTTTGGGGATGCTCGTGGTCTCGTGCAGAAGGGATGTGACCTAACAGTTCAGGTTGGACTGCCCCTTTTTGGGGTGGGACCAAGCCTGATTTGCATATGGTCTTTCCCCTTCTGTAATGGCTTGGCAGGCGAAGAACAATGGTCTGGAGGGTTGCCCAGAGCAATGCCAGTGGTTAAGATTCATTCTAAACATTCCAGCCATCACCTCTTTGTTTTTGCTTTGTCACCCTGAGTGGGACGGGTATGCCTAGACATGGTTCCCGTGCCTGCTGGGCCTAGACACCCAAGCCACTCCTCACTGATGAGGCCCAACAAGGCCGAAACATGTTTGGGGATGCTTGTGGTCTTGTGCAGAAGGGATGTGACCTAGCCGTTCGGGCTGGACTGCCCCTTTTAGAGTGGGACCAAGCCTGATTTGCATACGGTGTTTCCCCTTCTGTAATGGCTTGGCATAACTAAGATCGATGGTCTGGAGGGTTGCCCAGAGCAATGCCAGTGGTTAAGATTCATTCTAAACCTTCCAGCCATCACCTCTTTGTTTTTGCTTTGTCACACTGAGTGGGACGGGTATGCCTAGACGTGGGTCCCGTGCCTGCTGGGCCTAGAGACCCAAGCTACTCCTCACTGATGAGGCCCAACAAGGCCGAAACATGTTTGGGGATGCTTGTGGTCTCGTGCAGAAGGGATGTGACTTAGCAGTTTGGGCTGGATTGCCCCTTTTGGGTGGGACCAAGCCTGATTTGCATATGGTCCTTCTCCTTCTGTAATGGCTTGGCAGGCTAAGATCGATGGTCTGGAGGGTTGCCCAGAGCAATGCCAGTGGTTAAGATTCATTCTAAACATTCCAGCCATCACCTCTTTGTTTTTGCTTTGTCACCCTGAGTGGGACGGGTATGCCTAGACGTGGGTCCCGTGCCTGCTGGGCCTAGAGACCCAAGCTACTCCTCACTGATGAGGCCCAACAAGGCCGAAACATGTTTGGGGATGCTTGTGGTCTCGTGCAGAAGGGATGCGACTTAGCAGTTTGGGCTGGACTGCCCCTTTTGGGGTGGGACCAAGCCTGATTTGCATATGGTCTTTCCCCTTCTGTAATGGCTTGGCAGGCGAAGAACGATGGTCTGGAGGGTTGCCCAGAGCAATGCCAGTGGTTAAGATTAATTCTAAACCTTCCAGCCATCACCGCTTTGTTTTTGCTTTGTCACCCCAAGTGGGATGGGAATGCCCAGACGTGGGTCCCGTGCCTGCTGTGCCTAGAGACCCAAGCTACTCCTCATTGATGAGGCCCAACAAGGCTGAAACATGTTTGGGGATGCTTATGCTCTCGTGCAGAAAGGATGTGACCTAGCAGTTCGGGCTGGACTGCCCCTTTTGGGGTGCGACCAAGCCTGATTTGCATATGGTCTTTCCCCTTCTGTAATGGCTTGGCAGCCGAAGAACGATGGTCTAGAGGTTTGCCCAGAGCAATGCCAGTGGTTAAGATTCATTCAAAACCTTCCAGTCATCACCTCTTTGTTTTTGCTTTGTCACCCCGAGTGGGACGGGTATGCCCAGACATGGGTCACGTGGCTGCTGGGCCTAGAGACCCAAGCTATTCCTCACTGATGAGGCCCAACAAGGCCGAAACATGTTTGGGGATGCTTGTGGTGTCGTGCAGAAGGGATGTGACCTAGCCGTTCGGGCTGGACTGCCCCTTTTGGAGTGGGACCAAGCTTGATTTGCATACGGTGTTTCCCCTTCTGTAATGGCTTGGCAGGCTAAGATCGATGGTCTGGAGGGTTGCCCAGAGCAATGCCAGTGGTTAAGATTCATTCTAAACCTTCCAGCCATCACCTCTTTGGTTTTGCTTTGTCACTCCGAGTGGGACAGGTATGCCCAGACGTGGGTCCCGTGCCTTCTGGGCCTAGAGACCCAAGCTACTCCTCACTGATGAGGCCCAACAAGGCCGAAACATGTTTGGGGATGCTTGTGGTCTCGTGCAGAAGGGATGTGACCTAACAGTTCAGGTTGGACTGCCCCTTTTTGGGGTGCGACCAAGCCTGATTTGCATATGGTCTTTCCCCTTCTGTAATGGCTTGGCAGGCGAAGAACGATGGTCTGGAGGGTTGCCCAGTGCAATGCCAGTGGTTAAGATTCATTCTAAACATTCCAGCCATCACCTCTTTGTTTTTGCTTTGTCACCCTGAGTGGGACGGGTATGCCTAGACGTGGGTCCCGTGCCTGCTGTGCCTAGAGACCCAAGCTACTCCTCATTGATGAGGCCCAACAAGGCTGAAACATGTTTGGGGATGCTTGTGGTCTCGTGCAGAAGGGATGTGACCTAGCAGTTCGGGCTGGACTGCCCCTTTTGGGGTGCGGCCAAGCATGATTTGCATATGGTCTTTCCATTTCTGTAATGACTTGGCAGGCGAAGAACGATGGTCTAGAGGCTTGCCCAGAGCAATGCCAGTGGTTAAGATTCATTCAAAACCTTCCAGCCATCACCTCTTTGTTTTTGCTTTGTCACCCCGAGTGGGACGGGTATGCCCAGACGTGGGTCACGTGGCTGCTGGGCCTAGAGACCCAAGGTATTCCTCACTGATGAGGCCCAACAAGGCCGAAACATGTTTGGGGATGTTTGTGGTGTCGTGCAGAAGGGATGTGACCTAGCAGTTTGGGCTGGACTGCCCCTTTTGGGTGGGACCAAGCCTGATTTGCATATGGTCTTTCCCCTTCTGTAATGGCTTGGCAGGTGAAGAACGATGGTCTGGAGGGTTGCCCAGAGCAATGCCAGTGGTTAAGATTCATTCTAAACCTTCCAGCCATCACCTCTTTGTTTTTGCTTTGTCACCCCAAGTGGGATGGGAATGCCCAGACGTGGGTCCCGTGCCTGCTGTGCCTAGAGACCCAAGCTACTCCTCATTGAGAAGGCCCAACAAGGCCGAAACCTGTTTGGGGATGCTTGTGGTCTCGTGCAGAAGGGATGTGACCTAGCAGTTAGGGCTGGACCTAGCCTTTTGGGGTGCGACCAAGCCTGATTTGCATATGGTCTTTCCCCTTCTGTAATGGCTTGGCAGGCGAAGAACGATGGTCTAGAGGTTTGCCCAGAGCAATGCCAGTGGTTAAGATTCATTCAAAACCTTCCAGCCATCACCTCTTTGTTTTTGCTTTGTCACCCGGAGTGGGACGGGTATGCCCAGACGTGGGTCATGTGCCTGCTGGGCCTAGAGACCCAAGCTATTCCTCACTGATGAGGCCCAACAAGGCCGAAACATGTTTGGGGATGCTTGTGGTGTCGTGCAGAAGGGATGTGACCTAGCAGTTTGGGCTGGACTGCCCCTTTTGGGTGGGACCAAGCCTGATTTGCATATGGTCTTTCCCCTTCTGTAATGGCTTGGCAGGTGAGGAACGATGGTCTGGAGGGTTGCCCAGAGCAATGCCAGTGGTTAAGATTCATTCTAAACCTTCCAGCCATCACCTCTTTGTTTTTGCTTTGTCACCCCGAGTGGGACGGGTATGCCCAGACGTGGGTCCCGTGCCTGCTGGGCCTAGGCACCCAAGCCACTCCTCACTGATGAGGCCCAACAAGGCCGAAACATGTTTGGGGATGCTTGTGGTCTTGTGCAGAAGGGATGTGACCTAGCCGTTCGGGCTGGACTGCCCCTTTTAGAGTGGGACCAAGCCTGATTTGCATACGGTGTTTCCCCTTCTGTAATGGCTTGGCAGACTAAGATCGATGGTCTGGAGGGTTGCCCAGAGCAATGCCAGTGGTTAAGATTCATTCTAAACCTTCCAGCCATCACCTCTTTGTTTTTGCTTTGTCACACTGAGTGGGACGGGTATGCCTAGACGTGGGTCCCGTGCCTGCTGGGCCTAGAGACCCAAGCTACTCCTCACTGATGAGGCCCAACAAGGCCGAAACATGTTTGGGGATGCTTGTGGTTTCGTGCAGAAGGGATGAGACCTAGCAGTTTGGGCTGGACTGCCCCTTTTGGGGTGGGACCAAGCCTGATTTGCATATGGTCCTTCTCCTTCTGTAATGGCTTGGTAGGCGAAGATCGATGGTCTGGAGGGTTGCCCAGAGCAATGCCAGTGGTTAAGATTAATTCTAAACCTTCCAGCCATCACCTCTTTGGTTTTGCCTTGTCACTCCGAGTGGGACGGGTATGCCCAGACGTGGGTCCCGTGCCTTCTGGGCCTAGAGACCCAAGCTACTCCTCACTGATGAGGCCCAACAAGGCCGAAACATGTTTGGGGATGCTTGTGGTCTCGTGCAGAAGGGATGTGACCTAGCAGTTTGGGCTGGACTGCCCCTTTTGGGTGGGACCAAGCCTGATTTGCATATGGTCTTTCTTCTTCTGTAATGGCTTGGCAGGTGTAGAACGATGGTCTGGAGGGTTGCCCAGAGCAATGCCAGTGGTTAAGATTCATTCTAAACCTTCCAGCCATCACCTCTTTGTTTTTGCTTTGTCACCCCGAGTGGGAAAGGTATGCCCAGACGTGGGTCCCATGCCTGCTGGGCCTAGACACCCAAGCTACTCCTCACTGATGAGGCCCAACAAGGCCGAAACATGTTTGGGGATGCTTGTGGTCTTGTGCAGAAGGGATGTGACCTAGCCGTTCGGGCTGGACTGCCCCTTTTGGAGTGGGACCAAGCTTGATTTGCATACAGTGTTTCCCCTTCTGTAATGGCTTGGCAGGCTAAGATCGATGGTCTGGAGGGTTGCCCAGAGCAATGCCAGTGGTTAAGATTCATTCTAAACATTCCAGCCATCACCTCTTTGTTTTTGCTTTGTCACCCTGAGTGGGACGGGTATGCCTAGACGTGGGTCCCGTGCCTGCTGGGCTTAGAGACCCAAGCTACTCCTCACTGATGAGCCCCAACAAGGCCGAAACATGTTTGGGGATGCGACTTAGCAGTTTGGGCTAGACTGCCCCTTTTGGGGTGGGACCAAGCCTGATTTGCATATGGTCTTTCCCCTTCTGTAATGGCTTGGCAGGCGAAGAACGATGGTCTGGAGGGTTGCCCAGAGCAATGCCAGTGGTTAAGATTCATTCTAAACCTTCCAGCCATCACCTCTTTGTTTTTGCTTTGTCACCCCAAGTGGGACGGGAATGCCCAGACGTGGGTCCCGTGCCTGCTGTGCCTAGAGAACCAAGCTACTCCTCATTGATGAGGCCCAACAAGGCTGAAACATGTTTGGGGATGCTTGTGGTCTCGTGCAGAAGGGATGTGACCTAGCAGTTCGGGCTGGACTGCCCCTTTTGGGGTGCGGCCAAGCATGATTTGCATATGGTCTTTCCATTTCTGTAATGGCTTGGCAGGCGAAGAACGATGGCCTAGAGGCTTGCCCAGATCAATGCCAGTGGTTAAGATTCATTCAAAACCTTCCAGCCATCACCTCTTTGTTTTTGCTTTGTCACCCCGAGTGGGACGGGTATGCCCAGACGTGGGTCACGTGGCTGCTGGGCCTAGAGACCCAAGGTATTCCTCACTGATGAGGCCCAACAAGGCCGAAACATGTTTGGGGATGTTTGTGGTGTCGTGCAGAAGGGATGTGACCTAGCAGTTTGGGCTGGACTGCCCCTTTTGGGTGGGACCAAGCCTGATTTGCATATGGTCTTTCCCCTTCTGTAATGGCTTGGCAGGTGAAGAACGATGGTCTGGAGGGTTGCCCAGAGCAATGCCAGTGGTTAAGATTCATTCTAAACCTTCCAGCCATCACCTCTTTGTTTTTGCTTTGTCACCCCGAGTGGGACGGGTATGCCCAGACGTGGGTCCCGTGCCTGCTGGGCCTAGACACCGAAGCCACTCCTCACTGATGAGGCCCAACAAGGCCGAAACATGTTTGGGGATGCTTGTGGTCTCGTGCAGAAAGGATGTGACCTAGCCGTTCGGGCTGGACTGCCCCTTTTGGGGTGAGACCAAGCCTGATTTGCATATGGTCTTTCTCCTTATGTAATGGCTTGGCAGGCGAAGAACGATGGTCTGGAGGGTTGCCCAGAGCAATGCCAGTGGTTAAGATTAATTCTAAACCTTCCAGCCATCACCTCTTTGTTTTTGCTTTGTCACCCCGAGTGGGACGGGTATGCCTAGACGTGGGTCCCGTGCCTGCTGGGGCTAGAGACCCAAGCTACACCTCACTGATGAGGCCCAACAAGGCCGAAACATGTTTGGGGATGCTTGTGGTCTCGTGCAGAAGGGATGTGACCTAGCAGTTCCAGCTGGACTGCCCCTTTTGGAGTGGGACCAAGCCTGATTTGCATATGGTGTTTCCCCTTCTGTAATGGCTTGGCAGGCGAAGATCGATGGTCTGGAGGGTTGCCCAGAGCAATGCCAGTGGTTAAGATTAATTCTAAACCTTCCAGCCATCACCTCTTTGGTTTTGCCTTGTCACTCCGAGTGGGACGGGTATGCCCAGACGTGGGTCCCGTGCCTTCTGGGCCTAGAGACCCAAGCTACTCCTCACTGATGAGGCCCAACAAGGCCGAAACATGTTTGGGGATGCTTGTGGTCTCGTGCAGAAGGGATGTGACCTAGCAGTTTGGGCTGGACTGCCCCTTTTGGGTGGGACCAAGCCTGATTTGCATATGGTCTTTCTCCTTCTGCAATGGCTTGGCAGGTGTAGAACGATGGTCTGGAGGGTTGCCCAGAGCAATGCCAGTGGTTAAGAATCATTCTAAACCTTCCAGCCATCACCTCTTTGTTTTTGCTTTGTCACCCCGAGTGGGAAAGGTATGCCCAGACGTGGGTCCCATGCCTGCTGGGCCTAGACACCCAAGCTACTCCTCACTGATGAGGCCCAACAAGGCCGAAACATGTTTGGGGATGCTTGTGGTCTTGTGCAGAAGGGATGTGACCTAGCCGTTCGGGCTGGACTGCCACTTTTAGAGTGGGACCAAGCTTGATTTGCATATGGTCTTTCCCCTTCTGTAATGGCTTGGCAGGCGAAGAACGATGGTCTGGAGGGTTGCCCAGAGCAATGCCAGTGGTTAAAATTCATTCTAAACCTTCCAGCCATCACCGCTTTGTTTTTGCTTTGTCACCCCAAGTGGGATGGGAATGCCCAGACGTGGGTCCCGTGCCTGCTGTGCCTAGAGACCCAAGCTACTCCTCATTGATGAGGCCCAACAAGGCTGAAACATGTTTGGGGATGCTTATGGTCTCGTGCAGAAAGGATGTGACCTAGCAGTTCGGGCTGGACTGCCCCTTTTGGGGTGCGACCAAGCCTGATTTGCATATGGTCTTTCCCCTTCTGTAATGGCTTGGCAGGCGAAGAACGATGGTCTAGAGGTTTGCCCAGAGCAATGCCAGTGGTTAAGATTCATTCAAAAATTCCAGCCATCACCTCTTTGTTTTTGCTTTGTCACCCCGAGTGGGACGGGTATGCCCAGACATGGGTCACGTGGCTGCTGGGCCTAGAGACCCAAGCTATTCCTCACTGATGAGGCCCAACAAGGCCGAAACATGTTTGGGGATGCTTGTGGTCTTGTGCAGAAGGGATGTGACCTAGAAGTTTGGGCTGGACTGCCCCTTTTGGGTGGGACCAAGCCTGATTTGCATATGGTCTTTCTCCTTCTGTAATGGCTTGGCAGGTGTAGAACGATGGTCTGGAGGGTTGCCCAGAGCAATGCCAGTGGTTAATGTTCATTCTAAACCTTCCAGCCATCACCTCTTTGTTTTTGCTTTGTCACCCCGAGTGGGAAAGGTATGCCCAGACGTGGGTCCCATGCCTGCTGGGCCTAGACACCCAAGCTACTCCTCACTGATGAGGCCCAACAAGGCCGAAACATGTTTGGGGATGCTTGTGGTCTTGTGCAGAAGGGATGTGACCTAGCCGTTCGGGCTGGACTGCCCCTTTTGGAGTGGGACCAAGCTTGATTTGCATACGGTGTTTCCCCTTCTGTAATGGCTTGGCAGGCTAAGATCGATGGTCTGGAGGGTTGCCCAGAGCAATGCCAGTGGTTAAGATTAATTCTAAACATTCCAGCCATCACCTCTTTGTTTTTGCTTTGTCACCCTGAGTGGGACGGGTATGCCTAGACGTGGGTCCCGTGCCTGCTGGGCCTAGAGACCCAAGCTACTCCTCACTGATGAGGCCCAACAAGGCCGAAACATGTTTGGGGATACTTGTGGTCTCGTGCAGAAGGGATGCGACTTAGCAGTTTGGGCTGGACTGCCCCTTTTGGGGTGGGACCAAGCCTGATTTGCATATGGTCTTTCCCCTTCTGTAATGGCTTGGCAGGCGAAGAACGATGGTCTGGAGGGTTGCCCAGAGCAATGCCAGTGGTTAAGATTCATTCTAAACCTTCCAGCCATCACCGCTTTGTTTTTGCTTTGTCACCCCAAGTGGGATGGGAATGCCCAGACGTGGGTCCCGTGCCTGCTGTGCCTAGAGACCCAAGCTACTCCTCATTGATGAGGCCCAACAAGGCTGAAACATGTTTGGGGATGCTTATGGTCTCGTGCAGAAAGGATGTGACCTAGCAGTTCGGGCTGGACTGCCCCTTTTGGGGTGCGACCAAGCCTGATTTGCATATGGTCTTTCCCCTTCTGTAATGGCTTGGCAGGCGAAGAACGATGGTCTAGAGGTTTGTCCAGAGCAATGCCAGTGGTTAAGATTCATTCAAAACCTTCCAGTCATCACCTCTTTGTTTTTGCTTTGTCACCCCGAGTGGGACGGGTATGCCCAGACATGGGTCACGTGGCTGCTGGGCCTAGAGACCCAAGCTATTCCTCACTGATGAGGCCCAACAAGGCCGAAACATGTTTGGGGATGCTTGTGGTGTCGTGCAGAAGGGATGTGACCTAGCAGTTTGGGCTGGATTGCCCCTTTTGGGTGGGACCAAGCCTGATTTGCATATGGTCTTTCTCCTTCTGTAATGGCTTGGCAGGTGTAGAACGATGGTCTGGAGGGTTGCCCAGAGCAATGCCAGTGGTTAAGATTCATTCTAAACCATCCAGCCATCACCTCTTTGTTTTTGCTTTGTCACCCCGAGTGGGACGGGTATGGCCAGACGTGGGTCCCATTCCTGCTGGGCCTAGACACCCAAGCTACTCCTCACTGATGAGGCCCAACAAGGCCGAAACATGTTTGGGGATGCTTGTGGTCTCGTGCAGAAGGGATGTGACCTAACAGTTCAGGTTGGACTGCCCCTTTTTGGGGTGCGACCAAGCCTGATTTGCATATGGTCTTTCCCCTTCTGTAATGGCTTGGCAGGCGAAGAACGATGGTCTGGAGGGTTGCCCAGTGCAATGCCAGTGGTTAAGATTCATTCTAAACATTCCAGCCATCACCTCTTTGTTTTTACTTTGTCACCCTGAGTGGGACGGATATGCCTAGACGTGGGCCCCGTGCCTGCTGGGCCTAGAGACCCAAGCTACTCCTCACTGATGAGGCCCAACAAGGCCGAAACATGTTTGGGGATGCTTGTGGTCTCGTGCAGAAGGGATGCGACCTAGCAGTTTGGGCTGGACTGCCCCTTTTGGGGTGGGACCAAGCCTGATTTGCATATGGTCTTTCCCCTTCTGTAATGGCTTGGCAGGCGAAGAACGATGGTCTAGAGGGTTGCCCAGAGCAATGCCAGTGGTTAAGATTCATTCTAAACCTTCCAGCCATCACCTCTTTGTTTTTGCTTTGTCACCCCAAGTGGGACGGGAATGCCCAGACGTGGGTCCGGTGCCTGCTGTGCCTAGAGACCCAAGCTACTCCTCATTGATGAGGCCCAACAAGGCTGAAACATGTTTGGGGATGCTTGTGGTCTTGTGCAGAAGGGATGTGACCTAGCAGTTCGGGCTGGACTGCCCCTTTTGGGGTGCGGCCAAGCATGATTTGCATATGGTCTTTCCATTTCTGTAATGGCTTGGCAGGCGAAGAACGATGGTCTAGAGGCTTGCCCAGAGCAATGCCAGTGGTTAAGATTCATTCAAAACCTTCCAGCCATCACCTCTTTGTTTTTGCTTTGTCACCCCGAGTGGGACGGGTATGCCCAGACATGGGTCACGTGGCTGCTGGGCCTAGAGACCCAAGGTATTCCTCACTGATGAGGCCCAACAAGGCCGAAACATGTTTGGGGATGTTTGTGGTGTCGTGCAGAAGGGATGTGACCTAGCAGTTTGGGCTGGACTGCCCCTTTTGGGTGGGACCAAGCCTGATTTGCATATGGTCTTTCCCCTTCTGTAATGGCTTGGCAGGTGAAGAACGATGGTCTGGAGGGTTGCCCAGAGCAATGCCAGTGGTTAAGATTCATTCTAAACCTTCCAGCCATCACCTCTTTGTTTTTGCTTTGTCACCCCGAGTGGGACGGGTATGCCCAGACGTGGGTCCCGTGCCTACTGGGCCTAGACACCCAAGCCACTCCTCACTGATGAGGCCCAACAAGGCCGAAACATGTTTGGGGATGCTTGTGGTCTCGTGCAGAAAGGATGTGACCTAGCCGTTCGGGCTGGACTGCCCCTTTTAGAGTGGGACCAAGCCTGATTTGCATACGGTGTTTCCCCTTCTGTAATGGCTTGGCAGACTAAGATCGATGGTCTGGAGGGTTGCCCAGAGCAATGCCAGTGGTTAAGATTCATTCTAAACCTTCCAGCCATCACCTCTTTGTTTTTGCTTTGTCACACTGAGTGGGACGGGTATGCCTAGACGTGGGTCCCGTGCCTGCTGGGCCTAGAGACCCAAGCTACTCCTCACTGATGAGGCCCAACAAGGCTGAAACATGTTTGGGGATGCTTGTGGTCTCGTGCAGAAGGGATGTGACCTAGCAGTTCGAGCTGGACTGCCCCTTTTGGAGTGGGACCAAGCCTGATTTGCATATGGTGTTTCCCCTTCTGTAATGGCTTGGCAGGCGAAGATCGATGGTCTGGAGGGTTGCCCAGAGCAATGCCAGTGGTTAAGATTAATTCTAAACCTTCCAGCCATCACCTCTTTGGTTTTGCCTTGTCACTCCGAGTGGGACGGGTATGCCCAGACGTGGGTCCCGTGCCTTCTGTGCCTAGAGACCCAAGCTACTCCTCACTGATGAGGCCCAACAAGGCCGAAACATGTTTGGGGATGCTTGTGGTCTCGTGCAGAAGGGATGTGACCTAGCCGTTTGGGCTGGACTGCCCCTTTTGGGTGGGCCTAAGCCTGATTTGCATATGGTCTTTCTCCTTCTGTAATGGCTTGGCAGGTGTAGAACGATGGTCTGGAGGGTTGCCCAGAGCAATGCCAGTGGTTAAGATTCATTCTAAACCTTCCAGACTTCACCTCTTTGTTTTTGCTTTGTCACCCCGAGTGGGAAAGGTATGCCCAGACATGGGTCCCATGCCTGCTGGGCCTAGACACCCAAGCTACTCCTCACTGATGAGGCCCAACAAGGCCGAAACATGTTTGGGGATGCTTGTGGTCTTGTGCAGAAGGGATGTGACCTAGCCGTTCGGGCTGGACTGCCCCTTTTGGAGTGGGACCAAGCTTGATTTGCATACGGTGTTTCCCCTTCTGTAATGGCTTGGCAGGCTAAGATCGATGGTCTGGAGGGTTGCCCAGAGCAATGCCAGTGGTTAAGATTCATTCTAAACATTCCAGCCATCACCTCTTTGTTTTTGCTTTGTCACCCTGAGTGGGACGGGTATGCCCAGACATGGGTCACGTGGCTGCTGGGCCTAGAGACCCAAGGTATTCCTCACTGATGAGGCCCAACAAGGCCGAAACATGTTTGGGGATGTTTGTGGTGTCGTGCAGAAGGGATGTGACCTAGAAGTTTGGGCTGGACTGCCCCTTTTGGGTGGGACCAAGCCTGATTTGCATATGGTCTTTCCCCTTCTGTAATGGCTTGGCAGGTGAAGAACGATGGTCTGGAGGGTTGCCCAAAGCAATGCCAGTGGTTAAGATTCATTCTAAACCTTCCAGCCATCACCTCTTTGTTTTTGCTTTGTCACCCCGAGTGGGACGGGTATGCCCAGACGTGGGTCCCGTGCCTACTGGGCCTAGACACCCAAGCCACTCCTCACTGATGAGGCCCAACAAGGCCGAAACATGTTTGGGGATGCTTGTGGTCTCGTGCAGAAAGGATGTGACCTAGCCGTTCGGGCTGGACTGCCCCTTTTAGAGTGGGACCAAGCCTGATTTGCATACGGTGTTTCCCCTTCTGTAATGGCTTGGCAGACTAAGATCGATGGTCTGGAGGGTTGCCCAGAGCAATGCCAGTGGTTAAGATTCATTCTAAACCTTCCAGCCATCACCTCTTTGTTTTTGCTTTGTCACACTGAGTGGGACGGGTATGCCTAGACGTGGGTCCCGTGCCTGCTGGGCCTAGAGACCCAAGCTACACCTCACTGATGAGGCCCAACAAGGCTGAAACATGTTTGGGGATGCTTGTGGTCTCGTGCAGAAGGGATGTGACCTAGCAGTTCGAGCTGGACTGCCCCTTTTGGAGTGGGACCAAGCCTGATTTGCATATGGTGTTTCCCCTTCTGTAATGGCTTGGCAGGCGAAGATCGATGGTCTGGAGGGTTGCCCAGAGCAATGCCAGTGGTTAAGATTAATTCTAAACCTTCCAGCCATCACCTCTTTGGTTTTGCCTTGTCACTCCGAGTGGGACGGGTATGCCCAGACGTGGGTCCCGTGCCTTCTGTGCCTAGAGACCCAAGCTACTCCTCACTGATGAGGCCCAACAAGGCCGAAACATGTTTGGGGATGCTTGTGGTCTCGTGCAGAAGGGATGTGACCTAGTCGTTTGGGCTGGACTGCCCCTTTTGGGTGGGACCAAGCCTGATTTGCATATGGTCTTTCTTCTTCTGTAATGGCTTGGCAGGTGTAGAACGATGGTCTGGAGGGTTGCCCAGAGCAATGCCAGTGGTTAAGATTCATTCTAAACCTTCCAGCCATCACCTCTTTGTTTTTGCTTTGTCACCCCGAGTGGGAAAGGTATGCCCAGACGTGGGTCCCATGCCTGCTGGGCCTAGACACCCAAGCTACTCCTCACTGATGAGGCCCAACAAGGCCGAAACATGTTTGGGGATGCTTGTGGTCTTGTGCAGAAGGGATGTGACCTAGCCGTTCGGGCTGGACTGCCCCTTTTGGAGTGGGACCAAGCTTGATTTGCATACAGTGTTTCCCCTTCTGTAATGGCTTGGCAGGCTAGGATCGATGGTCTGGAGGGTTGCCCAGAGCAATGCCAGTGGTTAAGATTCATTCTAAACATTCCAGCCATCACCTCTTTGTTTTTGCTTTGTCACCCTGAGTGGGACGGGTATGCCTAGACGTGGGTCCCGTGCCTGCTGGGCCTAGAGACCCAAGCTACTCCTCACTGATGAGGCCCAACAAGGCCGAAACATGTTTGGGGATGCGACTTAGCAGTTTGGGCTAGACTGCCCCTTTTGGGGTGGGACCAAGCCTGATTTGCATATGGTCTTTCCCCTTCTGTAATGGCTTGGCAGGCGAAGAACGATGGTCTGGAGGGTTGCCCAGAGCAATGCCAGTGGTTAAGATTCATTCTAAACCTTCCAGCCATCACCTCTTTGTTTTTGCTTTGTCACCCCAAGTGGGACGGGAATGCCCAGACGTGGGTCCCGTGCCTGCTGTGCCTAGAGAACCAAGCTACTCCTCATTGATGAGGCCCAACAAGGCTGAAACATGTTTGGGGATGCTTGTGGTCTCGTGCAGAAGGGATGTGACCTAGCAGTTCGGGCTGGACTGCCCCTTTTGGGGTGCGGCCAAGCATGATTTGCATATGGTCTTTCCATTTCTGTAATGGCTTGGCAGGCGAAGAACGATGGTCTAGAGGCTTGCCCAGAGCAATGCCAGTGGTTAAGATTCATTCAAAACCTTCCAGCCATCACCTCTTTGTTTTTGCTTTGTCACCCCGAGTGGGACGGGTATGCCCAGACGTGGGTCACGTGGCTGCTGGGCCTAGAGACCCAAGGTATTCCTCACTGATGAGGCCCAACAAGGCCGAAACATGTTTGGGGATGTTTGTGGTGTCGTGCAGAAGGGATGTGACCTAGCAGTTTGGGCTGGACTGCCCCTTTTGGGTGGGACCAAGCCTGATTTGCATATGGTCTTTCCCCTTCTGTAATGGCTTGGCAGGTGAAGAACGATGGTCTGGAGGGTTGCCCAGAGCAATGCCAGTGGTTAAGATTCATTCTAAACCTTCCAGCCATCACCTCTTTGTTTTTGCTTTGTCACCCCGAGTGGGACGGGTATGCCCAGACGTGGGTCCCGTGCCTGCTGGGCCTAGACACCCAAGCCACTCCTCACTGATGAGGTCCAACAAGGCCGAAACATGTTTGGGGATGCTTGTGGTCTCGTGCAGAAAGGATGTGACCTAGCCGTTCGGGCTGGACTGCCCCTTTTGGGGTGGGACCAAGCCTGATTTGCATATGGTCTTTCTCCTTATGTAATGGCTTGGCAGGCGAAGAACGATGGTCTGGAGGGTTGCCCAGAGCAATGCCAGTGGTTAAGATTAATTCTAAACCTTCCAGCCATCACCTCTTTGTTTTTGCTTTGTCACCCCGAGTGGGACGGGTATGCCTAGACGTGGGTCCCGTGCCTGCTGGGGCTAGAGACCCAAGCTACACCTCACTGATGAGGCCCAACAAGGCCGAAACATGTTTGGGGATGCTTGTGGTCTCGTGCAGAAGGGATGTGACCTAGCAGTTCCAGCTGGACTGCCCCTTTTGGAGTGGGACCAAGCCTGATTTGCATATGGTGTTTCCCCTTCTGTAATGGCTTGGCAGGCGAAGATCGATGGTCTGGAGGGTTGACCAGAGCAATGCCAGTGGTTAAGATTAATTCTAAACCTTCCAGCCATCACCTCTTTGGTTTTGCCTTGTCACTCCGAGTGGGACGGGTATGCCCAGACGTGGGTCCCGTGCCTTCTGGGCCTAGAGACCCAAGCTACTCCTCACTGATGAGGCCCAACAAGGCCGAAACATGTTTGGGGATGCTTGTGGTCTCGTGCAGAAGGGATGTGACCTAGCAGTTTGGGCTGGACTGCCCCTTTTGGGTGGGACCAAGCCTGATTTGCATATGGTCTTTCTCCTTCTGTAATGGCTTGGCAGGTGTAGAACGATGGTCTGGAGGGTTGCCCAGAGCAATGCCAGTGGTTAAGAATCATTCTAAACCTTCCAGCCATCACCTCTTTGTTTTTGCTTTGTCACCCCGAGTGGGAAAGGTATGCCCAGACGTGGGTCCCATGCCTGCTGGGCCTAGACACCCAAGCTACTCCTCACTGATGAGGCCCAACAAGGCCGAAACATGTTTGGGGATGCTTGTGGTCTTGTGCAGAAGGGATGTGACCTAGCCGTTCGGGCTGGACTGCCACTTTTAGAGTGGGACCAAGCTTGATTTGCATATGGTCTTTCCCCTTCTGTAATGGCTTGGCAGGCGAAGAACGATGGTCTGGAGGGTTGCCCAGAGCAATGCCAGTGGTTAAAATTCATTCTAAACCTTCCAGCCATCACCGCTTTGTTTTTGCTTTGTCACCCCAAGTGGGATGGGAATGCCCAGACGTGGGTCCCGTGCCTGCCGTGCCTAGAGACCCAAGCTACTCCTCATTGATGAGGCCCAACAAGGCTGAAACATGTTTGGGGATGCTTATGGTCTCGTGCAGAAAGGATGTGACCTAGCAGTTCGGGCTGGACTGCCCCTTTTGGGGTGCGACCAAGCCTGATTTGCATATGGTCTTTCCCCTTCTGTAATGGCTTGGCAGGCGAAGAACGATGGTCTAGAGGTTTGCCCAGAGCAATGCCAGTGGTTAAGATTCATTCAAAACCTTCCAGCCATCACCTCTTTGTTTTTGCTTTGTCACCCCGAGTGGGACGGGTATGCCCAGACATGGGTCACGTGGCTGCTGGGCCTAGAGACCCAAGCTATTCCTCACTGATGAGGCCCAACAAGGCCGAAACATGTTTGGGGATGCTTGTGGTCTCGTGCAGAAGGGATGTGACCTAGAAGTTTGGGCTGGACTGCCCCTTTTGGGTGGGACCAAGCCTGATTTGCATATGGTCTTTCTCCTTCTGTAATGGCTTGGCAGGTGTAGAACGATGGTCTGGAGGGTTGCCCAGAGCAATGGCAGTGGTTAATGTTCATTCTAAACCTTCCAGCCATCACCTCTTTGTTTTTGCTTTGTCACCCCGAGTGGGAAAGGTATGCCCAGACGTGGGTCCCATGCCTGCTGGGCCTAGACACCCAAGCTACTCCTCACTGATGAGGCCCAACAAGGCCGAAACATGTTTGGGGATGCTTGTGGTCTTGTGCAGAAGGGATGTGACCTAGCCGTTCGGGCTGGACTGCCCCTTTTGGAGTGGGACCAAGCTTGATTTGCATACGGTGTTTCCCCTTCTGTAATGGCTTGGCAGGCTAAGATCGATGGTCTGGAGGGTTGCCCAGAGCAATGCCAGTGGTTAAGATTCATTCTAAACATTCCAGCCATCACCTCTTTGTTTTTGCTTTGTCACCCTGAGTGGGACGGGTATGCCTAGACGTGGGTCCCGTGCCTGCTGGGCCTAGAGACCCAAGCTACTCCTCACTGATGAGGCCCAACAAGGCCGAAACATGTTTGGGGATACTTGTGGTCTCGTGCAGAAGGGATGCGACTTAGCAGTTTGGGCTGGACTGCCCCTTTTGGGGTGGGACCAAGCCTGATTTGCATATGGTCTTTCCCCTTCTGTAATGGCTTGGCAGGCGAAGAACGATGGTCTGGAGGTTTGCCCGGAACAATGCCAGTGGTTAAGATTCATTCAAAACCTTCCAGCCATCACCTCTTTGTTTTTGCTTTGTCACCCCGAGTGGGACGGGTATGTAATGGCTTGGCAGGTGAAGAACAATGGTCTGGAGGGTTGCCCAGAGCAATGCCAGTGGTTAAGATTCATTCTAAACCTTCCAGCCATCACCACTTTGTTTTTGCTTTGTCACCCCGAGTGGGACGGGTATGCCTAGATATCGGTCCCGTGCCTGCTGGGCCTAGAGACCCAAGCTACTCCTCACTGATGAGGCCCAACAAGGCCGAAAACATATCTGGGGATGCTTGTCGTCTCGTGCAGAAGGGATGTGACCTAGCAGTTCGAGCTGGACTGCCCCTTTTGGGGTGGGACCGAGCCTGATTTGCATATGTGTTAAGCTGACCTGGCTCCCACAGAGGCATCGATCTGAACTGGACAGCTGCGGTCTCCACTAATGTGACGCGTAGGGCCGAGATGACGGACTAGACTGGCCCACCTAGTTTCGTTTGCTTGGCCCGTAGGAATATTCTTCTGATGGTTTGAAAAGATGAGCTCTCCATCTTGCATTGAGCGCAGGGGCGCGTTGATAACCAGTTGCTTCACTGGCACGAAGGAATTGGTGAGTTCCAGAACAATATTGACTCCGAAAAGTATGTAGTTCGTAAGAGTTCACATGTCTGACTTTCACTCTTGTCTGATTCCTTGCAGTTTGCAGCTTGACCCCAGCGAAGAGTTCCTCGTGGCAGCTGACGAAGTTCAGGTAAGGATTTGGCTTATCCTACATAGTTCAATAAAATAAGGCCAGAATGTAACCTCTGGCTTGCTCCCTTATTCAGGTGTGTAGAGAAAATATGAAGTTCGGGGAATAATGACTCCGGTGGTAAAATTAGGTAAGTCTATTGTGGTGAGAAGAGTTCCCCTTGTTTGTCCCTTCGTCTCACCTTGTTGTCCTTTTGTTCCCCTTCGGGGCCGGGGTACCGCGAGGATGCAATGGAGACTGCGCCGACCCGTGAAGAGGAATAGTACCCCCGGCGGTAATCAGGTAAGTCTATGGGGGTAGTTACTATTGCCTCTGTTTATTCCCTTGGCTCACCTTTGCTGTTCTTGTGTACCCCTTAGGTGCCAGAGTGCAGCGGGAACATGCAGAAGGATGCAGTGGATCGTGAGGATGCTGCGAAGGCCGGTGAGTTCAGCGCGGCGCTGCAGCAGGCGAGGCGGCACGCGTAAATGCTTCTTTCTTCCGGCTCGAAGGCGCAGTGGATCCGGAATTCAGGTAAGGATCGAAGGTTTTGCTCTTATTCTAACCTCTTCTCCTTCTGTTCCTCCCTTTTTATAGGAGCTGCAGACTCGAGGCGGGCGTGGCAGAAGACTGGATGCAGGCTTGCAGACACGGTGAGCATTACGCTGCTGGATGCAGAATAACGCGAAGCGTGTGCTGCTCTTCGGGCGTGGTTTAAATAGCTTCCAAAGTAGTCCCAGGTAAGTATTCCTCCCCAGCCCCACCCGAGTAAAAAATAGTCCCTAGGTAAAATAGTCCCTTCCAAGCCTCATTGGCTTGGAGCTCTGCAGCATGGTCTGCATCAGGTAAGCTCTACTATGGCGCAAGACTGAATCTCCATATAGGCCTGGCGCCATAGGAGCCAGGACCGCACCCAAACAGCCCCTAGCAGGGGTTTTTGGGCTTGCTCAAAATAACTTGATGCCTGCTTCCGGGGTTCCTGGGCCTGGTCTGGTTCCCCGGGGGTAGGCATCATGACAGCACTCCCCCCCCAAGGGCCCTCCTAAAGTCGTTCTTCTCCGTGGTTTTGGTTTGTCTGGGAAATTTCGGTGGAATCTTTTCACCAATTGAGGTGCATGCATGTGGTCACTAGGTTCCCAAGACCTTTCCTATGGTCCGTAACCCTTCCAGTCGATTAAATAAAAAAGTTTTGACTTCACTATCTTAGAGTCCAGGATGTTCTTAACTTCAAATTCGGGTTCCCCGTCTATAAGGATGGGGTCTGGTGGCTTGGTTAGTCTTGTCCCTGGTTGCACTGGCTTCAAAAGTGACACATGAAAGACGTGGTGAATTCGCATATTAGCAGGTAAGTCCAACTTGACGGCCACCGGGTTGATAATGGCCTTAATAGAATACGGTCCCAAATATCTAGGGTTAAAGGTCCGCGTTCCCTTGAGAGGTATGTGTTTTGTGGCCAACCATACTTGGTCCCCTATCTGGTACTGTGGAGTGTCACTTCTATGCCGATCAGCATCTTTCTTATATTTCTCTTTCGCCTGTATTAAATGTGCAGTTGCCTCCTTAAAGGCTTGTGTAATGGTAGCGTGTAGATGGTCCACTGCGGGCATTTCTAAGTGTTGGGGTGAGTCAAGGTCTGAGGTTCGAGGGTGGTGCGCATATAGGGTATAAAAGGGGTTTTGTCCAGTTCCAGAATGTACTGAATTATTGTATGCATATTTGGCGATCCAAAGAATGTCCTACCAATTACTCTCAGTCTGATGTAACATACAACGCAGGTATTGTTCAAGAGTCTCGTTGGTCCTCTCGGTTTGACGATCGGTCTGGGGGTGGTGTCTGGTCGATAATCTCACGTCGATTTGCGCCAATTGACAACATTTTGTAGTATTTATCATTCTGACAGAAGTGCCTGGTCTGTATGGGACATGCCTGATCATTGTATGGTGGGTAGCCTTGGAACACTTGGAACTGAAGTGTTGATAAGGTTCTAGAATGAAGCACTGAATTGAAACATAACTGTCCAGCTCCCGAGGTTATAGGTTGTCTTCCTCCTCCATTCATATATACTTATAATATTATATTAATGTTATTGCATCACTTGAACTAATAAATATATTTAACTACCCAACTGCTTCCCGCACTTATATTACATACCGCGGCCTACTTCAAGTGGCGACGAGGATGGGATGCGGCGAACTTACGCAGCATCGAGATGCACGGAGCTGCTCCGCTCATGCCCGAGCGTAGAAGCGGCCCCGTCTCAACGTTCCTGAAGGTAACGTTTGGCAGCTCCAGTGCGGCACACGAAGATTGTGATGTTCGGTGATACGATCACTGAGGTGCTGCAGCGTTGAATGCAACGTACGTTGTTTACATTGACGGCGGAGTTCGCACATGCGCACAACGCGCGTATATGGGAAAATTTCCTTAAAGGTGCAGTACACTGTATTTCAATCCCAACGGAAGGTCACAAGTTATGCATTTCAACAGTGCTGAATATATACGGTCAGATGAAGCGGACAGTCTTGTTGTATTACAGTGTAAATGCAAGGAACAATGGTATCAGTAATACATGAGTGATCATACCTCTGCTGACATATATTACACTCATCTATATAATATCAGGAGGTGCATCGGGAACAAAATTTCAAGTGAAAATAGGCTTGCATAATGGCAGGAGTGGTGTAAGAAGTGACCACACACCCAAACACAACTTAAATTAGTGCGAAGAAATCCAAAGAGCAACACTACACATACAAACTTGTGGTTTATATAACATAAACTGCAATGGCATTCAGCAGTGTGCCTCCACCTGTTTTTTTTATGCCCAGCACTGACGAACCAATCTTGCCTTGGAAAAGGTGGATAAAATCTTTTGAACATTATGCTGGTGTCATATGTGGTCCGAATTGCAGTGCGGAAAAAAGGAAATCATTGCTCTTGCACTGTTTGGGTCCTGTTGGCCAAGAAAAATATGAAACACTTCCAGAATTACCAGAAGATGAGAGTGTGGACCTGAATGAATACCAGTTAGCAGTAAAGAAAATTGATAAACATTTTGAAAAGAAAGTGAGCATAATTCTAGAGCGTTATAAGTTTGGTAAACGCACACAGGAGGAGGGAGAGAGTGTGGAAAAGTTTGTCACTGCATTAAGGAAATTAGCAAAGTCATGCAATTTCAATGAGCAACTGGACGAGAGACTCAGAGACCAATTTATGTTGGAGTGTCGCAGTAGCAAAGTAAGGGAAAGATTGTGGTCAGAAAGTGATCCTTCCCTTGACACTGTTCTCAGAGTAGCAAAAGAAGTAGAGCACACTGAGGAGTGTGTTAAAGAATTGGAGAACAAGATGAAACAAGTAAAAATAGGAAGCAGTAATAGTAAAATGCATGACGCACGTGACGAAGAGTCGATTTCAATGATCAATAATGACACCAATAAGAGGAGATCTGTCAGTAAACAATGTAATTCAATGAGAGCGGATAGAAGATCAAGCAAATATGGTCAGAAGGGTCCATCATATGAAGTTTCTAAGAAAAACCATACAGAGAATCAATTAAGGAAAGTGGAAAAGAAACGTCAAGGAAAGTGTTACAGATGTGGCAATGTGAATCATTGGGCTGATGACCCAGACTGTCCAGCATTAAAAATAATTTGTAACAAGTGCAAAGGAAAGGGTCACTTCTCTAAATGTTGCAGATTTCGCGACAGTGCCATGAATTGGATAGGGGATAATTCTGATAGTGATCACAGTGAAAAGGAAATTCAAGATGACTGTGTATGCACTATAACAGACGATGATGATGAAGAAGTGTTGGAAAGTCCCAGGGCAATGGTGTCTATTGATGGCAATGAAGTATGTATGATGATCGATACGGGTGCAAAATATACGCTCCTGCCCAAGCAGTTGTGGAACAGGAATAAACATGAATATTTGCATGAAACAGATATTAATCCAAGGGCATATGGCGGTGTCAGAATTAATGTCATTGGTTGGCATTGGGGAAGGTTGAAATTTAAGAACAGAAGTGCAAAAGGAAAAATATATATTACAAGTGAAGGGAAGACTGCTCTACTCAGCTGGACTCACCAGAGTAAATTACAAGTGAAAGTGGATTCAACCAGTGAGGAATCAGTATTGGCTATAAGCAGTGGAAGTACTGAATTGAGTAATGGTGTTGGTGTTATACGTAAGGCTGGGTTGCTAAAGGTTTTCCGAGATAACATAGGATGTCTTAAAGGCTATACTCATCAAATATTGCTAAAGCCAAATAAAAAACCCATAGCTCAAAGATTGAGAAGTATTCCTTTAGCATTACGAGAAGAAGTCAGCAAGGAAATAAAGAAACTAGAAGAAGATGGAATTATAGAAAGTATTGATGCCAGTGAGTGGGTTTCTCCACTGGTGGTAATAAGAAAAAAGTCAGGAAAACTTAGGATCTGTGTTGATTTACGTGAATTGAACAAATGTGTCATACCTGATCGCCATCCGTTACCAAATATACAAGAAATTGTTTCTACCATTGGACCTTCTAAAATATTTTCGACGTTAGACTTGTCATCTGCTTACCATCAGATTAAATTGCATAGAGATTCAAGGAAACTGACTGCGTTCATAACTCATGATGGGTTGTATCAATTTAAAAGAATGCCTTTTGGATTAGTGTCAGCTGCATCGGTCTTCCAGAAAGTTATGCATGGTATGTTCAAGGATATTGATGGAGTTGTCTGTTTTCAAGATGACATATTAATTCATGCTGCCACTCAAGAATTACACGACAAGAGATTATTACATGTATGCAAAAGGTTATATGATGCTGGCATGACGTTGAGCAAAGATAAGTGCAAGATAAATTGCAAGGAGATTGAATATTTGGGACATAAAATTACTGCAGAAGGAATTTTTCCAAAGCCTCAATTGGTCAACACTATTGTAGGAATGCCAAGCCCGAGCAATAAGGATGAGATTCGGACATTTATTGGCATGGCTGAATATTATTCAAAATTTGTCAAGGATTTTGCCATACACACTGTTCCATTACGAGAGGCACTCAAGAGGAAAGTTTTTGAGTGGAGTGTGGAATGTGAAAATGAATTCAAATTTATAAAGAACGCAATAAATTCTGCTCCTGCATTAAAGAACTTTTGTACTAATGACAAGATTGTAATCACTACGGATGCTAGCAATATAGGATTGGGAGCTGTATTGTCACAGGAGAAGAATGGACAGGAAGTAGTAATTGCTTTCGCATCGAGATTGCTCAAAGGAGCAGAGATTTCATATGCCACTATAGAAAAAGAGGCGTTAGCTATCAAGTGGGCAGCTGACAAATTCAGGAGCTTTATATGGGGCAACCAAGTTGAGTTTCGAACAGATCACAAGCCTCTAACTCAAGTGTTCATGTCAAAAGGTCTCAATAAAGTATCCAACAGAATGAGAAGATGGGTCATGATGCTGCAAGAGTTCAACTACACTGTGACATATGTTCCAGGAGTAAAGAATGTGTCTGCTGATTGTTTATCTCGATTAACCAACATTTCTGAGATTGTTGACGAAGATGAAGACATGGAGGTTGTATTTTGTGTGGAAACCTCTTCTATATCCAAAGATGTTTGGGATCAGGCTGAATGTAATGATAATAACATCAAGAAATTGAAAGAATTGATTCAAAGCCATGATTCCATGAAGAAATCTAAATTTGAAGGGGCTGATCTAAGTTCTTTCTGGACAGTTGCAGATGAACTGCATGTTCATGGAAATTTTGTAATGAGAGGAGATAAAGTCATTCCGCCGACAGATCTGCGGTTGAAGATTATAGAACTGGGTCACGAGGGTCATCAAGGAGTGATAAAGACTAAGCAAAGAATTAGGAATGACTATTGGTGGCCTGGGTGTGACCTACAAATTGAGCGTTATGTTAGGGAATGTATCCTTTGTTGTGTCGATGAAAAAAAATGTGTGGGCTCCAAACAACCAATGGTTATTACTGATATTCCAAATAGTGTATGGAGGGATATAAGCATGGATATTTTAGGTCCCGTATGTTGCAAAGGTGTACAAAAGTATTGCTTGGTAGTTATAGATCTTCTTACCAGGTGGGCAGAGATTTTAATTACTTCTAGTGTTACGGGTAAAACTGTGGTGGAATTTTTATCAAACATATGTGAGAGGGAAGGTTATCCGGGAAGTATCCTTTCTGATAACGGTACTCAATTTATGTCCAAGGAAGTGGCGGAATTTTGTAAAAAATTTGCCATTGAGCACAAAACTAGCTCAATCTATCATCCACAAACCAATGGGACAGTGGAACGATTTAATAAGATACTGAAAGAAACCATAAGAATGGCGTGGGCCAATGGGTTAGATTGGGAAGATGTTCTTAAGGAGAAAGTAATTGCTCATCGCTTCACCCCACATACCAGTACAGGTGTCTCTCCTTTTGAGCATAGCAGGGGAAGAAAAGCAAACACCAAATTAGCTCCAATTTGGCTTATTAAAGGAAGTAAAGAAATGGGAAAGAATTTGGTTAGTGTTAGAAAGAAAATCAGAGAAACACAAAAGAGAAATAAGATTAATTATGATAAGAAAGTTAGTAACAACAAGTATGATATGTGTAAAGCTGTTGGTAAGTTTGTTAAAGTGTTACTGCCTCCTGCTCTAAGAAAAGGACCATGCAAATGGTCCAATCCTATCAGGGTAATAGAGGCATTTCGCAATGCTGTCAGAACAGAGGACAATAGGATATGGAATGTAGAAAGAATTTGGATGTGTGAAAGTGTTGAGGGTAACAGGAAGGAAGTGAAAGATGTAGACCAGGATACCGTTAAGAAAGCTAAGGAGTCTAGAAATTCAAACAATAGTGCGAAAAGTAAAGTAGATAGTACTGTTGAGAAGGTATATAATGGCAAATCTGAGCAGTTCAATTTTTCCTTGCCAAGCACATCCAGACATGGGGCATGTATGTCCCGATCTGGCAGATCATATCGACTACCAAAGAAGATGGAGGACTATGTGGAGTTCAAATGAACCAGCTGGAATGAGTGTGACAGAAGTTGTACATAGTTTGTGAATAGTGATAATAGAATAAATGTGTTCCAGAACAGTTATACATAGTTAAAAAAAAAAAAAAAAAAAAAATTGTAAAAGGAATATGTTGTTAGAACAATATAAAAGGAGGGAGATGTGTAGTATTTATCATTCTGACAGAAGTGCCTGGTCTGTATGGGACATGCCTGATCATTGTATGGTGGGTAGCGTTGGAACACTTGGAACTGAAGTGTTGATAAGGTTCTAGAATGAAGCACTGAATTGAAACATAACTGTCCAGCTCCCGAGGTTATAGGTTGTCTTCCTCCTCCATTCATATATACTTATAATATTATATTAATGTTATTGCATCACTTGAACTAATAAATATATTTAACTACCCAACTGCTTCCCGCACTTATATTACATACCGCGGCCTACTTCACATTTCTTCTAAGAATGTGAAATGAATTGACTGCTCCGGTCAGAGACAAACACGGACGGAAATTTATGTATGCGAACAATGTTTTCGAGGAATTCTTTGGCCAGGATTGAGGCTGAAGGTAGTCCTTTTAAAGAAATAAAGTGGGCCATCTTGGAAAAAAGATCCACAATAACTAGAATGATGTTAAACCCATTACATGGAGGTAGATCAGTAATAAAGTCGAACGATAAGGTGTGCCATGGTGTAGGCGGAATGTCTAAAGGTTGTAAGAGTCCAGCTGGTTTTCTCTTTTGACTTTTGTTTTGGGCGCAAATTCCACAAGACATCACAAATGATTTAATATCCTTTCGCCAGGTGGGCCACCAGAATTGTCTTTTAATTTTAGCTTCAGTTTTTGCAATACCTGGGTGCCCCTCCATTAGGATATCATGATAACGGGAAATTACTAGCTCTTGTAGTTCCTTGTGTGGCAGAAATAGCCGCCCTTGGTAATAAGGCAGATCATTGGTGACAGAGTAGTCCGGGCCTTTCTTTACCCAGTCCTGCAGGGCTGTAGGATCAAAGAGCTGCTGGATCTTTACCTGAATGTCCTCTAGTGTCTGTAGAGTAGTCATGCCAAGAATACTTTGTTCGGAAATTATAGGTACTGGTTCTGGGTTCACTTCTGCCTCTCCCATCCCTATTCGGGATAAGGCGTCTGCTTTACCATTCTTACAACCTGGTCGATAGGTTATCACGAAATCGAACTCGGCAAAGAACAATGCCCATCGGAGTTGACGTGACGATTGGGCCTTGGCTGTTTTTAAATACTGTAAGTTCCAGTGATCACAGTAATGGTATGCCTGGCACCGAGAAGATAGTGCCGCCAAGCCTGAAAGGCAGATTTGATGGATAATAACTCCTTGTCGGTTAAACTGCATAGTTTAACTCGGGTGCCGAGTACTTTCTGGACCAAAATGCTACTGGGTGAAGCTGGCCAGTTTCAGGGTCCTTTTGAGACAGGACAGCTCCCATGGCGAGACTGGATGCATCAGTTTCCACTTTGTATGGAAGTTCAGGGCGCGGGTGCTTTAACACAGGTGCAGACGTGAATTTCGCTTTCAGCTCTTGGAAGGCATTTTCAGCTTCTTCAGTCCACATAAAGCGTTTATTTTTTTGCAAGAGTGCTGTGATGGGATGTAGACATGTGAAAAATCTGGGATGAATCTGCGATAGAAATTGGCAAAGCCGAGCATGCTTTGTACTCCTTTAACTGAACTTGGTGATGGCCACTTAAGGATTGCGTCCACCTTTCATGAGTCCCTTTGGACTCCCTTTGGGGTCAGGATAAACCCAAGGAATTCAACTTCTGTGGCATGAAAAACGCATTTTTCTAGTTTTGCATATAGTTTGTGCAGGCGCAATTTCTCTAGGACTGCTCGACATGCTTCACATGGTCAGATTCTGAAGAGGAGTATACTAGAATATCATCGATATACACGACAACACAAACGTCAATGAGTTCACGAAGGACATCGTTCATGAAGTATTGGAAGGCTGCTGGTGCATTGCACAACCCGAAAGGCATCACCTGGTATTCGAATAACCCATACTTAGTGCGGAAAGCAGTCTTCCATTCGTCACCCTCTTTTACACGTACCAGATGGTATGCCCTCCGGAGATCTAATTTAGTGTATATACAAGCGTCCTTCACTTGGTCTAGTAGTTTAGGGATCAGAGGCAACGGGTATCGGTTCTTAACAGTTATCTGGTTCAATGCACGGTAGTCTATGCACGTTCTGAGGTCACCTTCCTTTTTGGGCATGAAGAACAAAACTGAAGATGCAGGGGACTTGGATGGGCGAATAAAGCCATTGGCAAGGTATTGGTTTAAGTATTGTCCTAGGTGAAGGTTCTCAGGTTCCGTAAGGGCATAGATCCTGCTACAAGGGGGTTGTGCACCGGGTATCAGATCGATTTGACAATCGTACGATCTGTGAGGAGGTAAGGTGTTTGCCTGTTCCTTTTGGAAGACATCCTGGAATTCTTGGTATTCTGGAGGTAGTTGCATGACTGCTGTGGTTACTGTAGCCAGGCCTGCGTTCTGATTTTTCTTTGGGTAACAGGTTTGTGCACAATCCGGGAAGGTTATTCTCTTCTCTCGCCAATCAATACAAGGATTATGTGTTTCCAACCAAGGTGTCACCAGTATTATTTGGAACTGTGGGGCTTTGATTAGATCAAACACAATAGTCTCTCAATGCCCATCCTGACCCAATAGTGTCATCTCTGCG
Source organism: Ambystoma mexicanum (assembly GCF_040938575.1). NCBI lineage: Eukaryota > Metazoa > Chordata > Amphibia > Caudata > Ambystomatidae > Ambystoma > Ambystoma mexicanum. The sequence goes on from NC_090922.1 coordinate 1,309,037,797, forward strand.
GTGGAATGAGTTACAGGCCCAGAGGCAATTTCAGTTCCATCAACTGTGGTGATGACATCTGAGGTGGTTTTTCGGTAGAGAGGTAGATTCATCCTGCAAGCCAATTCATAGTCCACATAGTTTCCTATGGCCCGCTATCAATGTATGCCCTTACTGCGTGCATACGCGATGGCTGCCCTGGATCTACGAGGACCATTGGTATGATGAAATGCGAGGTCTGAGTATCCTTCTGCAAGCTCGGCAAGCGGACCTCTACGCTTGTCGGGCATGGTCGTTTCCCCGAGTCTGACTCCATATGGCTTTTATCAGCAGATCCTACCACCTTCTTGGGTGGTTTTACAGGGCAATCCCGTAGAAAATGTCCAGAAGTTCCACAATATAGACACAATTGCATTTGCTGTCTCCTTTCTCTTTCCTTCTGGGTTAAGGGTCCTTTAACCCCTCTGATGATTTGCATGGGTTCTGAAGCATCTGCTCCTTTGGGGTTAGCGTGGGTTTTTACCAACACCCGATTCTCAAACTTGGCTCGATCAGCCTTTCTGTTCTGAAGTCTGTGATCTAACTGGACCACTCAGTCTATATATTCAGCGCAGTCTTGAGGTGGGTTCACGACTTGAGCCAAGACATCCTTGAGTTCTCCTCGAAGTCCTTGATGAAATAATGTGATTCGTTGTACCTCAGGCCATCCAGTTTCCACTATTAACCTATTAAAGGTCGCGAAGTAGGATAGAAGGTCCTGGTTACCCTGTCGTAGGGACAAAGGTTTGTTATCCAGGGCCTGTCCTTGGGAGTGCCGGGAAAATAGTCTTTCCATGCTAGTTTGAAAGCCCTGAAAATCCCGAAGAATTGGGTCATCCTGAGTAACTAGTGGAATTGACCAATCAGCTGCACTGCCGCTGAAATATGACAATACAAAGGCTACCTTGGCTTGATCGTTTGGGAAGGCTCCAGGTCTGCATAAAAAGTGCAAGCGGCATTGGTTCATAAACACAGCGAACCTTTTGGGATCTCTGGCAAAGCGTTCGGGTGGGGCTAATGTAATATTTCCTGGTAGGTTTATTTGCACAGGGTTACTCGAAAACACAGGAGCTGGATTTCCCCCGGAACCAGATAGGGGTGCTTTTCCAGCCTGGCTTTGCAATAGTTGCCTAGCAAGGTCATCAGTTCGCTCCTTTGACAAAATCAGTTCTCTCCTAAGAGCATTGGTTTCTTGATGGGCGGAATGCACTTCAGCCCTCAGTTCCCCTAGTAATTGGGCCAATTGCTCAATCTCTGAGGTATCCATAACGCCCGGGTGGGAATTTGTGGGTAGGCTTTGCGTTCTGTTACGCGGACCTGGCTCCCACAGAGGCGTCGATCTGAACTGGACAGCTGCGGTCTCCACCAATGTGACGCGTAGGGCCGAGATGACGGACTGGACTGGCCCACCTGGTTTCGTTTGCTTGGCCCGTAGGAATATTCTTCTGATGGTTTGAAAAGATGAGCTCTCCATCCTGCATTGAGCACAGGGGTGCGTTGATAACCAGTTGCTTCACTGGCTCGAAGGAATTGGTGAGTTCCAGAACAATATTGACTCTGAAAAGTATGTAGTTCATAAGAGTTCACATGTCTGTCTTTCACTCTTGTCCGATTCCTTGCAGTTTGCAGCTTGACCCCAGCGAAGAGTTCCTCGTGGTAGCTGACGAAGTTCAGGTAAGGATTTGGCTTATCCTACACAGTTCAATAAAATAAGGCCAGAATGTAACCTGTGGCTTGCTCCCTTATTCAGGTGTGGAGAGAAAATATGAAGTTCGGGGAATAATGCCTCCGGCGGTAGAATTAGGTAAGTCTATTGTGGTGAGAAGAGTTCCCCTTGTTTGTCCCTTCGTCACACCTTGTCCTTTTGTTCCCCTTAGGGGCCGGGGTACGGCGAGGATGCAATGGAGACTGCGCCGACCCGTGAAGAGGAATAGTACCCCCGGCGGTAATCAGGTAAGTCTATGGGGGTAGTTACTATTGCCTCTGTTTATTCCCTTGGCTCACCTTTGCTGTTCTTGTGTTCCCCTTAGGTGCCAGAGTGCGGCGGGAACGTGCAGAAGGATGCGGTGGATCGTGAGGATGCTGCGAAGGCCGGTGAGTTCAGTGCGGCGCTACAGCAGGCCAGGCGGCGCGCGTAATTGCTTCTTTCTTCCAGCACGAAAGCGCGGTGGATCCGGAATTCAGGTAAGGATCGAAGGTTTTGCTCTTATTCTAACCTCTTCTCCTTCTGTTCCTCCCTTTTTCTAGGAGCTGCAGACTCGAGGCAGGCGTGGCAGAAGACTGGATGCAGGCTTGCAGACACGGTGAGCATTACGCTGCTGGATGCAGAATAACGCGAAGCGTGTGCTGCTCTTCGGGTGTGGTTTAAATAGCCTCCAAAGTAGTCCCAGGTAAGTATTCCTCCCCAGCCCCACCCAAGTAAAAAATAGTCCCTAGGTAAAATAGTCCCTTCCAAACCTCATTTGGCTTGGAGCTCTGCAGCATGGTCTGCATCAGGTAAGCTTGCAGCATGGTCTGCATCAGGTAAGTTCTACTCTATGAGCCTGGCGCCTATGGCGCCAGGACTGACTCTCCATATGAGCCTGGGGCCATAGGCACCAGGTCCGCACCCAAACAGCCCCTAGCAGGGGTTTTTGGGCTTGCTCAAAATAACTTGATGCCTGCTTCCGGGGTTGCTGGACCTGGTCTGGTTCTCCGGGGGTAGGCATCATGACAATATGGTCTTTCCCCTTCTGTAATGGCTTGGCAGGCGAAGAACGATGGTCTGGAGGGTTGCCCAGAGCAATGCCAGTGGTTAAGATTCATTCTAAACCTTCCAGCCATCACCTCTTTGGTTTTGCTTTGTCACTCCGAGTGGGACGTGTATGCCCAGACGTGGGTCCTGTGCCTTCTGGGCCTAGAGACCCAAGCTACTCCTCACTGATGAGGCCCAACAAGGCCGAAACATGTTTGGGGATGCTTGTGGTCTCGTGCAGAAGGGATGTGACCTAGCAGTTTGGGCTGGGCTGCCCCTTTTGGGGTGGGACCAAGCCTGATTTGCATATGGTCTTTCCCCTTCTGTAATGGCTTGGCAGGCGAAAAACGATGCTCTGGAGGGTTGCCCAGAGCAATGCCAGTGGTTAAGATTCATTCTAAACCTTCCAGCCATCACCTCTTTGTTTTTGCTTTGTCAGCCCGAGTGGGACGGGTATGCCCAGACGTGGGTCCCGTGCCTGCTGGGCCTAGAGGGCCAAGCTACTCTTCACTGATGAAGCACAACAAAGCTGAAACATGTTTGGGGATGCTTGTGGTCTCGTGCAGAAGGGATGTGACCTAGCAGTTCGGGCTGGACTGCCCCTTTTGGGGTGGGACCAAGCCTGATTTGCATATGGTCTTTCCATTTCTGTAATGGCTTGGCAGGCGAAGAACGATGGTCTGGAGAATTGCCCAGAGCAATGCCAGTGGTTAAAATTCATTCTAAACCTTCCAGCCATCACCTCTTAGTTTTTGCTTTGTCACCCCGAGTGGGACGGTTATGCCCAGACATGGGTCCCGTGCCTACTGGGCCTAGAGACCCAAGCTACTCCTCACAGATGAGGCCCAGCAAGTCCGAAACATGTTTGGGGATGCTTGTGGTCTTGTTCAGAAGGGATGTGACCTAGCAGTTCGGGCTGGACTGCCTCTTTTGGGGTGGGACCAAGCCTGATTTGCATATGGTCTTTCCCCTTCTGTAATGGCTTGGCAGGCGAAAAAGATGGTCTGGAGGGTTGCCCAGAGCAATGCCAGTGGTTAAGATTCATTCTAAACCTTCCAGCCATCACCTCTTTGTTTTTGCTTTGTCACCCCAGACGTGGGTCCCGTGCCTGCTGGGCCTAGAGACCCAAGCTACTCCTCACTGATGAGTCCCAACAATGCCAAAACATGTTTGGGGATGCTTGTGGTCTCGTGCAGAAGGGATGTGACCTAGCAGTTCGGGCTGGACTGCCTCTTTTGGGGTGGGACCAAGCCTGATTTGCATATGGTCTTTCCCCTTCTGTAATGGGTTGGCAGGTGAAAAACAATGGTCTGGAGGGTTGCCCAGAGCAATGCGTGTGGTTAAGATTCATTCTAAACCTTCCAGCCATCAACTCTTTGTTTTTGCTTTGTCACCCCGAGTAGGACAGGTATGCCCAGTTGTGGGTCCTGTGCCTTCTTGGCCTAGAGGGTCAAACTACTCTTCACTGATGAGGCCCAACAAAGCTGAAACATGTTTGGGGATGCTTGTGGTCTCATGCAGAAGGGATGTGACCTAGCAGTTCGGGCTGGACTGCCCCTTTGGGGTGGGACCAAGCTTGATTTGCATATGGTCTTTCCCCTTCTGTAATGGCTTGGCAGACGAAGAACGATGATCTGGAGGGTTGCCCAGAGCAATGCCAGTGGTTCCGATTCATTCTAAACTCCACCACCTCTTTGTTTTTGCACCTGATACCCTCCACTTCCTCTCTGCCGCCCTACACTTGCATTTATGGGTGGCAAGGTCGGAATTGTATCAAGAGTTGCACTTGGATATGGTCTTCAAGCAGATCCTCATTACAGGGGCAAAAACATCCAGAGTGTTAGAGAAAGAGAGATGAAGGTTAGAGAGGGCTGTGTCAGGGTGTAAGTCAGCCAAATGTGCAGGAGGAGAGAAAGTAACATCAAAAGCCTCAACGGACACACGCTTCATGGGTCGGATGACCGAGAAGGTAGGTGGCAATGCTGGAGTTGGCTTAACCTGGGGGGTAGATAGAGAGAGTTGGGGGGAAAGGAGAAGGTGTTTACTCCAAGAGAGAGGAGTGGTGAGATGGTTTGAGAAGGGGAGGTCTGAGGAAATCAGAACATCCAGAGTGTGCCCTGCAGAGTGAGTTGGGCCAGAAGGAAGAATAGAGTGAGAGAGAGAGTCATAGAGGTTGCAAAAGAGTCCCAAAAAGGGCTGGTAGCATCCAAGTGGATGTTCAGGTCTCAGAGGAGGAGAAGTTGAGAGGTAGAGGCAAGGAGGGAGGAGGAGAGGTCAGCCCACTCAGAGAGGAAGAGGGCGACCTGACAGGGTGGCCTGTAGATAGTGCACATATTGAGAGAGAGGCCTCGAGAGATAGAGAGCCTACAGACCAGTCATTCAAAGGAGGAGTAGTCCTGCATTGGATTGATAGAAGCAGGGATACACTCTGGGAAAATCAAGACTGTACCCCCACCGGGACGGTTGGTTCTGGGTTTGGAGAGGATCTTGTAGCCATCAGGAAGGAGAGTGTCAAAACTTGTAACAGGCCGTGAACCAAGTCTTGATGAGACAGAGTACATCCAAATCTGGCTCTTCCAGAAGACAGCAGAGGAATGTTTGACAGCTGAACAAGAGTTGTGAGTAGCAATGTGGAGCAGGTTGCCACATTTGAAGGACTTCTGTGGAGGTGTACAGGCCAGAGGTATGTCCTGCAGGAGTGTTGGAGGTGATTGAGGATGGACAGAGGAGGAAGGAGGAGAAGGCAGGGTAGTCAGAGAGGAAGAAGAAAGTGCCATAGGGGTGGCAGAGGAGGGAGACAACAGGGTGGCCAGAGAAGCAGCAGGATGTGCCAGAGAGGTGGCTGAGGAAGGAGGCAGGCAGAGAGTCTGAGAAGGGTAAGAAGGGATAGCAGGAGAGGAAAGGAAGTTGATAAGGCGTGGGAAGCATCTATCAAAAAGAAGGAGATTGGCCTGAGGGTGGCATTTAAGTAGACATTAATGATGGTCTTAGAGGAGTGGAAGGGGGCCAGGAGAGCCTCCCACCCGGTGCTATCATTAATGGGAAAAGAGGAAAAAAGGAGAGGGAACAGAGACCATGTGAGGTGTCCATAGGCTTGGAGAGGGAACGACAAAAAGGATTTTGGTAAGGTCTGTCTGGAGGAAGCACTGGTATAATGATCAGCAATTGGGAGGCATGGGCCGGAGACCAGGATGTCCCTTTTGAGCATCATTCTGCCAGACGTAGTGAGAGGGATAGAATAGTCGACAGAAAAGCAGTTAGAGAAGATAGATGAGACAGAGAGCACCATAGGGGGTCCAGGGAGAGAAGAGGGTGGTGGGCGAGGAGAGCCCAAGCATGGGAAGGGGGGTGCCACCCAAGGGGGGCAAGCAGGAGGTAGGCACAAGGGGGGACACTAGATGGAATAACAAAGAACAAAATCAATGGACCTAAAAATCAGATGCAATACAGAACCAACAGCCAAGGACAGAGCACAGCAGGGAAACTAGGAGTAAGAAAGCAGATGCAATACAGAACCAAAAGCAAAACACAAAGCTCAACAGGAACCTAGAAGTGAAGAATGCAGGCAATGCAATGTAATGCCACAAACCGTGGAGAACAACACAATATCAAAACTGTAGAAAACAACAAAAAGTCAATACCATCAAGAAGGCACGGAACACAACAGGTGCCTAGAAGAAAGAATGCAGTGGAGCACAAAACAGTGTCAAAAACAGTACACAATAGATCAAAGAAGAGAAGGGCTAAGATGCAAGAGGGATGAAGGAAAGGCGGGGAGCGGAACAGGGCACAGGGACCTACAATACAAGGGAGCGCCCACGGCTACAGTAGCAAGGGAGCACACATGGCCAAGTTGCTAGGGAGCACACTCATGCAAACAGAATGCAAGGGCCAACGATGTGAGGGAGCGCACACGGCTTGAGAAGCAAGGGAGTGCACGCGGCCAGGTTGCCAGGGAGCACACGCACGCGAACCATCCGTAAACCATTCCTGCACCCCACTATACTGCTTATGAACATGCGTGAAAACTCCCGTAAACCCTTCATGCACCCCACTACACTGCTTATGAGCACCCCTGAGTCGTTCGGAATCCCTATTGCATGCACGCACCCCTAAATCCGACACACAATCTTACCTCTGCACAGTGATTCCTATGCACAAGTGTCTGTATGCCTGCCTTCAGGTGGCGGATAGATTGTTGCTTTGCATAACCATTTCCTTGACGAGAGGTTACGCGGACAGATCCATGAATGCGTTTGGTTATGCGCATTCGTGGGCGTGCGATGGACTGCCAGCGGCCCGTCCCTCGTAACGCCCACAATTTCCCTTGTTCTTCCCCATTTTGCGTGTTCCTCCCCTACTCCGCTCTATGCGCAGGCCATGCCCATGCTCTGCGAGGTGTCTCACGTAAAGCACTTGGCTGCTCACAGAGTCATGTCGAGCCTGCATGGGGTCCCCGCAAAGTGAGTTTTGCACAAAGTTTGGCGCGCAATGTCCCTATTTACCGGACAAATAATTCCATTAATCAAGGCCTTTTACTCCAATCTCGGAATTTGGCAGTGCAGTAATATTGGTGGCAAGTCTGCTACATCATAAAAAATGGCCATAACTTATTTACTACCTTGTATTTACCATACCGCCAAACATGTAATGAAGCTCAATGATCCACAACTGTGGTTTATTGAATTTGCATGCAGCACCTAAAAAACATACTGACACAAACAAGTTCCAAAGCAGGACTCAATTTTAGGCCAGGTTGAATCTTTCAAAACGTTATCTGTGTATATTCGCAAGTCATTTATTTATTTGTTTATTTAGTTATTTATTTGTAGAGCGCAGCCAAGCCCTAAGGGAACTGGGCGCTATGTTTACAGGTTACACAGATATGGGCTATACAAGAAGCATTAAGCATTACAGGTTACGTAGACATGGAATCTTACATATTGCATGGCCATGAAGAGGTACAGGTAGCACAAAAGTCAAGGAAAAGTTACTTAGTTAATATTGTTTACAGGCAGGGTTTTGCATGTTAAACATACATGAATAGGCAATCGATGCAGGGGTAACAATCATTACATATGATAGGGATAAGGTGGCAGAGAATACATAAAGGGAGCATATGTAAACTAAGTATATGAGATAGTAGGGTAGAATTTTACATCGATGCTAAGTGGTGTAAGGAATCTAGGTGGGTTATTTTAGCGGTTAACTCGTGAATATTTGTGGTCCATCTGCAGGCTCTAGAACCCACCATAAAATTGTGATGGGATAGTGAGCCCAAGAGAGTCCATATGCGCTGGTCTGCCCATTTTACTCCTCTACGCTGGAGAGCACCCAGTTGATCTATCAACCATGAGGAGATCACCCATTCTGCAGTGTTCCCTCACCGTGATAGACCTTCCACCCCTGATATCCCAGCATTGCCAGCCAGGGAACAGCACAAGCATTCCTGTTTCTTTTTCTAGTGTGGACTGGCCTATGATAACTACAAGAGCTGCCTGCATTGGGAAAAAAGGATAATTTCTAACATGGGCAGGACCTGTACCCGAAATAGGAAAAACAGTTCTACTATTTCAACTTAAACTCACTGGAAAAAGGAAACACTATTCGTTAGTGGACACGGGCCTCGTGCTTGCAAACGAAAAACATATTGTTTTCTATTTCCTGCATGGACGAGTCACCTCTGGAGCCCGGGAGGATGGTGGGGTGCAAAGCATGCTGCACTGGGCTCTGGATCCCAGTAGGATGGTGGGGTGCAAAGCATGCTCCACTGGGCTCTGGAGCCCGGGAGGATGGTGGGGTGCAGAGCATGCTGCACTGGTCTCTGGAGCCCGGGAGGATGGTGGGGTGCAAAGCATGCTGCACTGGGCTCTGGAGCCCGGGAGGATGGTGGGGTGCAAAGCATGCTGCACTGGGCTCTGGAGCCCGGGAGGATGGTGGGGTGCAAAGCATGCTGCACTGGGCTCTGGAGCCCGGGAGGATGGTGGGGTGCAAAGCATGCTGCACTGGGCTCTGGAGCCCGGTTTACTGCGCTTAAAGGATAGCAGCAAGGTCTCGCCAAAAATGCCCTCCTTCCTAAACCTTTCAACCTCAGAGAGTCCACATTTAAGCTCGTGTCTCTGTGGCATCTAACAACTCGGCCGAACTCTTTAAAATCTGCAAGGAGCTGGCCAACCCTGCTGCAGTCTCTACCCCTCCTGTTGCCTGCCAGGCTCTTTGCAATGCCCTTGCCTCTCACTTCATTAAAAAAACCCAGGACATCCTGTCCACCCTCTCCACCCACACCCCTCCTCTCCCCTCTCCATCTGTGTTTGCTGACCCTCCATTTGCCACCCCCCACCATCCTTCTCGTCCTTTCCTCTTTTCTCCCCTGATGAGGTCGCTAGACAAGTCCGATCTATGAAAGCCTCCCCAAAACAGGTTCATCCCTTTTCCTCTAAAACCATCAAGGACCACATTGCCACCCTCGCTCTGGCCCTTGCTGATTTTTGCAACCACTCCTTTGCCTCGGGATCCTTCCCCTCCCCTCTGAAGCACTCCTTTTTGCATCCTCTTCTCAAGAAACCCACAGCTGATCCTTCTTGTCCAGCTAACTATCGGCCAATTTCCATTACTCCCTTTCTGGGCAAACTCCTGGAAAAGCTGGTCATCTCTCAGCTTACCCTTCATTCCAATTCTGTTGGCTGTCTCCATGACCACCAGTCTGGCTTCAGAGCTGCCAGAAGCACGGAAACTGCTCTCCTGAACATCCGTGAAGATCTGCTCTCCAACCTTGACTCTAACATTCCCTCTGTCCTCATCCTCCTCGATCTCTGTTCTGCCTTTTACACGGTCAACCACACCATCCTGCTCAACCGTCTTTGTGAAAACCTGGCTATCACTGATCAGGCTCTGGCATGGCTGACCTCTTTCCTCTCAGATCGACCCTCCCAGGTCCAACTTGGGTCCTTCCTTTCATCTATCTTCCTTTCTACCTCTGGGGTTCCCCAGGGGTCTAACCTCTCGCCCTGGCTTTTCAACCAATACCTGGCAACTCTCGTCCACTGCATTGCCACTTTCTGCTCAAATTTCCAGTGCTACGCTGACGACACTCAACTCATTTTCAGGCTGCCCTCTGCCACCTCCTCTCCCTCTCTCATCTCTGATTGCCTAACTGGCATTCAAGATTGGTGTGCCGCCAATGATCTTTGTCTGAATGCCAGCAAGACGGAGATCCACCTCACTCTCTGGCCGGCCTCCCTTGGCCCTCCTCCTACCCCCACCTGCGAGGCTAAGAACCTTGGAGGCATCTTTGACTCCACCCTTTCCTTCTCCGCCCACATCTCGGAGGTCTTTAAAAAGTCAAATTTCCTACTGCACTTCCTCAGAGGTACTCTGCCTTTCCTCTCCTTCCCCCAGAAGCTCATGGTATCCCAAGCTCTGGTTCTCTCTAGCTTGGACTATTGTAACAGCCTCTTTCTAAATTTACCTGCCTCTACTCTCCGCCCTCCGCAACTAATCCAGAGCAGGACTACGAGACTTGTCATTGGCCTCAAGCCCTGGGATCGTATCTCTGCAGCTCTGAAATCTCTCCATTGGCTCCCAGTAGATGCAAGGATTAAATTCAAAAGCCTCTGCATTGTCCACAAGGCTTTCTGGGGCCTGGGTCCAAAATACCTTCAGCTTTCCCTCTGCAAATACCTCCCCTCTCTTCACTCTTCGCTCTTCTACCTCCAACTCCCTCAGGGTCAGTCGTTTTTCAAAGAAACAAGCTGGGGGTATATCTCCGTCTTTGGCTGGGGCCTCCCTCTGGAACAGCCTCCCTGCCACTCTAAAACTTGAGGAGAACCATCTCCGGTTCCGGAAGCACCTCAAGACCTTCCTCTTTTCTTCTGCCTTCGCTTCCCCCTACCCCCTGCTGATCTGTTCTCTCTTGGCACCATGCACCTGACCTCCCTCTTTACTCCGGGCCCAGGTATCTTCTCACCCTGCCACCCTCCCGCACTGCCTCCGGGGCACCCCTTGCACTGGGGTCTGTATCTGTACACATACAGCCCCCCCTTTTTCTTCCTGCACTTATCAGACCTACCCTGTCTGCTGCCTTAAACCTAGCACTTGCAAATTGCTGGCTGCACTACCACTGTTTGTTGCCTTTATTATTTATTTATTGTTATTTATCTGTTTCTCCTCTGCTTCGCACTTTCCACTTCTTCCCACTTCCATGCACTATTCCCCTCTCCCATGCACTTGCGCGTTCTCAATGTCACTGGGCCTAGTAAGATCGCTGTTTTGTTCTCCCCTGTTCCCCCCCTTGCCTTGTCGCGCTCTGAAACACTTGTGTACGAGCGCAATAGAAATAAAATATCAATATCAAAACCTGAATCGCCAAGAATGTTTGGTGATTCGAGAATCTTCAAAGCCCCTGAAAATCTGATGACTTGAAGTTTGCTCAAATGATTTTCATCAGGACCAATCGTTACCTTGGGGAAGTTGAGCCCAATTTATAAACACATTCTCACTTGTTTTGCAGTGGACAATTATATGTCATAATAGTGAAGGAGTACTTTTTAGATTGACTCCGCACCAAACGCAGCTATGCTCATACTCCATTATACTCACAGCATGTCCACTGTCCCACACTGATGAGTTCCAAACAGGGCGAATCATAGGATTATTCAACATCTTTTAGAAAAATGCCAACATACACATGTGATGAACAGAAAATAGACATGCTCCTAAGTGAGCGAATTGAATGAGAATAAAAAGAGTTAAAATAACAAGACTCAAGGTTTGAGCGTAAGAAGACCCAGGAAATATCACACCTCTAGTAGGATGGGATTTGAGTAAAGTTTACACCTTGACAGACCAGTGGCTCCTGCCAGTGCGTTTAATGTAGGGAACGGGCCAATTAATCACAACGGACCAGGCCGTCTTGCCACAGTTCCCTGAAGGACTCTGCATTCTCGTTTTGCAGAAGATGCTCTCCAAGGATGTCTGTTTAGATAACTCAGTGGATCCGTGTTCTATTGAAGCTTTAAAGCCTGTCCCAGCACTCACTGTTGTGTGAGAAGTGACTGTTGCTCAAGTTAGTGATCTGGAGACAAAGGCAAGGGCTTCCAACAGGGGTGAAAGTCACCGAGCACAGAACAGAGCCCAATAATAAGGGCACTAACACACTTGGAGTGGTGTGTTCCGGCGGGAAAACGTGAGGGCAACGCTGGGGCTTCCTGTGACATCGTTTGTGTTGTGCTTGGCTCCTTGCCTAATGTGGATACATGGCAAAGGGAAGCATGGAATGCAGGTTTTAAAGGGGTTTAAAGCTTTCATTTCATGATTACGAATGGCTAGACAGCTGGAAACAGTGAGAAGTAAAAAGGAGATTCAAGGAATGTAGGCGTGTACTTAAGACTTAGTTCCTGAGAGGGACAGAAGTTGTGGCCAATAGGTGCCCGAAAGTCCGGCTCAATGATCTCGAGGAAAGCGTGGGCCATTAATAGGACGCCTAAATACACCTATTGGCTGTGAATTCTGCCCCCAAACGGTGCTAAGGCTGTTAGGGAATGGGGTTGGTGGACTGGCCTAAAAAAGAAAAAGAAAAAGGTGTTGCAGCGAGGTTGCTATGGCAGGAAATCTCAAAGGAGAACAGCACTAAGAAGGGACGTGGGAGCGAGGGCCCTGTGGCATACAGGAAGCGTGAGGTGAGGTGCATGAGAGAAGAAGCCGAATTGAAGGATTCTCCAGCTGGACCAGGTCCTATAAGAGGTGAGCGATGTTGGAAGTGGTGGCGGAAAGAGCCAGTGAGGAGGATTGCAGAGAGAGGCAGTGAGAACATGGACACAGCGAGAGGGCGGCAAGTGCAAGCTCACCCATGCACCACTGCTGATGGCACTGGGCACGTGAAGAACATTTGGAGGTAGCCCACTGCACGGGGAGCACAGAAATCACCTCAAGGCTGTCTCCTACGTTTACAGATTTTGTTATTTCTCTTCCCATAACGAACAAACATTGGTATTTTAGAACAAGGCTGCTTAGAGCTGGGATGGCCCTTGGCTCCAAAAGCAACATTGCTAAACCAGTAAAATCACTCGGTTTCACCTTCGACCATCATCATCTCCACCAAACACCATACAGCTGCCCCAGTAAAAGACTCCACATTCAGTCTTCATCTACTCAGAATACTGAAACCCACCACCCCACGCAAATACTTCCGCACAGCTGTCAAAGCCCTGGTCCTCTCCAGACTAGACTACGCAAGTCCATCCTGCTAGGACTCCCCGACTGCTCCAAACAACCCCTACCAACCATCCGAACTCCGCTGCCAGCCTGATCCTCAACCTACCTGAGCACGCTCACATCTCCCCAGCCCTTGCACAAGTCCACAAAGGAAGCACTTCAAAGGCCTCAGTCTGGTGTACAATGCACTCATCAGCCACCCCCACCTACACAGCAAACTACATCCACTCTCCATCCATCCATCCATCACACACCCCATTGCAAACTTTCTCAAACAAGCACTAGACCCTTTTCCCACTGGGCCACACGCCACCAATAGACATCAGGACAAGCCCCTCTCTCCATACCTTCAGGAAATTCCTTAAGGCCCCTCTTTCTCCCAATGACTTATCCCTCTGGTTGGAGCTGCTAAAAGTCACTTCCCTGATGACCAGATGGAATGCTTCGGACCACCGGACGACTCTGGCAACACTGCTGCAGGAACCTCTGCAACACCTCCAGCCTCCATCTAGACTGCCTGCTGAGCCCCTCCTCATATATCCAGCCGGGTCCCTCGACCCTGAACTCTGTCTTCTACTGTTCACCTTGTACACAAAAGCAAAATAAAAGAATGTGCATTCCCACATCTTTGCAGAGGAGGAACTAAAAAACACATGTTTTGCTTGTGTCTTCATTCTGGCATGAAAACTCCAAGCAAGGGGCTACAGTTGTGTTTGATCGTTCTAAATATGCTTGGTAATTATGTGTATTCCTTCAAAAGAATCGGGAAACACTGAAGTAAATGTCAAATACTAGTGAGACCCACACAAATGTTTCAGTAAATTAACAGATGGAGTACATGTTTTTTTCTGTTGCTGTCATGATAATAGTTTTGAAGTTGGGATGTGTAGAGCCCTGGATTGCTGGATTAATAATCAGGGCATATTTCTTCCCACCACTGCTGACAAAAGTATTGTTCTTTTGAACACTATACAAAGCTTAACAACTAATTAATGCATAAAAGAACACGTGCAGATTAAATGAAGGTGCTCCACTGAGCGCCCACTTAATTCCTGTTCCTGCTTCTTACACCGCAGAGGTTAATCAAGACTCGTCGAGCCCCAAGTGGGATGTGATTGCCTCAGATGGATGTAGCCATCTCTCATAGAAAGGGCCATTGCAGGAACCAAGATAATCTTGGCTGCAGCAGAATCCAACCAGGTCACGCTCTACTCATGTGGGCTTCATGAAGTCGTAAGACATTGCAATTGGTGCAATCATTCTGAACCTACCTTGATTGTGGCGCAGTCCCTAATGTCAAGGAGACCTGACTTCAAGGAGCTCCTCATGTGACCCTCAGGAGACAGCGCAATGTTGAGATGTTGAATGATTCTTTCAATGTGGGTTCTAGGGGCCAGAGCTATAAGACAGTGCTGCACCTGGCTTCCCTGACCTTTCCCTGATTATGGGCCTCATTACGACCCAGGCGGTAAGGGGTTTACGGCAGCGTAAACAGCGCCGACCCTTACCGCCTGAGTACGGGGTCCCTTAGCGCCATGGAGCTTTTAACACCTGCTTTTAGCAGGTGTTAAAATCCATGGCGCTAAGGGACCATGGAGTTATTTACGCCACCGTAATTTACGGTGGCGTAATTAACGCCTTCCCCACTCCCATTATGCCCTATGGGGCAAAAATGGGAATGGGGAAGGATAAATGGGGATTGGGGACTTACCGCCCCGCCAAGGTCGGAATGGGGCGGTAAGTTGGCCAACCACCATGGCGTAAACGTAGTTTACGCCATGGTGGTAAAGTCACGGCCCAGGCGGTAACTTACCGCCTGGGTCGTAATGAGGCCCAATGAGTCCAAGCCCTACATGGACAAAGAAGCAGCTCCTTCTTCCCCTGATGATAGTGTCAGGGAGCCATCCATGCGTGCTCACGAAGCCTTAATCACTTCTACAAAGACTGTGGCAACTAATCAGCTCTTATTGTGGCACAGAGGCGTGTACCCCCAAAGAATGTTCAAAAACAGTGTCCCACAGCTTAACTATTCATTGTGGACTGGTCAATAACACTAAATATAACACTTGTAGTGTCCAATGGACATTCTCAGTGACAATCCGCAGACTATATGAACTATTATCACCCCAGAGAAGGTGCCGGCCTGCCCGGCGTACAGGGAAATGGGCGAATCTTATGGCATAAGGGACTTTTCTATCCACGTCTGCCCCCATCAGTCATGCCCCAACACCCTTTGCTGCCAACTCTCCTGGTTGCACTGTCCCCAGTTGCTCCGCCCACTCTCCCCCTTTAGGCCCCAAACTCACATTTAACCACTCTGCCAGCCTCTGCTCCTTGATGCACTCAGATCTTCAACGCCATTTTTCCTCACAGAAACACAGGATGGGCTTCCATTTCTGTGACATCATCATCTCAGCAACTTGCTTGCTCGATGCAGGTCTGTTTTTTTTCAATCTCTATTAGCGCCTCATAGGTTTATTCCATTGTAGACCTCATGTCAGCCAATCGGCTGCAGTCATGGGGAAATAATGAGAGTAAGGGCCAATAATTAGGATTATGATAAATCATCGTCCAGGTCCAACTAAGAGTCCCTATTCCAAAATACCTTTGTATGTGTAGAGATCTCATTTAAAGCTTTGGGGGACTTTTTTCAGGGTGACCCTATCAGTAATTTACACAAACCTTTATTTTATCTCACTAGGGCATTTCCAATTTTTCAACATAAAGCATTTCACAATTATCAATTGTGAAGCAGAGTGATAGGAGTGTCTCCTCAAGGGGGAGTGTCCGTGCAGGAGAGAGGGTCAGGTGTGCATTATGCAATAT